>NC_136267.1:169341089-169710792 GCF_964187855.1 Myxine glutinosa | reverse complement strand
GTAAAAATATGGTAAAAAAATATTATGAAATAATTTTTTTTAGGTCCGCCATGTTCTTCCCAGGCCCAATGGCCATGTCTGTGCCAAATATCAAGTACGTGAGCCTCTCCGTTTAGGAGTCTATCGGTAACATTACACTCACACACACACACACACACACACACACACACACACACACACACACACACACACACACACACACACACACACACACACACACGCACACACACACACACACACATGCACACACACACACGCACACACACAAACTGTGTTTTTTATATATAGATGGTTAGAGTAAACCTTGAAATAGCAGAACAAAGAATGTGAGAACATGTTACAATCTGAGTTTTATGTAGAGTAAATTGTGTTGTAGTTTTCAAGGTTTTTAATGGGGTTGGAGACTTATCTGGAGGCCCTGCCAATGCCTCTAGTGTGAGCAATGGCCTTCTGCAGCATTCGCAGGTTAATAGTCACACACTTCCAGGCAGCAGTTTGTAAAACCCCAAGAGCTAAACTTTTTAAAAAATGCAAGCTCAGATGGCTGATCGGATTTAGCATTAAGCCAATCTCGGAAGTCTTAGATGATTCATAATCGGCCATTTTGGAGAGCTACGTGAATTTTGGAGACATCTCCTGGCAACACTAATATCATTAAACGCGCCATTGCTGAGATCCAAGTTGGAATGCAAGCGTCTGGAAGCCTCCAAACACTTAACCGTTTAGGCAATCTTTAATTGCATCCGAGGGCCGGAAGCACCAGGCTGCCTCTCATTTTGTAATGATGCTTGGCAAGAGGATTCCGAAGGTAGCAGAAGACATCCCGCAGCCAAAATGGTACCTGCTTTTAGTCACTTTGAGAAGGGCGTTCACATCCAAATTTGGACATCCTCTTTAGCATGGGCACACAATTAAACCTTCTACCCTATACTTTTATTACACACAAACAAAGCCTCCCCCCTCAAGCACAGTGCTCGCCAGCATCCTCGTACTCACAGCTCCTTTTATTGCGGTCTGCCAGGTAGAGTTGGGCATGTTCTTGGCACGGCATTGGTTGATGAGGTTCGCCAGCTGTGTATTCAGTTTTGGATCGGGTCCTCCCTCTAGCAAAGGTTGAGCACACAGACAAGCAATGCAGTTATAACCGCTATCAGTTTTAACTTTACACTGGAGAAAGAAAAGAGAACCGCAGAGTAATTAAATCACACAGTATTGTTGCACAAAACAATTGAGCAATGAAGAATTTAACTCCATTAACAAAACAGGATACAGTAAGACATCTCGTCAGTGCAACCACATCTTAATTTACATTACGAGGACCGAGCTGAGTTTACGAAACACAATTGGTGTACCCCTGATGATGATCGAGTCTCCTCGGGCAATGATGGCATTGCCTTTCTATGGCTGGTACACACGGGTAAGTGTGTGGTATAAACGTGGGGGGAGAGGGGGGGGTCGCGACTCCTCCCTGAAGCCTGGAAAAGTGACCGAGTCAAATTTTTCCTCCGATGCGTGGTCAAGGTTCGTGGAAGAGCTAGAAGAGTGGACAGATCAGGAAGTAACAGACAACAAAAACAGGACGCAAAACACGTATTGTGTTTTGGGGACGACAAACACACGGGGGGGGACGACAAAATGGACCCACAAGGGAACTTCAAGGAAGGAAAACTGGAAGGAGGGACTTGTGTGGGGTTAACGAGTGTAGAAAAGATCATGGGTTAGAATTGGGGACGATCCTGAGATGGTGGTGAACAGCTGTCTTCACGAAATACACAAGCCTTCGAGAGGATTAGATCGATGTTAAAGGAAATTATTGAGGAAAACGCCAGAGCCATAGGAAAGGCCCCTTTATATGGTGTGTGCCATGTGGCAAACTATAGAAAAGAAGGGACATTCCATAGCTTGTAGAAAATGGCAAACAATAGAAAAGAAGGAGCATTCAAAAAATGTCATGTGCATGCTTGACTACCCTTGTGTTCTTAGGAGGAACGAAGTAATGCCCGAGAAAAGTTCATATAAAGGGGCACCAATTTGATTCATACAGCTGCACGAAGAGGTAAATGTATTTTATTTGCCAAATGTAGGGTGCCCCTTTATATGAACTTTTAAAAATAATTTATTTAATTGCTGGTATATATATATATATATATATATATATATATATATATACATACATACATATACATATACACAGACTTTTCATTTAATATGGAATTTTTTTTTTTTCTTGACGGGTTTACTTTCTGAACTCGGTATATCAATCTGGTGAGTTTCTTTTACGCTTCGGTGATTTCTTTGTTAAAAGAACCATGTCACTGATTGTCTGTCGCAGCAAGAAGTCAATAACAGGATTATATCACAGGTGGCGTGACAAAATGTTCGGACAGGTACATTTGACGATTGGCTTCACAATCGGGTATATAAGGGTGTTGCGTTCCGCATTAGTGGAAAACAACTGCTGCACGTCTACAAAAGTTATTGCCGCTTCCCATGGAGATGGTCCGTCAACTCGACAATGCTGTTTGTCATTTAGTGGTGGCTTTACGAAATTCCGGCATGAAACAGCGTGCTATTGCTTGGCAGTATGGCATCACTCAAGGTCAGGTGTCAAAGATCCTGAAATGAAATGCTCAGAGGGGTGTCCCTACTCCAATACCGAGGCCAGGACATCCCCACAGAACCACAAGGAGGGATGATCGCCAGCTGCACTGGTTAGTCCGCAATGGCCGTACCAAGTCAGCTAATCGGCTTAGGGCTGAGTGGCAGCAACTGACAAATGTGCCTGTATCCAGAAGGCTAGTCAACCAACGACTGGTTCAAGCAGGCTATCGTGCCAGGCGTCCCCTGAGAAAGCCACGTCTGACCAGACAACACCGCCAGCGCCGATTGCAGTGGGCCAGAGAGCACCGTCAATGGCAGCCAGGACACTGGAACCACGGGATCTTCAGTGACGAGTCTAGATTTCTGGTCTATCGTCAAGATGGCCGCGTCCGAGTGCGCAGACAAGTGCATGAAGCCTACAACAAAGATTGTATAGTGCCAAGAGTCCAAGCTGGAGGTGGTGGGGTGACCGTTTGGGCTGCTTTTCATGCAGGGGGCAAAACTGACCTGGTTGTTCTGAATGGAAACCTGAACCAGTTCAAGCACAGGGCCATTCTGGAAGAAACAGTGCTTCCATTTGTTCGTACAGCCTTTGGAGGAAACTTTGTCTTCCAAGATGACAATGCACGGCCTCATCGTGCTCGCATAATCCAACACTTTCTTGCTGACCGTGCGTGGTGTAGAGTATATGGAGTGGCCTGCCATGTCCCCGGATATGAATCCGATAGAGAATTTGTGGGCAGAATTAACGCATCAAATCGACAACATGGACCAGCAGCGTGCGTCTGTGAGTGAATTGCAGCAGGCTATTGTAACTGCATGGCAAGCGATTCCTGTCCAAACTTTGGCAAATCTCGTGAACAGCATGCCTCAACGTGTACGTGCTCTCCTGAATGCTCGCGGGGGTTACACGAAGTACTGAACTGTAATTTTACTGTCCGTAATCCCAGTCGTAATTTAAATTTTGTTAAAAAATTTTTTGGCTAATGTGCAAAATGAAGAGATACTTCTGGAAAACGCACAGAAGTTTAACAGAGTACTGTCCATGAATTGAGTTCGATATGAGTTTCCATCACTTTCAAGGATCAATTTATTTGCTTCGAAATGTCAAATGTGGTTTTTGTTTCTTTTAAAAGTCACATATAACAAAATCTAGAATAATTTCAACATAATTCCAATGAACTTTTGGTTCTAAGTCATCTTGAAAAGTAAGTTCACCCCCACTAAAAAAATATTCCATATTAAATGCCAAGTCTGTATGTATATATATATATATATATATATATATATATATATATATATATATATATATATATATATATATATATATATATATATCATTTTAAAGCAAAAACGATGACAAATAGGTGGGATTTTGTTTTGAAAGCCATTAATTAGATGCATAGGCCGATGTATATTCCAAGTTTCAGCTAGTTTCAATGTATAGCCTTTGAGATATGAGCACCAACACATTTTGGGCGGACGGACGGACAGACGGATTGACAGACACCAACGTGAATTCGAGGATTTTCTTAAGAAAACTCGAGAATGCGGAAACGGACGTTGCTGAAATTTCGAACATATCACCTTAACGTACAAAGCATTTACTTCTGAAATTTGCAGCCAATTTCATCCAGTAGAAGCCGAGAAACAAATTTTCAGTCCCTATGTTAAAGTGGCAAACAGAGAAACGATCCCATATAAAGGGAGGGGTGCTTTGCACCTCCTTTGATAAAAAAAATTCATCTACTGCAATAGCCACCTCTATGGTTCACCCTCAACAATCACCAATAAACTCCAATACATTCAGAACTCCGCTGCCCATCTACTCACCCATTCCCGGACCCGTGACCACATCACCCCCGTCCTTTACAAGCTTCACTGGCTCCCCATCTCCCAGAGAATCCAGTACAAAATCCTCCTCTTGACCTACAAAGCCCTCCATAACCTGGCCCCATCCTACCTGGCTGACCTCCTCTCCAGACACTCCCAACCGCAACCTCCACTCTGCTGGTACCAACCTCCTGACCCCCCCCCCCCCCATCCAGACCAAATTCAGATCCTGGGGGGACAGGGCCTTCTCCATCGCTGCTCCCACCCTCTGGAACTCACTACCTCACACCATCAGAGACTCCTCCTCACTCACCACATTCAAAACATCACTCAAGACCCACCTGTTCAACACTGCATTCAACATTTAACCCACAGCATTTAACCCCTGACTATCTCTTCTCCTTCTCCCTCCTTTTTGCTTTGAATATTTCCCTATTGATTCTTGTTTTTTGCAATTGTTTTTATGTTTTGCTATGCATTATGTTTTACACTCTGTCAAAGCGTCTTTGGGCTCCCTGAAAAGCGCTATATAAAATAAATGCATTATTATTATTATTATCGACTTGGTTTTTCAACTACTTCTACATTTTCTTAAATTTTCATCTACTTGGTTTTTCAACTACTTCTACATTTTCTTAAATTTTCATCTACTTGGTGGCAGCATTTGACTTTAAAAACGATTCGCACTGCGAGCAGCTCTTCAAGGGCTGCAGTCATGGCACAGTTGGGACGGTAACGTCACGGCATTCGCCCAGGTCAGAGAATGAATGAATCCCTTTAATATAATAAATCCCGACCACAAACAGTGATCGGTAGAGCGGAAGACAATGTGTCGATGTGGCAGACGGCACTTGTTCTCAGATTGTGCGGAAATAGCTGTGATGGGACTATTTGGTGGACTTAGCTATCACAGAGGCGTCATCACATGCTTATAAAGCCGAATGGCTTCAAAGTCAGAAGTAGATGAAGTAGTGACGTGTTGCCCTAATGAAGGTGAAACTAATTGGTAAAACTTTGCTTTTCATCGACTTGGTGGCAGTATTTGACTTTAAAATCTATCCAAGCTGCGAGTAGCCTTTCTAGGACCGCAGTCAGAGTGTCATCAGAATGGTAACATCTTGGTGTTCACCCAGGTTGGAGAACAAATGAATCCCCATCATATATACAGGGTGGTCCAAAATGATGTGCAACTTTTCAAACTGCTGTCAGAATTTTACCAATGCGACCCTTTTTTATTTTCAGGTCGCCTAAAGAACAAGGTTTAAAGTATCTTCCACAAGAAGTTTCAACCATGTCGAACAATTTCTCTGTACACAAGCGAACGCACATTTTAGAAATGCCTTCAACGACAAAGTCACAGGTACCTAAATCACGCAAAGGCAGTTGTGTGGGATGTACCCAAATGAAGAATTCCACACGGCAAAAACCATCAAATGTATTGTTGAAACGTTTAGAGACTCTGGAAGTGTGAAAGACGAAATTAAAGGACACAATGGTCGTAACCCTTCAGTGAGAACATTATTTGGCAGATGTGTTTGTTTGGCGGATGTGTTGGTTTGGCGGATGTGTTGGTTTGGCGGATGTGTTGGTTTGGCGGATGTGTTGGTTTGGCGGATGTGTTGGTTTGGCGGATGTGTTGGTTTGGCGGATGTGTTGGTTTGGCGGATGTGTTGGTTTGGCGGATGTGTTGGTTTGGCGGATGTGTTGGTTTGGCGGATGTGTTGCTTTGGCGGATGTGTTGGTTTGGCGGATGTGTTGGTTTGGCGGATGTGTTGGTTTGGCGGATGTGTTGGTTTGGCGGATGTGTTGGTTTGGCGGATGTGTTGGTTTGGCGGATGTGTTGGTTTGGCGGATGTGTTGGTTTGGCGGATGTGTTGGTTTGGCGGATGTGTTGGTTTGGCGGATGTGTTGGTTTGGCGGATGTGTTGGTTTGGCGGATGTGTTGGTTTGGCGGATGTGTTGGTTTGGCGGATGTGTTGGTTTGGCGGATGTGTTGGTTTGGCGGATGTGTTGGTTTGGCGGATGTGTTGGTTTGGCGGATGTGTTGGTTTGGCGGATGTGTTGGTTTGGCGGATGTGTTGGTTTGGCGGATGTGTTGGTTTGGCGGATGTGTTGGTTTGGCGGATGTGTTGGTTTGGCGGATGTGTTGGTTTGGCGGATGTGTTGGTTTGGCGGATGTGTTGGTTTGGCGGATGTGTTGGTTTGGCGGATGTGTTGGTTTGGCGGATGTGTTGGTTTGGCGGATGTGTTGGTTTGGCGGATGTGTTGGTTTGGCGGATGTGTTGGTTTGGCGGATGTGTTGGTTTGGCGGATGTGTTGGTTTGGCGGATGTGTTGGTTTGGCGGATGTGTTGGTTTGGCGGATGTGTTGGTTTGGCGGATGTGTTGGTTTGGCGGATGTGTTGGTTTGGCGGATGTGTTGGTTTGGCGGATGTGTTGGTTTGGCGGATGTGTTGGTTTGGCGGATGTGTTGGTTTGGCGGATGTGTTGGTTTGGCGGATGTGTTGGTTTGGCGGATGTGTTGGTTTGGCGGATGTGTTGGTTTGGCGGATGTGTTGGTTTGGCGGATGTGTTGGTTTGGCGGATGTGTTGGTTTGGCGGATGTGTTGGTTTGGCGGATGTGTTGGTTTGGCGGATGTGTTGGTTTGGCGGATGTGTTGGTTTGGCGGATGTGTTGGTTTGGCGGATGTGTTGGTTTGGCGGATGTGTTGGTTTGGCGGATGTGTTGGTTTGGCGGATGTGTTGGTTTGGCGGATGTGTTGGTTTGGCGGATGTGTTGGTTTGGCGGATGTGTTGGTTTGGCGGATGTGTTGGGTTGGCGGATGTGTTGGGTTGGCGGATGTGTTGGGTTGGCGGATGTGTTGCGTTGGCGGATGTGTTGCGTTGGCGGATGTGTTGCGTTGGCGGATGTGTTGCGTTGGCGGATGTGTTGCGTTGGCGGATGTGTTGCGTTGGCGGATGTGTTGCGTTGGCGGATGTGTTGCGTTGGCGGATGTGTTGCGTTGGCGGATGTGTTGCGTTGGCGGATGTGTTGCGTTGGCGGATGTGTTGGTTTGGCGGATGTGTTGGTTTGGCGGATGTGTTGGTTTGGCGGATGTGTTGGTTTGGCGGATGTGTTGGTTTGGCGGATGTGTTGGTTTGGCGGATGTGTTGGTTTGGCGGATGTGTTGGTTTGGCGGATGTGTTGCGTTGGCGGATGTGTTGCGTTGGCGGATGTGTTGCGTTGGCGGATGTGTTGGGTTGGCGGATGTGTTGGGTTGGCGGATGTGTTGCGTTGGCGGATGTGTTGCATTGGCGGATGTGTTGCGTTGGCGGATGTGTTGCGTTGGCGGATGTGTTGCGTTGGCGGATGTGTTGCGTTGGCGGATGTGTTGGGTTGGCGGATGTGTTGGGTTGGCGGATGTGTTGGGTTGGCGGATGTGTTGGGTTGGCGGATGTGTTGGGTTGGCGGATGTGTTGGGTTGGCGGATGTGTTGGGTTGGCGGATGTGTTGGGTTGGCGGATGTGTTGGGTTGGCGGATGTGTTGGGTTGGCGGATGTGTTGGGTTGGCGGATGTGTTGGGTTGGCGGATGTGTTGGGTTGGCGGATGTGTTGGGTTGGCGGATGTGTTGGGTTGGCGGATGTGTTGGTTTGGCGGATGTGTTGGTTTGGCGGATGTGTTGGTTTGGCGGATGTGTTGGTTTGGCGGATGTGTTGGTTTGGCGGATGTGTTGGTTTGGCGGATGTGTTGGTTTGGCGGATGTGGTGGTGAATGCACTGTACGAAATTTGGTGGAGAGGTTCAGTATGTGAGAAGGACTAAATGATTAGATTTTGGTGAAGATCCAGATCCGGATCCAGCTACTAGAATTTTTAAAGTGATTCTTCACCATTGAGTGATCGGGCCAAAACAATGTGCAGCACGATATTTCAAAAATGTTGTGGACAAGTTATTACTAAACTTGGTGGACGAGTTGGTTTGGAGACAAAAACAAGCCGATTCGGATTTGGTTCAGGTCCAAATCCAGATCCGGCCTATCAATGGGATACAAAACATAAACTGTTCAGCCTGGCAGAGGTATGAGCGCTACCGAGTGCCCATTCTAGTTTAGAGTTGTCAGGATCTATATACATCAAAACCGTGAGTACTAAACAGATACAGAACATATTTTGCACAATCCCGTTATATTAGTTATCCAGACCAATATTATACAAAGTTGATGAAATTAGTGACACCAATTCCCAACTCAAGAATATTGTAGGTTTGTCCGCACAATGTGGGCGTTTCCAGGATAAACTTTAGCCGGGGCGTGTTAGGCGCCCCGGTCTGAAACCGCCGCACGCGCGCAGGACACCTCTGTGAGCGCACGCGCACGACGATCCCCCAGTCCTCGCGCTCCCATTTTAGACCAGCTACCGCCATTCCTCGCGCTACCACCAGCGTCTAACTCTCATTTCTCCAATAGCCTTGGGCGACGCCTGGGCACGGCAGGACACCCGCGGAGCCCCAGAGGACCGGGGACGCGCGAGCCTACACGTTAGCGTGCTACGGCGGTATTAACGGCTTCGGCCACGACCAGGCCAACAGGCCCGGTCGCACCGGAAACTGACTGGCTCGTCGCCCGCGCTGAATTCATCGCGGGCGACTGAGCTGAATTAATTATTTAATTAATTAATTTAAGACGCCCAATCACTATTGCTCGGGAATTTGAAACAAGCTTGACTCTCGCCTTACCCATGCGAGGGCAAGGAGGAACTGAACTTAAAACCTAAAACTTTAGTTTTGTTTTATCCCGAGGAACGCTCACAGTGTACCGTCAAGGCAACCAGAAGGGACGAGGTTCTCCTGACCACATGGCCCTCGATTTGGGAAGCGAGAGGCGTTCCATTAGCATACACATACACATACACACACACACACACACACGACCAAAAGTATGTGGACACCCAAACATCGAACATCTCATTCCAAAATCATGGGCATCAATATTGAGTTGGTCCCCCCTTTGCTGCTATAACAGCCTCCACTCTTCTGGGAAGGCTTTCCACTAGATGTTGGAACATTGCTGCAGGGATTTGCTTCCATTCAGCCACAACAGCATTCGTAAGGCCAGGCACTGATGTTGGGTGATTAGGCCTGGCTCGCAGTCGGCGTTCCAATTCATCCCAAAGGTGTTTGATGGTGTTGAGGTCAGGGCTCTGTGCAGGCCAGTCAAGTTCTTCCACACCAATCTCAACAACCCATTTCTGTATGGACCTCGCTTTGTGCACGGGGCCATTGTCAACAGGAAAGGGCCTTCCCCAAACTGTTGCCACAAACTAGGAAGCACACAATCGTCTGGAATGTCATTGTATGCTGTAGTGTTAAGATTTCCCTTAACTGGAACGAAGGGGCCTAGCCTGAACCATAAAAAACAGCCCCAGAACATTATTCCTCCTCCACCAAACTTTACAATTGGCACTATGCATTCGGGCAGGTAGCGTTCGCCTGGCATCTACCAAACCCAGATTCGTTCGTCGGACTGCCAGATGGTGAAGCGTGATTCATCACTCCAGGGAACGTGTTTCCACTGGTCCAGAGTCCAATGACAGCGAGCTTTACACAACTCCAGCCGATGCCTGGCATTGCACATGTAGTCAGGTTCACTATGTTTTTTCGTTCAAAATCATGGTAGATTAGCAAACCTATACATTTTTGGAAACGTTATTACATGGAAAATCTGAAAATCAATGTTTACATTTGCCAATTCCGACCAATTCCATTCGACCAATTCGACCAATCGACCATTCGACCAATTCGATCGATTCGATTCGATTCGATTCATCGAATTCGATTCGATCGACCATTCGACCAATTCGATTTGCCAATCAATTTGACCGACCTTTGCTTGTGTGGAACGGACTGTGAAAACGATGCGGACTATTTTGTCGGATACGACACACAGGACAGTGATGACGAACTCTAAATGGCATATTCTGTAATCGTGTATGTTTGATGCCATTGACTGCCTGTGTATATTTTGTCATTGACTGCCTGTGTAGATGTGAAGTTATACTGACTGCATTTGTATCTACTAGGGCATTGCCCGTACTATATCTATATCTAAAATTATATCCCCCCCCCTCTATTTACATGAAATGGTTTGGTCCAAAGCGAACGGCTTCCGGAGTTTGGTAAAGAAATCGCCATCGCGTGCACAAACGCGCAGGAAAGCGAATGAATCGCAAATTCGTTTTTATTAGTTTTAAAACATAGTTTAACGCCAACATAGCGCCAACATAGTTTGCAAACGTGAAATAAATGAATACGCTCTCAAATGTGCCATCCGAGGCAGAGTGTGTCCGCCACGTTCGGCACACGCGATAGTTCGCTGCTCTCTGATTGGTTGAATCGTTTTTTGGACATAGCTCGGTAAGTAATTGTCCGATTAATATGAAACCTTGAAAAGGCACATCCTCGGGTCCTCAGCAATATACCTGGCAAGTTAAAAGTATATCGGACCCGTGGTTGTCGAGAAACAGCGGTCACAGACAAACGTACAAACGTACAAACAGAGATTACTGGAATTATAGATAGATGATTTTGCTGACTGCCTGTGTATGTTTGGTGATATGAATTATTGTGACACATTTTGATGTTATTAACTGCCTGTACAAAATGATAACATGTATTTGATTATGCAACTTATCGCGAATATAAAGACAGTATTTTGCAATTCAAAACCTTTGATTCGTGTCTTACCATTCCCCATAGCACTAATTTGATACTTTCATTGGATTCCTTGTCCCTGAAAATATAGGTTTAGTATATTTTAAAAAGTTTTTAGGGTAATTAGAGGCAGAAATAGAACAAAATATGTATTTTACAGTGGCCATTTTGAAAATCCAAAATGGCCGCCATACAGGTATCTATCCAAATGTAAACATTGATTTTTAGTTTCCTTATGCTATAACCTTTCCAAAAATGTATAGGTTTGCTAATCTACCATGATTTTGAACGAAATATAATTTATTGACATGTAGTGAACCTGACTAATGGTGATCTTCGGCTTGTGTGCGGCTGCTTGGCTTTGAAAACCGATTTCATGAAGCTCCCGACGAACAGTTGTTGTGCTGACGTTGCTTTCAGAGGCAGATTGGAACTCGGTAGTGAGTGTTGCAACCGAGGACAGACGATTTTTACGAGCTACGCGCTTCAGCACTCGGAGGTCTAGTTCTGTGAGCTTGTGTGGCCGACCACTTCGCGGCTGAGCTGTTGTTGCTCCTAGACGTTTCCACTTTACAATAACAGCACTTACAGTTGACCGGGCAGCTCTAGCAGGGCAGAAATTTGACGAACTGACTTGTTGGAAAGGTGGCATCCGACGATGGTGCCACGTTGAAAGTCACCGAGCTCTTCAGTACGGCCCATTCTACTGCCAATGTTTGTCTTTGGAGATTGCATGGCTGTGTGCTTGATTATACAGTCATGGTCAAAAATATTGGCACCCTTGCACTGTTTTCAAATAACCCACAATTTTCCCTAAAAATAAGTTGAAATTGACGAAAGTATTTGATCTCCACAATTCTTTATTTCACTGTTAATATTACAGAACCTGTTTTTGATTGAGAACATAATATATCCTTTTAAATCAGAAAATAAAAAGAAACGGCATTGACAACATTATTGACAACCTCGACTTGATATTTGGTAGCACAGCTTTTGGACAAAATAACTGCAGTCAAGCGCTTCCTGTAGCCATGAATGAGCTTCCTACACCTCTCTACTGGGAGTTTGGCCCACTCTTCCTGTGCAAACTGCTCCAGTTCTCCCAGATTTGAAGGGTGCCTTCTCCCAACTGCTGTTTTCAGATCTCCCCACAGGTGTTCAATGGGATTTAGATCTGGACTCATTGCTGGCCACTTCAGAACAGTCCAGCGTTTTGTCTTGAACCATTCCTGGGTGCTTTTTGAAGTGTGTTTGGGGTCATTGTCCTGATGCAAGACCCATGACCTTCGACTGAGACCCAGCTTTCTGACACCTGGTTGAACATTGCGCTCCAAAATGCCTTGGTAATCTCATGATTTCATGATGCCATGCACACATTGAAGGCACCCAGTGCCAGAGACAGCACAGCAACCCCAAAACATCACTGAACCTCCTCCATATTTGACTGTAGGTAAAGTGTTCTTTTCTTTGAAGGCTTCATTTTGTATTCTGCAAACATAGAGATGATGTGCTTTACAAAAAAGCTCTAATTTGGTCTCATCTGTCCACAGGACATTCTCCCAGAAGAATTTTGGCTTGTTCAGGTGTGTTTAGGCAAACTCCAGTCGGGCTTTCTTATGTCTCTCTCTCAGCCGTGGGATACTCCTGGGTATCCTGCAATAGAATCCCCCTTCATCGAGTTGCCGACGGATGGTGTCGTACCTTGTGTCTGAAGGTCAGCTTGAATGTGTTTGGCAGTTGATCGAGGTGCTTTCTCCACCATTCGAATAATCCTTCACTGCAATATTTGATCAAGTTTTCTCCTGTGCCCATGTCCAGGGAGGTTGGCTACAGTGCCATGGGCCTTACGCATCCTGATAACATTGCGTACAGTGGACACAGGAACTTCAAGGTATCTGGAGATGGACTTGTAGCCTTGATGCTTGGCTACAATCTTGTGTCTGACCTCCTCAAACAATTCTCTGGTTTTCGTTCTTTTCTACATGCTCATTTTCTCTATTCAAACTGGTTGAATGGGTGTTTTTTTTTATATTGCAGGCACCTGCAACTCACCACAGGTTTCAAAGTAAAGGAGAATCATCTGCTTGAAATACAATTATTTCTCACAACTTCTAAAAGGTGCCAATAATATTGTCCGGGCCATTTTAGGATTTCTGTGTGAAATAAGCTAAGATTTAGTTACTTTTTCAGCTTTTTTTTGTTTTGCTCCACTGCAAACCAAAGAAATACACATGTGGATACCAAAATATTTTTTTATTTCAGCAATTTTCTTGAAGTAATGGTGCATTATTTGAAAAAAGTGCAAGGGTGCCAATATTTTTGGCCACAAATGTATACCTGTCAGCAATAGGTGTGGCTGAAACAGGCGAATCCACTAATTATAAGGGGTGTCCGCATACTTTTGGTCATGTAGTGTAGCTCCACCCTTCCCTCCATCAGCACATATGTACATGATCCCTCAGGAATAGTCATGTTGGAGGAAAAACATCAGAGAAAATAATTAATGTTCTAAAAATTGTAATTGTACTTTAAAGAAATGGCATTCATGTACAATCTTTCATCGACACATTCTCATATTTAAAAACTTCCTTTCCCCCCCCTCAATCTCCACACCTGTCTGCAAACATACCTCTGACCACCTGACGAATCATGAATGAGAGTTTATTGAAGATCATGCTCTTCTCTTGGTCCTTCGGGCCTTTTATGTGCCTCACCTTTGACCACTTGTTATGGCCAGCCTGCACGTGTGCGGTTGTGCTCAGCATACGCAACGTGCTTGGGACCCTCATCTGTGCACCCAAGCACGAAGCCACAGACTTGCTTACTCCCGTCGCACAACAACAAGCATGGCGGAGAAGCCAGATGGCTGAGTACCGCATGCTGCTCACATCGAAGGCAGTTGACAAAAAGCAGTTTCTGACACCTGTCCAAACACACACAGTGAATGCATTCGAGCGAAGTTGGATATGGAAACTCATTTTGCAAAGGATTCTTGGCAATGCTCAAATTTTTGTGGCATTGATATTTCACTTAACAACCATCAATAAATTCTTAGCTGCCAGTTCGGGGATTTTCTCCACGTGATGGTCTAATCTGCCACTTCCACTTCCACCTTATTGAAGCCAAGTTTTCCGAACCGGATTTGTTGTGTTTTTCTGTTCCATCTTCTTCCGATCTTCGTCCGTGTTGCTGTTTCCGTCCAATTTTCATTTTTTTATTGCACCTTGTTGTGCTATATTTGTCAAATTTGTTCTAATGCTGTTCAATGCCTACTCCTCGGATAGCCACTGGGAAAATTCTGATTCCCTGGATTTGCTTCTTCTAACTCCTCAATGTTATATACTATTTACCTGACGAGCTTCAAAAAAAAAAAATTTTCACTGCACACCAATCTCATGCTACTTGAATTCCTTCTGCCAGGAACTTACTTCCTCTACTATATTCTTCTATTTCTCCAAACTGAATCTTCATTGAATATAAACATTTCTTCCCTCTTCCTTTAAAAACATTTTCAAACATTGAAAAAATGCTTCACCCTTTATTCCTCCAGCAGGAGTACCCCACATGTTCTTATTCAACATGATCTATTTCTCTTCTTTTTCACAAAGATTATTTTCCAAAACTGTCTGCTAAGCACTTGGTCCATTAAACCTCCTCCTGCGCCTACAGCACCCAACTCACACCTACAGCTGCTCTCAACAAAAAAAATTCGCAACCATCCCATGATCTTTATCTGCGCTTGTCCAATTTGGGAATTTCGAATCAGCATCCCTTCACTACATGTCCCCAGGTTCCGCATACCCCTTGACCCCAACCCCTTAAAGCTTCATGTCCCCCCTCCCTGAATCCATCTACACCCCACACCACAACCTCTCAATGCTTCACCCTCACTCCAACCTCTCAATGCTTCCCCATGCTATACAGGGTGTTTCAAAAAGATGGACCCGATTTGAAATCGCTACATCTCTGCAACCACGAACCGCCCATAATAGAACCTCTTACCACTTGAAAGGGCAGGGCATAGAGTTTCAAATGACCACCGCTAGATGGCTCTCCCAGCGCACCAACGGCCTCTAGCCTCAGTCGTTCGCAAGATGGCGACCCGCAACACAAGGCGTTTTGCGTTCTGCATTTCAGCAAGACTGAATCCGTAATTGCAGTGCAGCGTGCGTTTCAACAGCGTTTTGGCATTGATCCGCCAATGCCGAAGAGCATTCGTCGTTGGTACCGACAATTTGAGGAAACAGGCTGTTTATATAAGGGGAAGAGCCCAGGGCGACCACACACTTCAGAGGAAAACGTGAGAAGAATTAAAGAGAGTTTTCTGCGTAGCCTGCGCAAGACCACTCGTCGTGCCAGCCGAGAACTTGCAATCCCTCATACGACTGTCTGGCGTGTGTTAAGGCGACGTTTAATCCTGAGGCCATACCGGTTGCAACTGGTACAGGCTCTTCGTACAGGTGACAAAGGAAAGCGTGTAGAATTTAGTGATGCGATGTTACAGAACATGGAAGACGACAGCTTCTTACCGCGTTTGATTTTTAGTGATGAAGCAACGTTTCATCTAAGCGGTAAAGTTAACCGTAACAATGTGCGCATATGGGGACTAGATAATCCACACGAAACTGGAGAGCATGAGCGTGATTTCCCGAAAGTGAACGTGTTTTGTGCCGTTTCTCAAATAAAGGTTTATGGCCCTTTCTTTTTCGAGGGAAAAACAGTTACGGGGCAAACCTATCTCGAAATGCTGCAGAACTGGCTCTTTCCACAACTTAATGAAGATTCCGATGACTTCATTTTTCAGCAAGACGGAGCACCGCCACATTGGCACCTGCAGGTTTGACGTTTTCTAAATGACACACTGCCTCAACGTTGGATAAGTCGCACGGGACCCCAAGACTTGGCGCTAGACTCTTGGCCCCCAAGATCCCCAGACATTACACCCTGCGACTTTTTCTTGTGGGGATACGTCAAAGACAGTGTTTTTGTGCCACCATTAGCGACTAATCTGGATGACCTCAAAAACAGAATCACGACAGCGGTGACTTCAGTGAAAGAAGACACTGAGAGACGTTTGGGACGAATTCAACTATCGTCTTGATGTTGTCCTTGCAGCAGGTGGAGGGCACAAAGAGCATTTATAAAATGGTTAGTAAAACTTTATAACTCATTAAACCGTTTGTAACTTTTTGTGTAATTGTAACATCTTGCCATCGTGAAATATACTGCTTTGAAATTGGGTCCATCTTTTTGAAACACCCTGTATATCATTTTTTGTTACCCTCTCAATGGTGAAGAATCACTTTAAAAAATTCTCGGATCCAGATCCGGATAGTCACCAAAATCTAATCATTTTGTCTGAGTCACACACACCTCTCCACCAAATTTCGTCCAAATACGTCCACAACATTTTGAGATCTCTTGTTCACAGACAAACAGACAGGGGTGAAAACATAACCCCCATCCACCTTCGGTGGCAGAGGTAATTATATCGTTGTGGAGTGAAGAAAAATAATAATAACAATAAAAAAGTATTATTTCTTTTTTTGTTTGTTTTTTTGAAGTGAGGAGGGGAAGTAGCATAATGTTGAGAAGGTAGAAGTAAAATATTTGTGAAGAAAGAAGCAAAAAGAGCAATATGGAGACAAAAGCAACAGATTTTTCACCTCAGCTATCCGAGGAGCGGCTAAAGTAGGCCTTGTACAACACGAAAATGAATTTGACAAATAGAACACGAGGAACGATTTAACACGGAATATTGGACGGAAACACAAACAGCAACACGAAGATATAAC
The DNA here is from genome assembly GCF_964187855.1 of Myxine glutinosa. Classification (NCBI taxonomy): domain Eukaryota; kingdom Metazoa; phylum Chordata; class Myxini; order Myxiniformes; family Myxinidae; genus Myxine; species Myxine glutinosa. The sequence goes on along the minus strand of NC_136267.1, from coordinate 169,693,876 downwards.
AAAAAAACACGACAGTTCCCGTTTAGAAAACTTCGCTTTGATGAGGTAGAAGTGACAGCTGCAGATTAAAGTGGCAGCTTCTGGTGAAACTCCCAAAATACAGAATTACTGCTCAGCTCATTTGTTCCTCTTTTTTCCAAGCTGTGGACCCAACTTTCACATTCTCTTCAACATCATCCTTCCCTCCAAGTATTCAAGGCAGCTGTTCATTCACCATCTCAGATATTCCCCATCCAGAACCAAGATATTTTCTACCCTCGTTAATCCTGCCTCACCCCAGTCCACCTCATTCCAAATTCCCAGTTTTTACTTCCTGAGAGTTTCCCTATAAATGTACACATCTTGTCCACCCCATGTGTCCGCCCCTATCCCTCATTCCTCCCAACACCCATTGTTTGTCCAAGTCTCCCCCTATTTTTTTTTTTCCTTCAACCCTGCTGTTCGTGTTTTCTCCCTCTCTCAACTATTCCTTTTGCTCTGACGAGTCTTGATCCACTCAGTTATAGCTCTTTGGTGGTGGTGGTGGTTCCTACGCATCATATGTTTTTTGTTTGTTTGTTTGTTTGTTTTTTTGTATACAGGATCGCGGCTCATGTAAGAGCTAACATTAATCACACAAAAAAAATCAAACACACACATAAAACATATAATAAGGGGAGCGGTAGACAAGATGGGGAGAGAAGGGGAAGGACACAAACAACATTTGGGAGCAGGGACATCAGGAGATCTTTGGGAGGGAGAGGGCTTGGGGGGAGAAGGCGTGGGAAGGGGGGGAAGTGGGAGAAGTATAAAACACAAGGACACTGCAAGGACTTCCAGGAAAGAAGTTGGTATTTCAGAAAAGTGGATCTGGGGTGAAATTAGCGGGTGTAGAAAAGATCAAGGTTTTGGATGGGGCCAGATAAGAGATGGTGGTGAACAGCTGTTTTAAAGACCTAGAAGGATGAGTGGGATTGAAGAGAGTGAGGGAGTTTGTTCCAGAGGTGGGAGAAAAGGGGAATGAAAGAGTGAAGGTGAGCAGTTCCCGCCTCACCCCAGTCCACCTTGCTGGGCTGCATCATTTTCTGAGGGCCCGGCTGCCACTGACGCAGTGCCCTCCATCACCAGTCAGCTGGTACTCATTTTGCCGATCTCAGAAGGATGACAGGCTGAGTCAACCCACTTGGTGCCAACTCAACGGATGCCAGGGGCTCAAACTCAGGACCCTAAGATCTCATGCCAGCCTCCTTAACCGTTATGCCAACACCAAACTTCTCGCTCTTTCATGAGCCTCGACTCCAGCACTGCTTATTTACTTCATTGGTGCACAGTCTGCAAACTCGTGCATCAATTACTATATGCTCCCTAAATCCCACATGAAATCGTTTTGGTTTTCAACCCTGAGCTGTTCATGGTAGAGCCATTGGGCAAGGCTTACACGTTTACAACATGAAATGTGGAATATTGCGCTCGTAGGTGCCCTTTATTTTCCAATTAGGATCGAGTCACAATGAGCACCTTGTGTTTCGCACGGGAACTTGCATCGATTTATTTGCAAACAACCATCATTAATGGAGCAAGACAAGCAATTTATTCGGCAATCATGGAGGCACAAACCAACAGCCTCCTAAAGGCCTTTTGATTCTCTTACTCCAATCTCAGACGAGCCTTTTGCAAACTCATTAGCAAACCCAGCAGCGAGCTTACTTGAGCATCAATTACTAATTTAAGGAGAATCACGTGTGTGTGTGTGTCGTTGGTTGGGGTCTCCAAATGCGAATTTCAAAAGGTGGAACCGAGCCTTCCAAGGTCTCCATGTATCCACCTTCGTGTGTGTGTATGTGTATGTGTGTGTGTGTCTGTGTGTGTCTGTCTGTCTGTCTGTCTGTGTCTGTCTGTCTGTCTGTGTGTCTGTCTGTGTGTGTGTCTGTGTGTGTGTGTGTCTGTGTGTGTGTGTGTCTGTGTGTGTGTGTGTCTGTCTGTGTGTGTGTCTGTCTGTGTGTGTGTGTGTCTGTCTGTGTGTGTATGTGTGTGTCTGTGTGTGTATGTGTGTGTCTGTGTGTGTATGTGTGTGTATGTGTGTCTGTGTTTGTCTGTGTCTGTCTGTGTGTGTGTCTGTGTGTGTGTGTGTCTGTCTGCCTGTGTGTGTGTCTGTCTGTCTGTCTGTGTGTCTGTCTGTCTGTCTGTGTGTGTCTGTCTGTGTGTGTGTCTGTCTGTGTGTGTGTCTGTCTGTGTGTGTGTCTGTCTGTGTGTGTGTCTGTCTGTGTGTGTGTCTGTCTGTGTGTGTGTCTGTCTGTCTGTGTGTCTGTCTGTCTGTGTGTCTGTCTGTCTGTGTGTCTGTCTGTCTGTGTGTCTGTGTGTCTGTCTGTCTGTCTGTCTGTCTGTCTGTCTGTCTGTCTGTGTGTGTGTGTGTGTGTGTCTCTGTGTGTGTGTGTCTGTCTGTAGGTGTGTGTCTGTGTGTGTCTGTGTCTGTCTGTGTCTTTTTCTGTCTGTGTCAGTCTGTGTCAGTCTGTGTCAGTCTGTGTGTGTCTGTGCCTGTGTCTGTGCCTGTGTCTGTGTGTGTCTGTCTGTGTGTCTGTCTGTGTGTGTGTCATGCTTTATTAGCTCACCTGGAACGGAGTTCAGGGGAGCTTATGCGATGGCACGTGTCCTCCGTCCATCAGTCCATCCATCCGTAAACACTTGAAACTTCTTCTCTGAAACAGCTGATGGGATTGCGACCAAATTTGGCACAAATTTTATTTCTTGTTTTGTGACTAAAGTTTGTTCACGGCATTAAAAAATTTTTTTAAAAATCGGAGTCTAAGGGGGTTTACCGGGGTCAAAGTGGATCCAGGTTTGACCCCCCAACATTGGAATTTGCTTTTCCCTCTGAAACTACACACACGATTTTGATGAAACTTGACCACAACTTTCATCACCCATGATGTACCGAAGTTTGTTCACGGCACGAAGAAAATCAATGTGCAGTACCCAGGGTTCAAATAAGGACTTGTATCCTTGCTTATTTTTTGCCTGTGACACGTCACAGGTCTACAAGGGCTTTGTGTTGTTGTTATTGTTGGGTTCTTGTGGGTCAATTTTTGAAATGTGCAGTGCAGTGTGCACCCATTGGTCGGACACCTGTGGGAGGACCACACCCACATCTATTGCTTGGCTTCACCCACCATAGTGCCGAGAAAAAATTATATGGCTACCATCCTGTTGCCTGGTGGGCCTAGCACATTAGGCCTCTGCTGGCCTTATACACTGTCCGGCTTTGTTGCAACAGATTTCCATTGGCTTTGTTTGGGTCGAGTGTAATATTATTAGTAAGGTTTAATCAAGCTTGTACACGCCTCCCTAAAAAAATAGCCTAAAAAAATAGAGTTATGTAGCGGTTACCGCTGGGTGTACACAATCGCCTTACACCTACCAAGGACGCGGCCAGGGAGCAATCACCATGCCGGGCTCGTCCAGGCCGCCCGGTCAGGCCCAGACGCGCCTCTCCCGGGCATGCCCGGACTCGCTGTTCCCGGGCTCGCCCGAGCCTCCCGGGCACGCCCGGTCTCGTCTTTCCCGGGCATGCCCAGACTCGTCTTTCCAGGGCTCGCCCAGGACACCCGGGCATGCCCGCTCTCGCCTTTCCAGGGCTCGCCCAGGACGCCCGGGCATGCCCGCTCTCGCCTTTCCAGGGCTCGCCCAGGACGCCCGGGCATGCCCGCTCTCGCCTTTCCAGGGCTCACCCAGGACGCCCGGGCATGCCCGCCCTCGCCTTTCCAGGGCTCGCCCAGGATGCCCGGGCAGGTCCAGACTCGCCTTTCCAGGACACGCCCTTGACGCCCGGGCATGCCCGGTCTCGCTTTTCCCGGGCAAACGCTCCGGCATAATGTGTATATATATTGCTGCCCGATAAACGGGCTTTTCAGAGTACCCGAGTTTGATACGTGCAATAAAGCAACTCGGACGAATTTCTGTCTTTGGTCGCGTCAATCCTTCCGACTCGTGTTGGAGCATAGCTCCTTCAGTTACGTAATTTTTGAACGGCGCCATATGCGCGTTTCCCAATCGGCCCGTTGCTGGATCTTTTAAGCCAATGCCGTTACACTTAATGACAAAGTCCCCCACCACCAATAACCATGTAGGGCCTACAGGTTTTTTTATGAACAAAAGTTTTATAACTTGAGTACAGGAGGATGGAAACTTGCAAACCAAATATACTCTGACGTTCTTGAGTCAAGAGCCTAGATCTACTGCAATCTATATACTCCACAGAGGATAATAAGATGAACCTTCCTGCCATTCCTGTTCAGAGTGGGTGCACGAGTTGCCTGAAACCAGACAGCTGTCGGTCAGACTTGTAATTGATATTGAACCAAACCTTGAAGACCCTCGGAGAGGAATCGTGTAATATCTTCAACAGCAAGGATGAGGGAGTTGAGTGGAGGAAAATATATATATATATATATATATATATATATATTGTGTCGCAGGTTGTGACCACAGTGCAGTCATTCTTGAAGCTTTCCCAGTTTGGATGGATGAAACGACCAGCACAGCATCATCAAAATGTCAAGTCAAACCCAGGGAAATATCAACTGCTAATACAAAAGGTTTTACCTTCCCTCGCATTGTGTTTGTTTGCTGCATGGATTCGTCAAAACGTTTCATGTAGCTGTGAATAAAAACAAATTACATTAGTTTGCCTTTTGCAACAGCTCTGAAACCACCTGCCACATCAGGCAGTTGAATGAGCACTGCATATTTGCATTTCCTGCACACAAATAAACCTCTTGAAGCATAAAACCCGATTAGACGTTATTTGCTTGGAGCTGTTAATTGGAACCGCTTCAAAAATAACAAAGAATGATTAATTAACGTGCAATGTTCGCACTCTTAATTGTCATCTTGTTCTTATTATTTGCAATCATGCATTTGTATGTCAGAAATAATACATTTGAAATGTGAAATTTGCATTGGTCAATCTGGAAAGGTACTTGGTAGAGAGCATACTTCTACCAGGCTGGATATTTTACGTTTTCTATCCCACTGATAGGCCGGATCTGGATCCGGGCCTTGTCCAAAATCGAATCGGCTTGTTCTTGTCATCCACCCACCTCATCCTCCCTAGTTTTGTCATAATCCATCCACAACATTTTGAGACATCTTGGTATTTATAGTTTGCGCCCTATCCCTCAATCGTGACAATCACTTTAAAAAATTCTCATTTCCGTATGTCCGGATCTTCACCTAAATCTTACTATTTAATTCACCAAATGTCTGTCCGTCCATCCGTCTGTTCCCAGGTACCGCAAAAACGGCTGAACCGATCGCAACGAAATTTTGTGTGGGTAATCCTGGGACACCCTGGAGGAAAATAGGCGAAATTGTTTTCCCAATTTACCAATTTCCAATTTCCCCGATATGAACAGTGATGTGGCTTTTATTTGAATTCTACAAATACTGTTTAGATTTTGATGATTTGAGTGTGATATGATTTAACGGATGTTTATATAAATCGTTTAAAATTAAAAAGAGTTCAATTTCTGATATTTTGCCTTTTCATTTGGGCCTCCCAATTGGAGTCCTGTAGGGCAGGTACCGTTGCTAGTCTAATCAACTCATCCTTGTCACACACTCAACATGTCCATGAAGTTACATCCGAATCCATGTACAAAGTTTTGAGATATAGTGTGATATATCGTTTTTGGCCACATCTCTCCATGGTAAAGACACACTTGAAAAAAATAAGAATTTTTTTAAATCATATCCAGATCCAGTTCTTCGCCAAAATCGAATCAATTAATCCTCGTCACACACACCCAATGTGTCCACCACAATCGCAGTATCCCTCCTTGTTGCCACGAATACAAGTACCATGAATCGTGGACCTACAAACACTGACTTATTCCAGCTCAACGACCAGTGGAGGCAAAAGCTCATGATGAAACTATCAGAGAAGGTTAAAGAAAATGATGTGGACCATTTTTGGTACACGTACTAATATTGTCGGTTCTCGGAGGAAGGGGGACACTGAAGGAACTGGCAGCATTTGCCCTTGACATCCTCGTTATCTCTCACTCAAATGCTTCTTACAAACGGACGGATGTTCTAACAAGTCAATCCGATTACAACAGACTCGTCATTGGCACCATCAATGGTCTGCTGCTCACTTCCAAGTGTGTTCATCATTCTGGTGAATGCATTCAATTCAAACAGACTGATAATGTGCTGCGCTCCATGACTTCTTCAACCAAATAATGGGGAAAAAAGGATTCCCACAGTCGACATCTAGAGGACCAAGACAAGCAGCAGAGGACAGCGATTCCGAAGTGGAGTTCAACGGAGAATAAAGTTGGTTGGAGTTCTTGTAGGAAAGACTTAAAATCTACCATATAAAATACAATGTGTGGGTGGGGGGGGGGGGGGGGTGTGTGTGTGTGTGTGTGTGTGTGTGTTTGTTTGTTTTGTTTTGTCCCCCTTCATAAGCCTAGGTTTTAAAGGCTTTGAGTAACGCTTTAGGAGGGATTTGAGTGGAGGGTTTAATGGGCAATCTTTAAATACCACTATGTGTCCACCTGTTAAAAGACCCAAAAGACTCTGAGACCCAGAGTCAAAACCTTTCTGAGTCAAAAGACTCCAAAAGATTCCAAAGAAAGAGAAAAGACCCCAAAGACTCTGAAGACCCAAAAAACCCAGAAGACCAAAAAAACCCAGAAGACCAAAAAGATCGTAAAGACCCAGAAGACCGAAAAGACCCAAAGATCCAAAAGTCCCCAAAGACTCAAAAGACTGAAAATAACCCAAGACCCTTAAAGACCCAAAAGACTACAAAGACCCAAAAGACTACAAAGACCCAAAAGACTACAAAGACCCAAAAGACTACAAAGACCCAAAAGACTACAAAGACCCAAAAGACTACAAAGACCCAAGACTACAAAGACCCAAAAGACTACAAAGACCCAAGACTACAAAGACCCAAGACTACAAAGACCCAAAAGACTACAAAGACCCAAAAGACTACAAAGACCCAAAAGACTACAAAGACCCAAAAGACTACAAAGACCCAAAATAACCCAAAGACCCTTAAATACCCCAAATACCACTGTTCCAAACTTCACCGTCAAATAAACTGTTCCAACCCGTCATTTTTGACGGGCTTTATACTCGTATTAAAATACTTCTGTCATATCTTTCAATAAATACCTTTCCCTTTATTCTTTTACTGTTCAAATGACAATAGTTTCCTTCCAACACGTTCATATATTTCATGGGTATCTTTCCTATTGATTGCTATTCAGTCTCACCCATGAAAACATTTGATATTGGGACAAAAACATTGAAATGGCCTCCATCCAGTATACCACTATGGCCTAGAAGTACGCACACTCGCCTCTGAGCTGTCCAGCCTGGGTTTGAATCCCGACCCTAAACTGTCATACTGGTGTTTCATAGGCAGGGTGAATCATCCATGTATGCGCTGTCCCTCGGATGGACGTTAAACGGGCATCCCATCTGTCAGCATTCGTTGATGGTCATCAAAGAATCCATGGTGGCCTTTGCAAAGGGTAGGCGAGCTACCACTGGCACCATGGACAAATTAAACATTCCTGCTCTAACCAGCAGAGGGCATTGCAGCAGCAGCAGCATAACCACACCCTCAGCCAATGATGCTACCCTGCAACCTTGTGCTGCATACGAAAGAATAAGCATACCACTGAAAAGCACAGACACCAGCCTTACAACAACAATAACAACAACGACAACAACAACGAGAGAGTTCATAGAACACGATACCCCGAGCAGTGTTCAAGTCTATACTTCAATTTTAATAAAATAATGATTTTAATACGTAGACTGCAGATTAAGAGTATACTGGTAGTGTCGGGTGTACCAGATTCTGCCACTACGAGTATTTTCATATAAAAGATTACGTTGTTGTATTGTAAACGGAATATGCTACCCCGACAGACAACGCAACAAACGATCTGCTGGCAGTTCCGAGAACATCAATCCACGTAATAATCATGATCATCATTATCAGTCTGCATGAGAGATTTTGCCACTTCAACTGCATTCATACGTTCCATTTTGAAAGGTAATGACAAGTAGCAAAAAATATTTTAAAAATGATATGACCCATGAAAAAATGATTTAAAAAAAAAGTGGTACTCAGCGATGTAATACCAACGTCGATTCAGTGCAAAAAATAGTCCAACCAGATAGCTCGTACCCGAGATATGGAATTGAAAAAAAAATGTCCCACTGCCAGCTACAAGTTTTCTCATAACGTGGGGTTTCCCCAGCAATGGATAAGAAATGAACTTGTGTTTGCTCATAAAAAGTTAAAATTTGAAAATAAAGTACATGCATACTTGGCTTGTAAATGGGAGTCGTGTACAATATCAGAGTTGGTAATCAACGTGTTAAGTATTGTTAAAAAAAAAAAATCTGGAAGCTTCGCGCTCCTGAAGCAGACCCATACATCGCCTTCTACACTGCAATAAACCGATGAGTCGCAGTTTAGGATATGGAGGCTTTTTGATCAACATCGATGTACATGTCCATAAGGCAGCTTCTTCTTCACCCGTGATACTGTACTATCTCACATGCCACGCCCTCTAAGACTATATATTGTTATATAGCATGGTTTTGTAAGTATTATGAAGGCAATTTGTGTTCTACAGTGTTCAAATGTATAATTCTACTTAAATAAAGGTTAAAACATCTATATATATAAAACACAGTTTGTGTGTGTGTGTGTGTGTGTAATGTTACCGATAGACTCCTAAACGGAGAGGCTTACGTGCTTGATATTTGGCATAGACATGGCCATTGAGCCTGGGACGAACATGGCCGAACTCAAAATATTTGACGATCCATATTTTTTATTCATATTTACCTCAGCGCATTTCAGCGCACGGAATCAACGGAATCAGAGCAGGTGGGCGCTGATTCGCTCAGAGCGATCACATGATGACGCTATGAACGCTATGAACGCTATGACGCTATGAACGCTATGACGCTATGAAAAAAAAAATCGCTATGACGCTATGACGCTATGAAAAAAACAATCGCTATGACGCTATGAAACGCTATGATGCTATGAAACGCTATGAACGATATGAACGCGATGACGCTATGAACGCTATGGAAAAAAAAAATCGCTATGACGCTATGACGCTATGAAACGCTATGAACGCTATGACGCTATGACGCTATGAAAAAAAAAATCGCTCGCTTTACCAAGGGGCTCGCTCTCCCCCCGTTCCCCTCCCCTTCCCCCTCCCCCTCCCCTCCCCCGCCCGGCAATGCCGGGTACTTCTGCTAGTATATAAATAAAATACGAGTTCTACCGCCAATTTCTCCAGCGTTGATTACATCACCACGTCCATATGCGCTTGCGTGGTCGGGACAAATTCAGAACCAATATACGGTCAAACTAAAGACTTGCCCTCATATTAATGTTCAGATTCGTTTTCAAAACACAATTCAATTTTAAAAAGCTGTTCCTGATGGACAGACACAAACCAAATTCTTAACCCCACTTTTCACTTTGCATGCTCTGTTTGACAGAAGCAACACCAACAACTGTTTGACATGATTGAACGCCTGGAAAAAAAAATTGGGTATTAAATTTTCTCACTGGGACTTAATAGGTGTTTCACACATTTCCGATGTTCTTGACCTTTCACTATTAGTAAAACAGTATTGACTGAACTTCGCAGCTTGTCATCTTCATGCTTGCAATGGGGCTGTAAAGAACGATGGACAGTACGTAAAGCACAGCTTTTTTTGGAACGTACAATAATATTTTTCTGAAAATACGATAATTTTGAGGTTCCAATGTAATATTTCCACTTTTCAGATCTGTCAACCATGGGTGGGACTCACGGGGAAGAGATTCACAATCAAAAGATGAAGCCTTTAACTGATAGGCCTGCAGTCGCATGTTCATTTGATAAAACACATGAGCGCACACAGCACGTCAGATAGTTTCAAACAATCAGCAACAGTTACAATCTGATGAGAATGAGGCATCGAGACCTTCAAAATAAAACCAAGTGGATACGTTTCATTTCGATTTCACCTTGACCACATCATAGACATAGAGGAGACCATATCATAGACATAGAGGAGACCACATCATAGACATAGAGGAGACCACATCATAGACATAGAGGAGACCACATCATAGACATAGAGGAGACCACATCATAGACATAGAGGAGACCATATCATAGACATAGAGGAGACCACATCATAAACATAGAGGAGACCATATCAGACATAGAGGAAACGGTAAATTTTTACAAGTTGCCCATAATCATTTTTCACATCAAACCTAGGTTTTTCCGATGTTTTGGGATGAAATTCATTCGAATTTGATATTCATTTCGGCAGCAAATGACTCCTTTTTGAGATAGGACCCTCCTCCCCATCATCAAAAATGAGTTATTTTGACCGAAATAAATATCAAATTTGAATGAATCTCATGTGACCCTAACCTAAATCTAACCCTAACCCGAACCAGGAAGGCCGCTCATTGGCCGATATGATCACATGATGTATCGCTGCTCTATGATTGGCTCTTTATCTTCGGAAGGAGGTAATTTCTTTTCATATTTTCTCCATAAATAATGTTTTTGCCGTGATATTAATATATAGAAACCTGGTCAGAAATGACAAGATGTAATCCATTCTGGGTCTCAAAATTATGTACGAATTTATGGGCAACTTTTAAAAATATATAGAAGAGACCATATCATAGACATAGAGGAGACCATATCATAGACATAGAGGAGACAATATCATAGACATAGAGAAGACCACATCATAGAGGAGACCACATCATAGAGGAGACCATATCATAGAGGAGACCATATCATAGAGGAGACCACATCATAGAGGAGACCACATCATAGAGGAGACCATATCATAGAGGAGACCATATCATAGAGACCACATCATAGAGGAGACCACATCATAGAGGAGACCACATCATAGAGGAGACCACATCATAGAGGAGACCACATCATAGAGGAGACCACATCATAGAGGAGACCACATCATAGAGGAGACCACATCATAGAGGAGACCACATCATAGAGGAGACCACATCATAGAGGAGACCACATCATAGAGGAGACCACATCATAGAGGAGACCACATCATAGAGGAGACCATATCATAGAGGAGACCATATCAGAGAGCAGACCATATCATAGAGAAGACCACATCATAGAGGAGACCACATCATAGAGGAGACCATATCATAGAGGAGACCACATAATAGAGAAGACCATATCATAGAGACCATATCAGAGAGCAGACCATATCATAGAGAAGACCACATCATAGAGACCACCATATCATAGAGGAGACCACATCATAGAGACCATATCATAGAGGAGACCATATCATAGAGGAGACCATATCATAGAGGAGACCATATCATATTGGTCCCCTTTTTGAAGCAATGTTTTACGGCCGGATGCCCTTCCTGACGCCAACCCTTTTTGCCGCCTTCAACGACAAACAGGGAATTACCAGTGATCTGGTACTCAATTAGCCGACCTCGGAAGGATGACAGGCTGGGTCAACCCCCCTGGCATTAATTCGGCGATCGACCGAGATTCGAACCCAGGATCCTAGGATCCTAAGCCGGCACCCTAGCCGCTAGCCCAACACCAGGGATTTTTTTTTTTTTTTTTTTTTTTTTAAGACCATATCATAGAGTTGAGACCATATCATAGACGAGACCATATCATAGAGGAGACCACATCATAGAGGAGACCACATCATAGAGGAGACCACATCATAGAGGATACCACATCATAGACGAGGCCATATCAGAAAGGAGACCATATCATGGAGGAGACAATATCATAGAGGAGACCATATCATAGAGGAGACAATATCATAGAGGAGACAATATCATATTCATAGAGGAGACCATATCATGGAGGAGACAATATCATAGAGGAGACAATATCATATTCATAGAGGAGACCATATCATGGAGGAGACCATATCATAAGAGACGACAATATCATATTCATAGAGACAATATCATATTCATAGAGGAGACCATATCATGGAGGAGACCATATCATAGAGGAGACAATATCATATTCATAGAGGAGACCATATCATGGAGGAGACAATATCATAGAGGAGACAATATCATATTCATAGAGGAGACCATATCATAGAGGAGACCATATCATAGAGGAGACAATATCATATTCATAGAGGAGACCATATCATGGAGGAGACAATATCATAGAGGAGACCATATCATGGAGGAGACAATATCATAGAGGAGACCATATCATGAATATAAATCTGGCCAAATAAATACCACCAAATTTCGCCAGGATACCAACCTAAATATCCCGCCGTTGAGAGACGCTTTGGGATCCTCAGTACACCTGACTGCATACCGGCCAGGTGATGACAACTCACCAGAACAGCAGCTTTTACCCATTTCGCTCCCACCGGGAATCTAGAGCAGCACCAAACATCAGTATGGACCCAACTAAGCTATCGTCCTGCTCCAGTGACAATCACGTGATGAGATTGTTTTACGATATCTACTTTGTATCTTAATTCCTATTGAACACCAAACTGAAACAAAATAGTCAGTAGAGTAGTTCAAATGCAGGACTACAAATAAAGTAGTTAGCTCACTGGAGTACTATGGAACGTACCTGAAGACCTACAAAAAATAAACTGTTTAGTACTGAGGTTGATAAAGTGTCAAGTAAAAAAAATTCATTGGAAAAGTCACAAACCTGTTTTTCATGCAACCAGAAGTCAACGTGCGCGTGACGTCATACACAAATATCCGACAACCTTGGAAAATGTCTTATTGCGCATGTAATTTCTATTAAAATGGGATCACTTTTCCTACCTTCCGGTATAATTTTCAGATTAGCACTTAGAAAGACAAAAACAAACGCAAGAGGAAAAAAACTGCATAAAAAGGTAGCGCGCCTGTTATACACCGCCCAACTTCTCAGTTCTCCACCACTTATTAATCTAATTTATTTGTCCAATATTACTAACCCTGTGAATACCACTAACATAATCTAACATCGACAGCTTTTTATAACTAACTTTCATTATCACTACATTGCTAGGCTGACAGGTAATGGTGCAGATGTAGCGAGAAGCGGGCATATGGAACGATCATCTTTTGCGCTCTATATCCTGTGGGTGACGTTTCATAAAAATTGTGTGTGTAGTTTCTGAGAAGAAGGCAAATACCTATTTTGGTGGGCAACCCCCGTAGACTCCCAAAGGGGCAGATTTTTTTTAATGGCGTGAACAAACTTTGGTACATCACGGATGATGAAGGTTGTGGTGAAGTTTCATCGGAATGTTGTGTGTAGTTTCAGTGGAAAAAGCAAATTTCTATTTTGGGGGGTCGAACCTGGATCAACTTTGACCCCGGTAAACCCCCTTAGACCCAAAGTTCTTTTAATGCCATGAACAAACTTTAGTCACAAAACAACAAATAAAATTTGTGCCAAATTTGGTCACAATCCCTTCAGCGGTTTCGGAGAAGAAGTTGCAAGTGTTTACGGACGGACGGACAGACGCGCCATCGCCCTGAGCTTTGTTCCAGGTGAGCTAAAAATGGGACCGTCGGAACTGCTGCATTAAGCTCCAAGTCCTGCTCAAAGGTATTTTATCCCCACACTTTTTGAAAAACGAGGGGATATTGTATTCGGTTCCGTTTTTCTGTCTGTTCGTCCGTCACGCTCTCTCCTCTTAAACGGTTGGGCAGAGATTCACCAAACTTGGTAGTTATGATCACCCAATGGCATGAAGGTGTAAGAGCAATGGCATTTTGGCCCAGTCCTGTGGGGTGGGGTCTAAAGGTGAAATAACAAAAACTGCAATTACAAGCACATGTTAAAACATTTTTAAATCAAACTTTATATGTGTAATCAACTTTGAGGGACGCATGAAATATATAACTTTTTTGGGGGGATTTAACCCCGGGTTCATGCCCCAGGTGGTGCGAACTTAAGAGTCACAGTGGTCAAAATGGGGGGAAAACCTCAAAATTTGATATTGGATCATTCCTGGTGGAAGCTTTTGCCATCTTTCAACTTTGCTTTAGGTGGGACGCGTGGGGATTTGCGATGGTACCCCATCGACTTCCCTCTTAGTGGGGCGGCTTAGCCCAAATATTCAAAAGAATTGTGCATTTTGTGATACAAGCACCAAATTTGGCACAAATGTACATTAATATGTTGCGAACATTTTCAGATATTGGGCCACTTGAAATTCCGTAATTTTTTTTTTCAATTTTCTTCAAATTTCGTAATTTCAAAATATTCGGGTGACACCGTCACAATTTCGGTCTTCGAGGCCGGCCGATAGGCAAAGTGTGACCGGAAGGGACGACGTTCTCCTGACCACGTGGCCCTCGATCTGGGAAGCGAGAGGCGTTCCATTAGTGGACGCGCCCCTCACGCCCGACTTTTGGGCGGCCCCGGCGGGCCGTTTGTTTTGACGTTCCGTGACAGGCCCCGCACCCCCACCTCCGGGCCGACCGGAAGCTTGTGCTGAGTACATCATACCTGAACAACTCAGTGAGGCAGAACACAGCAGTGCACACCAGGGTGACCCCTTCAGTGCATAAACCAATTAACCTGTCCACTGCAGGGCATATAGAAATGAAGTTATTTTCTGCATATAATAATAATATAAGTTCAGTTCTATATAACAATTTCTGTTATCACCACTACCACTACAACTACCACTACTACAAGCTTTGTCTGGAATTTTGTGGACTAACAGACAAACAGACATACAGACAAGCTGGGATCAAAACATTACCTCCTTCCACCATTGAGTGTACAGGTAAACATCATGGAAATTATATCATGCCCTAGATTTAATTCATGCTTACCCGTGTATTTGCTTCACTGGTTCACAAGGTCTTTTGCATACATGTAATTCAGACTCTCGTCTTCATTGCTGACCACACAATGTTCGCAACATATTAATGTACATTTGTGCCAAATTTGGTGCTTGTATCACAAAATGCACAACAGGTTTGCTATGCTGCTACACTATCTATGATTAAATGGGCACAATGTTTCACAACTTTAAAGTTTTTGTTCCAAATAAATCCATTATTGGTCTTCCAACAGGACAATTTTTAATATTCTGTTAAAGCAATAATCCTTTAGGTTTAGAATAAAGTATGATGGATAGACACGCATGCACTTACACACACGAACACACACACACACACACACACACACACACACACACACACACACACACACACTTGCACATTTACAAACACATACAAACACTCTCACACACACACTTGCACATTTACAAACACACAAACACTCACACACGCACACAAACACACACACACACACACACACACACGAACACACACACCCGAACACACACACACACCCGAACACACATTTACACTCACACTTGCACATTTACAAACACACAAACACTCACACACACACAAACACACACACGAACACACACACACACACACACACACACACACACACACACTAACACACATTTACACACACACATACAAACACATATACAAACACACACACACACACAAACACACACTTACACACACTTACACACACACACTTGCACATTTACACACACATACAAACACACACACATACAAACACACACACACACACTTATACATTTACACACACACACATACAAACACACACACACTTACACACACGCACATACACCCATTTACACACACACATACAAACACACACACACACACACACACACACACCCTGACACACACACACTTGCACATTTACAAACACACAAACACTCACACACACACACACACACACACACACACGAACACACATTTACACACACACAAACACACACACTTATACATTTACACACACATACAAACGCACACACACTTATACATTTACACACACACATACAAACACACACAAACACACACACACTTATACATTTACACACACACATACAAACACACACACACTTACACACACGCACACACACACACCCATTTACACACACACACATACAAACACACACACACACACACACTTATACATTTACACACACACATACAAACACACACACACACTTACACACACGCACACACACACCCATTTACACACACACACATACAAACACACACACACACACACACACACACACACACACACACCCTGACACACACACACCACAAATTTCTTGAACATTAGAAACAGTCATTGTTGTGGTCATGAAAGGATGATTCACACGAATCCATGATCATTATCACGAGATTACCTTTATAATGTCAGGTATTAATCCGTTTTTCACAGATCCAACATGCTGTCTCTTCAGACACAACCTACTCAGAAAATAGACAAAATTACCTGCGAAGAAACAATATGGCTGAGTTGTGTGAGGCACACAGATATTTTCAAATTACTTCCAAAGAAGTGAAAGGAATGTATTACCCAAATTTCAAATGAACCTTAAACAACTCTTATACTGTCCAAGGTGTCCGAAAATGAATATACCAAATACAGTGTCCACAAAGTAGCGCATCAGAGGCAAAACATTTATTTGTAAGGTTGGCTACATCATTTGTTCGAAATGTGTCCCAGCAATCTCAAAACATGTTTGTAAATGGAAAAGCAGGTTTCTCTGAATGTTCTTCAACATATCTGGGCCAATTGTTGAATTAAATAATTTAATTTCATATGATAAATAATCAATTAAATAATTTAATTCCCTTTGATAAATAATCAATTAAATAATTTAATTCCCTATGATACTAAAGCGCGGCGTTACGCGCGCTGCTTGTGAGCAAGGAGGAAGCGGACAAGCGGTAACATATAAACGTCTTTATTGTAAGACTACACTGTAACACTGTACCGCTCCGGGCTGGGCGCCCGGTGTATATCATGAGGCCACGCCTACCCCTCGGACGTGGCCACCGCCCACTTGGTGCGTGGAATGATGTCACCACGCCAGTGGGCTTTTGTGTCCGCCACACGCGCCCCCCCAGAATTCCCGCGCACCTGGAGGGCCAGTTTGCGGGGCAGACGAATGACCCGGCCGAAGCGCCCCCTGGCGATCGGCGGCGTCTGGGGTGCAGGGATGCCAGGTGGGATGCCCCTGGCTGCTCCTGGGATGGGTGCAGGACCGGGGGGCGGCGTGGCGGCGGGGCTGGGCGGTGCCGGGGGTCCGCCCGCAGGAGGGCGGCCCCGACGTGGGGGTCGGGCCACTGGCGGTGGATGGTCCACATCGAGGTGGGCCAGCTTGAGGCGGTCTACCGAAACGCGGTCAGGAGTACCGCCGATGTCCAGGGTGAAGTGCTTCGCCCCGGTCTCCAGCACGCGGAAAGGCCCATCGTACGGGGGCCGCAGTGGTGTCCGATGGGCATCGTGGCAGACGAAGACGTACTCCGCCGTGCGAAGCTCCGGGGCGACGTGCGTCGGTGGGTGCCCGTGGCATGCCGTTGGCACCGGGGCGAACCTCTGGGCGGTCTCTTGCAGAGCGGAGCGCTGCTGTGCCGCGGACCATGGTGCCGTGGAGTCGGGGAGGAACTCGCCCGGCACCCGCAGCGGTTGCCCGAAGACCAACTCCGCCGCGGATGCGCGCAGGTCCTCCTTGGGCGCCGTCCGGAGGCCCAGCAGGACCCAGGGGAGCCTGTCGACCCAGCCGCCGTCGCGGAGGGTGGCCCGGAGCGCGGCCTTCAATGAGCCGTGAAATCGCTCACACAGGCCGTTAGCCTGGGGGTGGTAGGCCGTGGTTCGGTGCAGCCGGACCCCGAGCCCCTGCGCAACCGCCCCCCAGAGCTCCGAGGTGAACTGGGGGCCGCGGTCGGATGAGATGTCTGAGGGGGCGCCGAACCGGGCGACCCAGGTGGCGATGAAAGCCTGCGCGACATCGGCCGCCGTTGTCGACGCCAAGGGCACGGCCTCCGGCCACCGGGTGGTGCGGTCCACCATGGTGAGGACGTGGGTGAAACCCCGCGAGGGGGGCAGAGGTCCCACCAGGTCCACGTGGACGTGGTCAAACCGGCGTTCCGGCACCGTGAACGGGGCCAACGGGGCCTGGGTGTGCCGGTGCACCTTGGCGCGCTGGCACGCGAGGCATGTCCTGGCCCAGCCGCGGACGGCCTTCCGGAGGCCATGCCAGACGAACTTGTCGGCGATCAGCCTTTGGGAGGCCCTCGCGCCCGGGTGGGACAGGCCGTGGATGGCGTCAAACACCTGGCGCTGCCAGCCCGCGGGCACAATGGGGCGAGGACGCCCGAGGGAGACGTCGCACAAGAGGGCCGCGCCCGCGCCGTCGAACGGCACCTCGGTGACGCGGAGGCCCGTGACGGCGGTCCGCAAGGCCTGGACGTCGGGGTCAGCGGCCTGGTCCGCTGCCATCCGGGCATAGTCGATGCCGAGGTGGACTGCGTGGGCGACGGCCCGGGAAAGGCAATCCGCCACCAGGTTGTCCTTCCCCGCGACGTGCTGGATGTCCGTCGTGTACTCGGACACGGCCGAGAGGTGACGCTGCTGCCGGGCCGACCACGGCTCGGTGACCTTGCCCATCGCGAAGATCAGCGGCTTGTGGTCGACGAAGGCAGTGAACGCCCGGCCCTCGAGCAGATGGCGGAAGTGCCTGACCGCCAAGTGAAGTCCGAGCAACTCGCGGTCGAAGGTACTCTAACGGCGTTCGGGCAGGCGAAGCTGCCGGCTAAAGAACGCCAGCGGTTGCCAAGCTCCACGCACCCATTGCTCGTGCACCGCGCCCACCGCGTAGTCCGAGGCATCGGTGGTGAGGGCGATCGGTGCATCGGGCGCCGGGTGCGCGAGCATGGTGGCGTTAGCCAAGGCGAGCTTCGCGCCCGTGAACGCCGTGTCCATCTGCTCGGTCCAGGTAACGTCGCCTTTGCCCGGCTTACCTCGGAGAGCTTCGTGCAGGGGGCGCAGGAGCTGGGCGATACGGGGCAGGAACCGATGGTAAAAGTTCACCATGCCCAGGAACTCCTGCAGCCCTCTGATCGTGCGGGGGCGCGGAAACCCCTTCACCGCCTCCACCTTGGCCGGCAGGGGGACGGCTCCGTGCCTAGTGACACGGTGCCCCAGAAAATCGATTGTGGCGGCGCCGAACCGGCACTTTGCGGGGTTCACAATCAGGCCATGCTGGCCCAGGCGTTCGAAGAGCGTGCGGAGGTGGCGTAGGTGCTCTTCGCGGGACGCGCTGGCGACGAGGATATCGTCCAGGTAGACGTAGACAAAATCCAAGTCGCGCAGGACGCTGTCCATCAGTCGCTGGAACGCCTGAGCCGCATTCTTCAGACCGAAGGGCATGCGCAGGAACTCGAAGAGTCCGAATGGCGTGATGACCGCCGTCTTCGGGACGTCCTCCGGCCTGACGGGGACCTGATGGTAGCCGCGTATGAGGTCCACCTTCGAGAAGAAGGACCTGCCCGCCAAACGGGCGGAAAAGTCCTGAATGTGGGGGACGGGGTAGCGGTCGGGAGTCGTGGCGTCATTGAGACGGCGATAGTCCCCGCACGGTCGCCATCCCCCGCCGGGCTTCGGCACGATGTGCAGCGGCGACGCCCAAGCGCTCTCTGAGCGCCGAACGATGCCGAGTCGCTCCAGGGTAGCGAACGCCGCTTTTGCCACCGCCAGCTTCGTCGGTTCGAGGCGGCGTGCCCGGGCGTAGACCGGTGGCCCGACGGTGGGGATGTGATGGGCCACCCCGTGCTTGACGGCCCCCGCCGAGAAGGTGGGCCGCGTGAGGGCCGGGAAGCCGGCGAGGAGGCGGGTGAATGCGTCCGCTGCCGGAAGCGTACAGACCAACGTGGCCGGAACCGAATCGTTCGGCAAGCCGCTTGGCAAGCCGCTCGTTGAGCTGGGCAACGCACATGCGAGCGAGCTGAACGTCTCGGCCTGGACAAGCCGTCTGCGCTTGACGTCGACCAGGAGCCCATTAGCGCACAGGAAGTCCGCGCCAAGCAGTGCCATGGGCACGTCGGCGGTGACGAACGTCCATCGGAAAACCTGCCCTCCAAACCGCAGAGAGAGGCAGCGTTTTCCGTATGTACGGATGGGCGTCCCGTTCGCGGCAAGCAGCGCCCGGAGAAGGTGTCCGTTATGAACAGCAGGCTGCTCGAACGGCCGGCGCTCATCGCCACAATTGAGCGCCGGCCCGGGCGTTTCCCGACCCGTTGAAGGAGCACGGCGGATGACACCGCCGAGCTTCGTGGCCGAACTTGGCGTGGAACCAGCACCAGGTGGTGGAGCTGGAGGAGCGCGGCTGGCTCCGCCAGGCCGGTGGAGTCGACGGGTTTCCCCGCGGTGGCGGTTTTCGCCGCGGCGGTGGGCGGGGCGTGGCGGCGTTCACGAGGTGCGTATCAGCATGCTGCTGAAACTCAGCGTGCTGTAGAAGATGATGCTGTGGAACAGCAGCGTCGAAGGCCGTGACGGCCACGCCAACGCTCGCCCGCGTGTCCGAAGCGGCGAAGTACTTGTCCGCCTCGGCCGCCAATGCTCGGGGTTCCATTAGCCTGGTCCCGGCCAACGCGAGGCGAACCTGCGCTGGAAGTTGGCGACGGAAAAGCGCCCGGAATAGCGAACCGGGGGCTTCGTCGCCCAACAGTGACAGCATATGGTCCATTCGGACCGACGGGCACGTCTCACCGAGCTCGGGGAGATCCAGGAGGCGGTCGGCCCGTGCGTCGTCCGTGAGGCTGAACGTGGCTAGGAGTAGCCGCTTGAGTGCCTCGTACTTGTGGCCGTCCGGTGGGTGGTGAAGGACGGACACAACTCGAGCGGCCGTGCCGGGCCCGAGGGAGGCGACGACATGGCAGTAGCGCAGGTCGTCGTTGGTGAGGCGCCGAAGCTGAAATTGGGCTTCGGCTTGAACGAACCAGACCTCGGCCTGGGCCTCCCAAAATTCGGGAAGTTTAATCGCCATTGACTTGTCGTTGGCCATTGCAATGGCGTCGTGTTCGGAAGGATCGCTACGGCAGATCCAACGTCGAGGGTCACCAGTAAAGCGCGGCGTTACGCGCGCTGCTTGTGAGCAAGGAGGAAGCGGACAAGCGGTAACATATAAACGTCTTTATTGTAAGACTACACTGTAACACTGTACCGCTCCGGGCTGGGCGCCCGGTGTATATCATGAGGCCACGCCTACCCCTCGGACGTGGCCACCGCCCACTTGGTGCGTGGAATGATGTCACCACGCCAGTGGGCTTTTGTGTCCGCCACAATACATATTAATCAATCAAATAATTTAATTTCCTATGATAAATAATCAATTACATAATTTAATTCCCTATGATAAATAATCAATTAAATAATTTAATTCCCTATGATAAATAATCAATTAAATAATTTAATTCCCTATGATAAATAATCAATCAAATAATTTAATTTCCTATGATAAATAATCACATAATTTAATTTCCTATGATAAATAATCAATTAAACAATTTAATTCCCTATGATAAATCATCAATTAAACAATTTAATTCCCAATGATAAATAATCAATTAAATAATTTAATTCCCTATGATAAATAATCAATTAAACAATTTAATTCCCAATGATAAATAATCATTTAAATAATTTAATTCCCTATGATAAATAATCAATTAAATAATTTAATTTCCTATGATAAATAATCAATTAAACAATTTAATACCCTATGATAAATAATCAATTAAACAATTTAATTCCCTATGATAAATAATCAATTAAACAATTTAATTCCCAATGATAAATAAAATCAATTAAATAATTTAATTCCCTATGATAAATAATCAATTAAATAATTTAATTCCCTATGATAAATAATCAATTAAACAATTTAATTCCCTATGATAAATAATCAATTAAATAATTTAATTCCCTATGATAAATAATCAATTAAATAATTTAATTCCCTATGATAAATAAATCAATTAAACATTTTAATTCCCTATGATAAATAATTAATTAAATAATTTAATTCCCTATGATAAATAATCAATTAAATAATTTAATTCCCTATGATAAATAATCAATTAAATAATTTTATTCCCTATGATAAATAAATCAATTAAAGAATTTAATTCCCTATTATAAATAATCAATTAAATAATTTAATTCCCTATGATATATAAATCAATTAAATAATTTAGTTCCCTATGATAAATAATCAATTAAATAATTTAATTCACTATGATAAATAAATCAATTGAATACTTTTAATTCCCTATGATAAATAATCAATTAAATAATTTAATTCCCTATGATAAATAATCAATTAAATAATTTCCTATGATGCGTGACTTTGTGGACTTCCTGTGGAACGTTGAATAGTTTTATTGTTATTCGAGACACTGATGTAAATTTGATATCAATACTTGCATTACACTTGTACGTTATACATTGGTGTGAATATTGATTCGTATTACCCCCGCCAGGGGAGAGCGTTTTGTATTTTGGTGTTTGTTTGTCTATTTGTCTGCACAGGATGTGAGTATGCTTTTCTCTGTGTCCGATTGACATGAAATGTTCACCATAGGAGCTCCTCCTCCTGCAGAATTTTTTACGATAATTTTGATGTCATAGCCACGTATTAACTAGAATGGCACTCAGTAGAGAGCATACCTTCCTCCACCTGGTTGGCCATATCACTCAATGCTGAAGAATCACTTTAAAAATTCTACTAGCTGGATCCGGATACGAATCTACACCAAAATTGAATCGATTCTTCCTTGTCACACACACAACCGGTCCAACAAGTTCCGTCAAAATCCGTCCATAACTTTTTGAGATATCCCGCTATTTATCGTTTTTGGCCCGATCTCCCAATGGTGACGAATCGCTTTAAAAATTATATAATTGTCATATCCAAATCCATATTCAGATCTTCCACCAAAATCGAATCGATTCTTCCTTGTCACACACACATGTCCACTAAGTTTCGTCCAAATCCGTCCATAACTTTTTGAGATATCCCGCTATTTATCGTTTTTGGCCCGATCTCCCAATGGTGAAGAATCAATTAAAAAATTAAATAACTCTCATATCCAAATCCATATTCAGATCTTCCATCAAAATCGAATCGATTCTTCCTTGTCACACACACATGTCTACCAAGTTTCGTCCAAATCCATCCATTCCTTTTTGAGATATCCTGCTATGTATCGTTTTTGGCCCAATCTCCCAATGATGAAGAATCACTTAAAAATTATACTAGCCGGATCCGAATCCGGATCTTCACCAAAATCTAATCGTTTCGTCCATGTCACACGTGCTACCTCTCTGCCAAATTTCGTCCGAATCCGTCCACGTCTGATATCTTGTTCACAAACAAACAAACGGACAAATGGACAGACAGGGGTGAAAACATAACCTCCATCCACCTTTGGTGGTGGAGGTAATGATTATGTCACCCATGCCATCATTATGATGTCATAATTAGAAAGCTTGATCCGATCAGTTTTAAATTTCTTGAGCGTGATCTATACAAAAATTGTTTGTGAGAATTAAAATGATGACATCATTGCTCATGTGGTTCGTCAGCCACATTGGAATGAAAATGAAAACCTTCAAAAATATTTTCCAGAATGGCTTACTAGATCGATGCAAAACTCCACACACATGATGGACTAGTCTTGTGGAATAACGTTTCAAAATGATGAAGTTATAGGTCACATGGTCTGGCAGCCATATTGTATTTTATGCTACAACTGCCTAAATGAAATTATTGTTCTTTTCTGAAAGCACTAAATGGATCGATGCGAAATTTTCACCATATGTTCGTCTACCCATGGTGATATAATGCGGAAAAAAAGTCATTGGTCTCATGATTTGGCAGCCATATTGGATGAAAGGAAAATATTAAAAAAATTGTTTCTCTGAAAGCCCTTACCCTATCGATGTGACGTTTTACAAATATCATCTCACAGATTGCTCCATATAGTGTGAAAATGTTGACCTCATAGATAATGTGGTTTGGCAGCCATCTTAGATCAAACAACGAACCTTATCCAAAACAACACAAAAACACCACACAAACATGCCCTGGCGAGGGTCTGCAAACTCTGCTCTTTCGTTTTTTCTTTCTGTTTCAGGAGAAACCCATTTTCTGATTTTATGACAAGTCTTCAGGAGAAAGCAAAAATTGTGAGTTTTTCTCACAGTGAGAGTTTTTATTCTTTTCAATCCCAGCTGTCTCTGCAGTGACTATAATTGTAATAATTTTACTAATTCTGGGCTTACGATAGAACAATATTGTTACGTTTGTGGAGGGTAGTAATGAAATACCTTAGAGCCAGGTAGGATTGTATAGGGTAGTGTGCTCCGACTGTCATGAAGAAGAAGAAGAAGAAGAAGAAGAAACCTGTAACTTAAGTCAGCTCGGTGTCCGGTAAGGTTGTATAATTGTCTCCATGAGACGGGTGGGGCTATGCTAATTAGTTAAGGTATAAGAATAATTCCCTGTATGTAAATCGCCTCTGTGGTTTTTCCTTACTAGGGCATGCCCGTACTATATATAAGCTAGGACGTGCCCGTACGTGGGTGCCCGTTCCTTGCCAAAAAAAAAAAAAAAAAAAAAT
This sequence comes from Myxine glutinosa, assembly GCF_964187855.1. Taxonomy (NCBI): domain Eukaryota; kingdom Metazoa; phylum Chordata; class Myxini; order Myxiniformes; family Myxinidae; genus Myxine; species Myxine glutinosa. The sequence continues at coordinate 169,669,287 of NC_136267.1, read as the reverse complement.
TTGTGTAGGGGTGTGTGTGTGTAAACATCCTAGGGCGTGCCCGTACGTGGGTGCAAAAAAACATGCGTGCAAACAACAACAACAAAAAAAAACTTTGAAACCACGTGGCAGTAACGACCACAGAACCCCCCCCTCTATTTACATGAATGGTTTGGTCCATTCGCAACGACCACAGAACCCCCCCCCCCTCTATTTACATGAAATGGTTTGGTCCAAAGCGAACGGCTTGCGGTGTTTGGTAAAGAAATCGCCATAGCTCGGTAACTACTTGTCCGATTAATTTCAAACCTTGAAAAGGCACATCCTCGGGTCCCCAGCAATATACCTGGCAAGTTTCAAGTATATCGGACCGGGAGTTGTCGAGAAACAGCGGTCACAGACAAACATACAAACACACATACACACATACACACATACACACAGAGATTAATGGAATTATAGATAGATGACACACACCACACCAGCCATGCACTCCACACCTAAAATAAACCCCATAACAAGCCACCAGAATTCAGACATTTGAACGCTGCCACTGGCGCCGCCAGCCGAGTCATCGCAACACCAAGCAGGAAGGACCGTGGGGCTCCGCCCGAGAGGTGATGATTGGTCAGGGCGATGGACTGCTATGATGGACTCTTTGATGGACTCTTTGATTAGAGCATGTGCGGACGTCATCAGATGACGTTCAAGACCGGCGAACAAAAAGGCTGAGAACCGCCATTTTCCTCCTCTTGGCCCAGGGTTTGACGACGAGCAGTCACAGTTTTCTCTCTCCTGGCTGGCCTTCGTAGTGTGCAGTCACACATTTGCTGTCTTTGAATCCCGAGTCTGAAGCGAACAATCGCATTTTTCTTCCTCTCTTGTTTTCGACGTCCGTGGCAGGCCGTTGCAGTTTGTGCACGCTCTCCTGGTCGGGACATTCAATACGAGTGGTCGCAGTTCGTACTCTCTGGACTCTGGGTGGCATAGCGTGCAGTCACACGCCTCTCTCTTGGCAGATGCATCCTTCTCTTGTCTCACCTCGGTGCTTTGTGGAGCGGATGGCGTGGAAGGAGCGAGGTCCTGCTCGCTTCGCGCTCGGCAGCTGGCGGTGAACAGACTTCGCGCCAAGGCATGTGTTTTCCCACGCACGGACTCGGGGACCCGTTTGAGGGCCGACGGGGTTTGAGGGCCGCTGAAAGCTGAGTACACACCACACAAACACATTTACTTTTCATTTATTTAACCCCTTGTGCTGTTTTGTGAGTCAGTGTGGGGGCACCCCAATTTCCGAATTCGTTTTTTACCGTGCCTTTCTTGTTGCCTGCATTTCTTTTATTAAACCCTTTATTTATTGCATTTTAATTCCGTGCCTGTCTTGTTTAATCGTTCGTGGGTTCGAGGACGCCCCAGGGGAATCCGTCCAGGTAAGCTTTGCTACCCTCCTCTATACCCTCGCGCGTATAAGCAAGATCCGCCATTGTTTGATTGAACGCCTCAGAGTGTAAAGCTCGATAGGCCACCCATCACCTTGGGGATCTTGATCCCCCCGGGGCACACGACAATTTATTATAATAACTCCAATTGAAAGCCAGTTTATGGGCAACTCTCAAAAGTAATATGATACATTTTTTTCACAGATATAGTATAATCTAATTTATAAACTACTACTAATTTATTTGGGTATGTGGGTGTCTTCTGATACCTGAGGGAGATGGATGCCCCTGCCTTGCATAACCCCAGGTCACCTGTGGGCAAGGTGCAGTACCTGTAAGCCCCCCTTACCAGGGTAACGGTCCGCAGCCATGCGGTTTAAATGGCAGACGGCTCTGCACATTTCGTGGATGAGAGTCCAGTTGACTCCAACAGCACGGGCGGAAGAGGGTGAATTCCCCAACGACCAGCAGAGAGATGGAGAGGAGTGGCGACCCCCCATCTACACCACACACTTACCCGTGTGTACCAGCCATAGAAAGGCAATGCCATCATTGCCCAAGGAGATTCGCCATCATCATGAAACTACTAGGTTCAGCATCGAACAATTGCTCAAATGGGTGCATTTACAAAAGGTCTTTATAAACCAGGGGGAAAAGAAATACGAGCAGTTGAACACAAATTAAAGTGATATTCATACTGTTATGTTTGTAGGGGGTAGGCTGTGATTACTTTAGTTCAGGTAGATTTGCATAAATTAGTATGCTCGATTGTCGTGAAGAAGAAGAACCACCATGTAATAAGTAGGGATCCGGTAGGTCGCGTGTTCGGATTAAGTGTTACATGTAGCCATACAAAGGGTAGCTCTTGTGCTAATTATCTCGCGGATTATGGGTAAAATTATCCCTTGTATGTCGTTACCTCTGTATCTATTCCTTTGTCTCTTTTGGCACCGCACTATAGACACGTAGGACTAGAATCCCACATTTACACACTCATTAATAAAAACATACCGGAAGTCATGCGTTGAGCCCTACAGCTGAGAACCACAACTTGGGAGGCACACACAGAATGGGCAGGCCGAGGCCACGCCCTGAGGAGCTGTGGTTGGTCAGGGTTCTTGATTGACAGGAGGACTGGTAAGAAGGGACTCGCTGAATGGTGAAGCACGGTCGATGACGTGAGAATCATGGGTGATAAAAGGACGCGCTAACGGACAATTTGCTCATTCTCTCTCACTTCTTCTTTGCGCTTGCGTCTTCTCTTCTCTTCGCTGCTCTCTGCTCTTCGCTTCACTCTGCTTTCTGCGCCTGGTCTGGATCGCAGCAGTCGGCATTTGTCTCTCTCGTTCTGGACAATAAAGCGAACGATTGTGCTTGGACCATGGGCTCAATGAAGCGATCGGACCGGCCGTGTTCGGAGACACCACTGGTGGACGTGCAGATACAAAGGGCAGGGCCGCGGACCGAGGGCTGCAGCTTCCCACCGGGGACGACGGGGACAGGCCCGGCTGGAGGAGCGAGTTGCACGTGACCCATTCGATTCGCGCAGAAGGCCTGTTGCGTGCCGGTGGGCACAGCCTAGTGAGCAAGGGTGTGCAGAGGCCTAGCAACATGGGAGCGGGCGGTTCTCACCAATGACCTTGACGACCCCTGACGAGACCCCACCAGTGATCAGAGTTAAGTGCACCCACACACAATTATTTCCCAGTTATTTTACCTTTCCCTGTGTCCGTGTTTCAAGTCTGTTGTGGGGACGTCCCAATTTAGGACATTATTTATTATCGAGCGTTTTGTTTTGTATTACCGGCATTTCTTTTAATAAAGCCGGCATTTTTGTACATTTTAATCTCACCTCGGTTCGAGTTATTTTCCACAGGTTTGAGGACTGACAGTGGGATCTGTTCAGGTAAGCGCACTTCAGAATCCTCATCCTCCCCCTCCCCCCCCCCCCCCCCACGTGTATTAACTCTGCCAGATTTGATGAACGCCTTGGAGTAACAGCTTATTCGGCTATGCGTTCCTTGGAAGGATTTTAATCGCCAGGAACGCGACAATACCAAACAAAATGAGACGCTGTGACCAACGTAAAATGACTTTTAATAAGAACATCCAAGTTACTGGCAATTACACTTAAAGTGAATGATATATGGGAAACCATCCAGCTGTTAGAAGGAAATCTAAATGCAAAACAGGTTCATGATGACAGCTTTCTTTAAAATTGATTCACTTTAGGACATTTGCAAGCAAATTTACATATTAAAAACAGAAACATTGCATTTTATGAATAAAACGAAGTGGGACAATAATCTGAAGTGCATGTATAATGAGGTCGCTCAATTGTATTTATTTAATAACAGTTGCTTGATTCCCTGTCTGTTCCAAGCCGTTACATTGCAAATAATCTCTATACTGCCATTTGCTTATGAAGAGGGTGTAAACATTTTAAAGGGGTGTATGAGAAGGGGCCTGCTCTATTTTCTCTCGATGAATTTCAGGTTAATTTTCGCCCCTGGAATTAACAGTGTGCGGGTGACTGGGGTCACCTCCTCTTTTTCCTCAGGGTCGGGATGCACTTCATATGCTCGCAGTATCTGTTGGGGAAAATATATAAATAAACAAAAGAAAAAATCAATACAGAGACATTAAATATTTAAAATAATTTGGTAAATCCTTGAAACATTGTTTTTTTGGGTTTAATGTAGTGAGAAATACCGAGTCCAGAATGTAAAAAGTGCAGCTTGTCACGTTTGAGTCGTTATGCTTTTAGAATATCCCGTGGTATTTCTAACATTTGTAAAATTAATACATTTGTTAATAAATTAATACATTTGTAAAATAAATTTAAAATAAATTTACATTTAAAATAAATAAATGTAAAATTAATTAATACATTTGCTCCTTTGTACATTTAGGTTATAGGTGTTATAAATGAAATATCTTTAAAAAAAAGAAGGACACTGTGTGCTGTATCCTGCAATGGCAAAAAGTTAAAAAGTCAACACAAATTTGAGAGCAAAGTAAAAATACTCAATGCTTCACAAAATTTTAAGTACAATAAAGCAATCATAAAATAGAACAGAAATTCAAACAGATTCAAGTTAATGTTGCACAAGTAATTTTGTCAAAATAACTTTTTAGTCTCATAACTTCAAAACATCTAAACGAGGAGGTAAATGGACGAATCACATGAAGCCAAGATTTATTCCAGTAAAAAGCAGCAAAAAAACGTTTCCACCAACTTCAGTCATTCTATTTGTAAAAAGTGTTCTTACTACCAATGTTTCTGTCAGGATAAAGTCATGAAGCCATTTCGCCTTTCCATTTTTTTGCCAAAATAAAGCAAATTATTCTGGAAATGCAAGCTGCTGTTTGTACTGTGAGGTGAAGGTTTTACTGAAAAAGAAATTAGAAAAATATTGGGAGTCGACTCTCCTTCAGATAAAACCAGTAAACCCTGAAATATCGTGTTCATGGAAAATACCGTGATACTTAAAACCACGATACAACAACAACAACACAACAGGCATTTTAAGGCCATTTTCCCTGGCCTTATATAATATATTTTCCCTGCAAGAGCGGGGGTTAGCCTTGCGGTCCCCATGACAATCTTCTCCAAATTGTCATGGTTCTATTTTTGAGGCAATGTTTTTATGGCCGGATGCCCTTCCTGACGCCAACCCTTTGAGTCGCCTCTTACGACACGCAGGGATACGGTGTACCTATTCTAAACCGGGGTACACACCGGTATACTTAAAATACTTAAAACCACGATAGTTAAAACCAATTTCCTATGGGGATAAGGGAGTTAGGTTTCTGGCCTTCCAGAAAATATAGTCAGGTGGGCAGCAGCCAAAAATAAACATCACAATTGCCACTAGAAAGCATCTGAAAATGCCAAGCCCGTCCACATCCGCTTTGTATTGAGACGTTTTCTTCTTCCATATGCTAAACATGACAAAAACAGCTAAAAACTAGAACAGCACTCAGTAGAGCGTATACCTCCGCCAGGCTGAACAGTTTACATTTTGTATCCCACTGATAGGCCGAATCTGGATTCAGACCTGTACCAAAATCTAATCGGCTTGTTCTTGTCACCTAACCAACTCATCCACCAAGTTTGGTCAGAACTCATCCACAACTTTTTTTAATATCATGATATATATATCGTTTTTGGCCCCATCTTCCAATGGTGTAGAATCACTTAAACATTTTAAAAATTGTCGGATTCAGATGTTCAACAAAATCAAATCGATTCGGTATTGTTACACGCACTATGTCATGAAATGAAGTCGAGACCTCGTTTTCCAGATATGAGGCTTTATTGAAAACTATCTCCACATACCTTATACACACAGAACAAAGAATGATATCAGAACTACAGCAAAGATTCTACGAGCATTTCATTGTCTATAAGCAAGCAAATAATTAATTCCCTGTCATACCTTTCTTGAGCGTCTGCTCACAAAAGACAGATACAAAACCAAAACTCCTCCTTTCCCATACAACCCGTTATATTCCCTTCTAAAGGCTATTCCATTCGAATCCTCTTCTTCATATTTCATCACATTCACCCTCCGTTAAAATACAAGTTAGCGAACAAACACGTAAGCAACGCAACAGTAACAAAACAAAGCTCCACCAACCAAAACGAGTTGGCGGTTGGCACAATCTTCCAGCACGAGTTCGACAAATCCCCTCAGTTCCAGGGTCCCCGGATTCACAAAGAGAATCTTCCTCATCAGTCTGCCCCTTTTGAGATCTCCCTGACTTCAAAGGGATCTCCGTTACCTTGACATTATCAAGCATTACTTTATCCCCGGTCGATCCTTGCTGCGACCCCGCTTTGACGGGTAAACCCGAGATTCCGTTTCCCTTGTCGTCAGCAACGTACTCGTTTCCCTCGCCGCAAGGCGCGAGATGGCGAACAGATACAGTAGTCTCACGTCCGTCCGGAAGCCTCACATGAGCATTCTCTGGATTTGCCTCTAGAATCTCTACGCGATCCGCCAACGGCTCGTATTTACTTTGTCTGACCGCTCGTTTCAGAAGAGCCAGATTGGGTCCAGCCAACCAAGAGGGCAACGCTCGCCCACCAGCACTATGTCGCTGAAAGTGAAACATTCTTTTGTGTGGAGTTTCATTCGTAGCGGTACACAGTAAACACCGGATTGCGTGCAGTGCGTCAGGCAGTACACGTTCCCACTGCTGCGAAGGTAAACCGCGCGACTTCAAGCTCATTGACACGACTCTCCAGATAATCCCGTTATAACGTTCCACCAAGCCATTGCCTTGAGGATTGTACGCCATGGTATGGCTCGTGGCGACACCTCAATCCTGGAGAAAGTTTTTCATCTCTCGAGACAGAAAAGCCGTACCTCTGTCAGATTGAATGAACACAGGATATCTGAACATTAAGAACAATTGCCGCAAACATTCAATCACTGTTGCAGAAGACATGTCAGCGCACGGAAAAGCAAACGGAAATCGGGAGTACTCATCAACAACAGTAAGAATGAATCGGCGCCCCCCATGCTGCTGGCAACGGACCCTTGAAATCAACGTTCAAACGCTCCCACGGCTGTCAGGGATGAATCAGCATCCCCATAGACGGTTTGTAAAAACTCGGTTTTACTTCGGCGCACACTCGGTTTTACTTCGAGCATGTCTTGCAAAGACGCCGGACGTCATCTATATACAACAGGCATTTTAAGGCCATTTTCCCTGCAAGAGCGGGGGTTAGCCTTGCGGTCCCCATGACAATCTTCTCCATTTTGCCATATTTTCTGCATCTCCCCTTGTTAACCCACTTGCCCGCATTTCTTCTTTGACCATCTTTAGCCCAGTCTGTCTCGGTCTTCCCCCATCCTCTACTTCCTTCTACATTCATTTCCATCACTCTTCTCAACCAGTCACTTTCATCCTTCCTCAACAGATGACCAAACCATCTCAACCTGTTTCTCTTCACAGCATCCATCACAGGCTCTATTCTCATCATCTTTCGCAATTCATCATTTGTCTTCCTCTCTCTCTCAACGATACTCCACACATCCACCGAACCATTCGCATTTCCACCCTTTCCAGCCTTTGTTGCTGCTCTACGTTCATTACCCATGTCTCACTCCCATAAATCATAACACTTCTCACACATGCAGCATACACCTTTCCCTTCAGCTTCAACAACACTCCCCTCCTCGTTAGCACGCCACTCAGTTCCCGAAACTTCTTCCATGCACATCTCACTCGAGCAACCGTTGCCGAGTCTGATCCACCTTCTCCATTCAGCATGTCTCCTAGGTAACAAAATGTTTTCACACCTTCCAGCTTCATGCCGTCTCCAAGATCCAACTCAACATTTCCTCCATCTGCAGCTCCCTCTGTGCACACCTTACACTTGAATGCAGCTGCCACACTGGTTATGACCCTCTCAAACCACTACATTTTTGATGAACCCACTCAGCGAACATTGTACATTGAATGGAATTCACTCCGACACCCTTCATGCACACAGCACACGGCCACTTCCCAGTTCTTTCCACCTCACCACATGCTTTACCACCTGCCATCACCTTCGTTTTTCCGATATTCACCTTCAGATCTTTTGTCTCCATACATTCCTTCCACTTGTTCATCTTCTCCTTCAGTCCATCCATACTTTCTGCAATGAACACCAGATCATCTGCATACAACAACTCCCACGGTAAACCCTCCTTTACGTTCTGAGCCAGCACCTCCATCACAGCTACAAATAGTAGTGGACTTAGTACCGACCCCTGATGCACTCCCACCTTCACCTCAAACTCACCACTGTCCCCGTCCTTCGTCCGTACAGCTGTGCGCGCTCTTTTGTACATTGCCATCACTACTCTGATCAACCATTCCTCCACTCCTAACTTCCTCAATGCCCATGTCACTACTTCACGTGGAACCCTATCGAATGCTTTCTCCAGACCAACAAACCCAAGAAACAACTTCTTCCTCTTCTCCATGTACTTCTCCTGCAACTGCCTCACAATAAAAAGCGCGTCTGTCGTTCCTCTTCCTGGCATAAATCCAAACTGCATTTTGTCAATCTTCACTTTCTTCTTTATCCTCCTCTCCAACACCCTTTCCAATACCTTAATTCCATGCTCCAATAACTTTATCGCTCGATACGAGCCACAATCCAGAGGGTCACCTTTCCCCTTGTAGACGTCATCTATATAAAAAGGCAAATTCCTGCTTCACACGAAATGAGCCAATCGAGTCACCCCTGGTGATAGAGCGAATCATGAATATCCCGTAAATCACCGGTGGTCATTCCCGAGCAGACAGGCCGAGACAGAGCATCGGCAGCCAGATTATCTCGTCCCGGCCTGTAAAAGATGTCGAAACTAAAGCCAGCTAATTCTATGCGCCAACGAGCGATTTTATCATTTTTAATCTTCTGCATATGGCGTCCAGCATACATGAACGCAACGGACTGTTGGTCCGTGATTAACTGGAAATGTTTCCCTAGAAGGAAATGGCGCCACCGTCTGACGTCTTCCTCGATCGCGTAAGCTTCCTTCTCGATAGCGGATGTCGTTTTTCACTATCAGACAGTGTGCGAGAGAAAAAGGCGACCGGCCTCCCAGCTTGATTGAGGATAGCCACGATAGCACAGTTTGAGGCATCTGTCTCGATCATAAAAGGAATTGCCTCACCGATCGAGGTCACAACAGCATTAGCTATGTCTGTTTTCAATAGCTGAAAGGCGGCCTTCATGGCCACATTCAGTGGAAATATTTTATATTCCACCCAAAGGTCTTATTTTCTCTGAAAAGCCTGGTATCCACTTGGAATAATGCGCGAACAATCCCTGTACTCGGCGCAAGGCCACACGGTCGGTGGGAGGGGACATTTCGAGCAAAGGTTGTAGCCGAGCAGCATCACGTCGTATCTCCCCTCCAGTCACGGTGTACCCCAAAAGATCCACTGTTTGGACGGAATAATTACACTTCTCTTCGTTGAAGGTCAGTCTGTATTTCTTCGCGACATCCAAGAACTGCCGTAAATTTGAGTCATGTTCTACCTTATTGCGGCAACATACTGTGACATTATCGACATACACGAAAACATCTTTCAATTGTTCCCTGGTTAAAATGTCATCAATCACCCGTTGGAAACACACAACCCTGTTTGTGACTCTGAAAGGAATTGTACGAAACTGATACAGCCTTTGACCAGATTTGAAAGCGGTGTAAGGTCGATCATTCTGCCTGATAGGTATCTGGTGGTACGCACTTCAGAGGTCCAAGCTGCTGAATACCCGCTAGGTAGATACCTCTCTGACCATGTCATCCATCTTGGGCAGTGGGTAAGCATGAAGTTGGGTAAAGCGATTGATCGTCTGAGAATAGTCAATGACCATATGCTCCCGGTGATTAGAGTTATTGACAACAAGCACTTGAGCCCTCCAGGGTGAGCTACTAGGCTCGATTATACCCTCCTTTAGAAGCCGCTTGGTCTCATCGGCGATAACCTGTGCATCTGGGCATGAATATCGCCTCGACTTTACAGTTATAGGGCGACAATTAGGGGTTAGGCATGGGAACAGCGTGGGTGGTTCAATAGACATCTCCGTCAAGCTACATACCGAGAAGACTTTTGAGGGTTGTGCACTATTGAAGCGCATCTCTAAATGCCCATGCCTATTCAAAAAATCATGTCCCAGGAGAACGTCAGAGCACAGATTCAGCAATACAATCATCTTTACATCCAAGTACAGTATCTCGTTAGCTACCAAGTTCACCACACAGAATCCTTTGGAGTTTTGCCATAGGACCGCTGATGCTGCTGATGTCTGATCCAGCACTCAACAGTCCTTGCCGAGTTGTCATAACTCCTTCGTATACTGCTCCAAAGTCTCAGTAGCCTCTTGCCTGCGTGTAGCAAGCAAATGTCGAGCGTAAATAGTGTTTCGTGGTTTTACGTAGAGAGCTCGCGGGCCCGCCACAGAATCGGCGTAGGTTTCACAGTGAGAGAAATAGTCATAGACATCGCTGGACACGTTGCAGGTGAGAACCTCCATCTTCTGTTGGTCCGCGGCTTCGGGCAAGGCTCGCATGTAGAGCTCTAGGGACTTGAGCCAGTGGGTCCAGTGTCATCCAGCATTGCTGGCATTGGGATCGCCGTCGAACCTCTCCGCTTTGAGAAACTTGTCCATGGCACTCGAGTGGTGAGATGGATTTCAATAAATTGTAATGAAATCAAGTCGAGACCTCCTTTTCCAGATAAGAGGCTTTATTGAAATCTATCTCCACATACCCTATATGCACAGAACAAAGAATAATATCAGAACTACAGCAAAGATTATACTAGCATTTCATTGTCCATAAGCAAGCAAATTATTCATTCCCTGTAATACCTTTCTCGAGCGTCCGCTCACAAAAGACAGATACGAAACCAAAACTCCACCTTTCCCCTACAACCCGTTATATTTCCTTCTCAAGGCTATCCATTTGAATCCTCTTCTTTATATTTAATCACACACTACCTGTCCACTAAGTTTCATCCAAATCTGTCCACAACCTTTTGAGATATTGTGCTATATACGTATCGTTGTTGGTCCTATTTCTCAATGGTGAAGAATCACTTAATAAAATTGTAGTATCTGGATTCGGATCTTCACAAAAATCTAATCATTTCGTCCTTGTCTCACACCCAACCCCCTCCACCAAATTTCTTCGAATCCATCCACATTCTTTTGAGATATCCTGTTCACAAACAAACAGACAGAGGTGAAAATATAACCTCATCCCACCTTAGGTGGCGGAGGTAAAAATACAAAAAGGTTGACCATTTAGGTGAACTTGACCTTTTGTCCACAAAAGCAATTGGTCACAGTAACCCAATGTGCAAAACCTGCTCAAATTTCAGGTCAATCAGGAAAGTGTTTATTTTGTGACCTTGACCTTTGACCTTTGTGACCAAACACAGGTTACACTCTGAATTGGGTCATATTGGGTCACTGACATATTGATATGGATGACATATTTCTATTTTATGCAACTCTGACATTTGACCTTTTCATCTAAAAAACAATCGGCTTCAAGCTTTTGATTGGTGAACCAATTCAGTGACCAATATGCAAATTCTTAGAATTTCAGGTTAATTGGATGAAAATTGCCAATTTTATGTAAAGTTGACATTTGACCTTTTGCCCAAATTATGAATTTGTCTTTCCATATTCTCATCATAAAGTTTTGTTGAAAATTTGATGGCAAAGCTCCAATGGTAAAAAAAAGTTACAGCCTGGACACACATCTCGTTTTTTCATTTCTGTTCCTTACAATTCTATCTCACACACACTCTCACACACACACACACACACACACACACACACACACACACACACACACACACACACACACACTCTCTCTCTCTCTCTCTCTCTCTCACACACACACACACACACACACACACACACACACACACACACACACACACACACACACACACACACACACACACACACACACACACACACACACACACACAAGTGATTGCAAAACCCTGCAATTGTACCTCTGATGTGCGTACATCTGGGCAATCCTGCCAACCTTAAAGCCTCCACCATACCTCCCCTATTACCATAATGTCTTAAATTGTTTCCCTTTGTAATATGTTGACGCTTCTTTTATAAAGCGTTCTGCAGCTCCTAAACCAGGGAATAAATAAAATAAACACTTTTATCCATCGTTTTATGCTTCAGCACCATTATTAACTATTAATGGTGTGCCAGAAACAACAAAAGGCTCGTGGTTGCACGACAAGCGTCACAACTCAGCTCAAAAAATGTAATTGGTCAAAATTAAATCCGCGACAACGAAATAGGTACCCAAAGTGTTTGCCCACGATTGGTTAAACCCACGATATTCAAACCCAAAATATTTAATGGCTTGCTGTACTTAACGATGCAAATCAATTAAGATTCATTGCATTTTTACATACTACTAAGTTAAGGTGAAACCAATAACACCAGCATTTATTTATTTGTTAATTCGATTTGAAGGCTTTTTCTCTTTTAAATTGAGCCTCATAGAAGAACACAGTGACAAAGGGACCAAAAGCAGAGCAGCAGGGAAACAAGGGGGCAAAAACTAATAAATAAATGTATCACATGTTGTGATAAATTTATTTATTTCTTTTCACACAGGTCAAAAATGTAGGCCACACAATGAAGGACATAGCCTGAACCAAATTGAGTGGCACAAAGTCATAAAAAGAGGTGATAACATATTTTCTGTGCCCTAGTTAACTTGACAATGGAATTGTAACCAGCATTGATTATTTTTGTTTTGGTTGGCAGTCCCGAGTCCAAATTAAAGATGAGAGGGACTCTGATTCTGATTCTGACTCTGATAGGAACCTCGACTCTGATTCTGCAACTGGACCTGACGGCATCAGACCACAGGTCCTAAAATCCTGTTCTTCCGCTCTTTTACTCCCTCTCTCTGTTCTCTTCACCCTCTCTTTTGCTCAAGGTCAACTGCCATCTGCTTGGAAATCAGCCAACATCACCGCTTTACACAAAAAAGGTGCAAAAACAGATCCTAGCAACGACAGACCAATCAGCCTTCTGCCAATTATCAGCAAAGTCATGGAATCCATCATTGCTTCGGATATGAAATCTTTCCTCTTCTCCAATGGCTTGATCTCTGATCATCAATTTGGTTTCAGACCAGGTCACTCTACTCTGGACATGCTGCTTCTGCTGTCTCAACAATGGATGGAGGTCCTCAATGCCAAACAGGAAATTAGAGCTGTCTCCCTTGACATATCACGTGCCTTCGATACGATCTGGCACCCCACTCTGCTCACCAAACTCTCCTCCTTTGGTATCCATGGAAATCTCCACGCATGGCTGGTGGACTTCCTCTCTAGTCGTAGTCAACGTGTGGCCCTGAATGGGTTTCTCTCATCTCCTCTTCCTGTTCAGGCTGGAGTTCCCCAAGGCAGTGTTCTGGGCCCTGTGCTTTTTCTGGTCTTCATCAATGATCTCTCTGACTCTCTTGAAAATCCTCTCTATCTCTTTGCTGATGACTCTACTCTCTGTCGCTCCATTCTTCATCCCTCAGATCGGCAGTCTGCAGCCTCCTCACTCTCTGCAGACCTGGACAAAATCACAGACTGGCAAACAAGTGGAACATGTCTTTCAATCCTGACAAATCTCACACTCTTACGATGTCTCTCCGAAAAGACCGACTGGACAACCCTCCCATCTACTTTCTGAATAATCCTCTCCAAGAAGTTCTGTCACTCAAGCTTTTGGGTCTCACTATCTGCCATGATCTTTCCTGGGAAAACCACATTTCCAGGCTGGACTCCAAAGCCAGACGCCGACTGGGCATCCTCCATCGTGCGAAGCCCTTCCTTGGCACACCTGAGCTCCTCACCACATACAAGGCTTTCATCCGAAGCTCAATGGAGTACTGCTCTCCCCTCTGGGCTGGTGCTCCTGCCTCACACCTAGCTCGTCTTCACGCTGGTGAAACCAAAGTGTTCAGAATCATTGGAATCTCCCGCGATGACGCTATCTCCGAGGGCCTTTCACTTACTCACCGCAGGCAGGTTGGTGGTCTTTCCATCTTCGACCGATGCCTCTCCGGCCTTGCTCCCCCAGCTATCTCTGGGCTCTGTACCCCAAATATTCCTACAGGTTGCACAAGATCTGCCTGCAACCCTCTTATGGTTAAACTGCCAAAATCAAGACTCTCTGCTCACCTTCACTCCTTCATTCCTCTTTTCTCCCGCCTCTGGAACAAACTCCCTCACTCTCTTCAATCCCACTCCTCCCTCCAGGTCTTTAGAACAGCTGTTCACCACCATCTCTTATCTTCCCCCATCCAAAACCTTGATCTTTTCTACCCCCGCTAATTTCACCCCAAATACACTTTTTTGAAATACCAACTTCTTTCCTGGAAGTCCTTGGTGTCCTTGCGTTTTATACCTATCCTGCCTCCCCCAAAGCCCTCTCCCTCCCCACATCTCCCGATGTCCCTGCTCTCAAATGTTGTGTTTGTGTGCTTCCCCTTCTCTCCCCATCTTGTCTACCGCTCCCCTTTTTATATACTTTGTTTGCTTGTTTGTTTGATTTGTTTGTTTGATAAATGTTAGCTCTTTTACAAGCCTCGATTCTGTCTACAAAAAAAACAAAACAAAAACAAAACAAAAAACTGTGTATATGTACAGTCGTGGGCAAAAATATTCGCACCCTTGCACTTTTTTCAAATAGCTCACAATTTTCTCGAAAAATAAGTTGAAATTAATGAAAGTCGTTGATCTCCACAATTTTTGATTTCACTGTTAAAAAACAGAACCTTTGGTTTTGTTTCAGAACGTAATATATTGCTGCGGATCTCAGCGCTGGCCTTCTCCCCTTACCAGGGGGGGATTAGTCCCCTTGGCTTTGACTGGCCGACAGGACCCGGGACCTATGACGTCCTTCCCAGACAGCGCGAAATAGGGTCATAGGACTAGAATCGCTATTACCTAATTACTCGCGCTGCCCAGAAACGAGGAAATAAGCCCCGCACGAATCACGCGTGCTGAGACGCCGAGCGGTGCGTACACACGATCTGTGCCGTTTATATGGTGACCTCGGTTCTAACGATCTCGTTCGTACCACGCTTAGCCAATGGAGAAATCACAGAGGTGATCGAATTGGGAAGAAAGGAAGAACAGAATTTATTCACACTATTTACAATGATGAGAAGAAGCAGAGACACAGTGCAGCCTTAAAAACAGTCTTAACTTACTCCCAGGACAAACGGGCCCGTCTCACACACAGACACACTCACACGGGGTTTGCAGCTGCGGGATGATGTTCCCCACGTCCAGGGATGGCTCTCGTGCAGCTCCCTCCGGCCTGCGGCTCGTCCCGGG
This sequence comes from Myxine glutinosa, assembly GCF_964187855.1. Classification (NCBI taxonomy): domain Eukaryota; kingdom Metazoa; phylum Chordata; class Myxini; order Myxiniformes; family Myxinidae; genus Myxine; species Myxine glutinosa. The sequence goes on along the minus strand of NC_136267.1, from coordinate 169,653,967 downwards.
CAGATGGTAAGTCGAGGGGCAGGAGCTCTCCGCATGTCGTTGGCGCACACGGGGTAATACGGGGCGAACGGTATGGTCTGGGCTCTGGCGGTTGACGGTTATCACTCGCGCTATTACCGCGTTCACTCGCGTGGCTGAATAAGCGATATTCGCCACCGGCGCATCTGGCTGCCTTCCTTCGGCGCGTACGTAATAAGGAGATATAGTGCAATGTCCCATAAGCAAGCGCTGCTTCAGTCGAGTCCTGTTCACCACTCCTCGAAGTTCTCTCGTGCAAATCCTGCTGGTCAGTCCTGTTCAAGGGCTTTGTGCCAAGGCTTTTATAGGCACGCCCCGCGAACCTTCTAGCACTTGCCAGACGCGCCTTACCATGCCCTATCACGCCATGCCCTTAGAGCCCTGGTTGGCTGGTGGCCCTTACCGTCATCGCCTCTGACGCGCTGCCTTGATGCCGCCCCACCCTGACCCCGCGCTCCTCCCTCTTAGGCCTACCTTGTGTTCCTCGACTAGTTGAGCGAACAAAGGGCAGCGAATGCTGCTGGCAGCCAAAGCGTAACAAATGCTGCGGGTAGCCAAAGCGTAACAAACTGAGGGATCAGCCAAATGGGGCACAGGATCAATTATGCCCATAGAGGTGGGATTGGAGGGTGGCGCAAAAATGAAAGGACCAAAATTCATGTCTTTACACAACGCAGATATGACGAGTGGAAATGGCCTATACTTACACATACTATGACATAACTAATACTCTAAGGTGGCCTACATGTTGCTCGTGGACTAACTATGGGGGGCAACCCTTTAACCTTTAATGATCAATATGTGCCAATCTCAAAACCGTAGCAAGATCCTTTTAAATCAGAAAATAAAAATAAATGGCATTGACAAAATTATTGACACCCAAGACTTGATATTTGGTAGCACAGCTTTTGGACAAAATAACTCAAGTCAAGCGCTTCCTATAGCCATGAATGAACCTCCTACACCTCTCTGCTGGCAGTTTGGCCCACTCTTCTTGTGCAGACTGCTCCAGTTCTCCCAGATTTGAAGGGTGCCTTCTCCCAACTGCTGTTTTGAGATCTCCCCACAGGTGTTCAATGGGATTTAGAGCTGGACTCCTTGCTGCCACTTCAGAACAGTCCAGCGTTTTGTCTTGAACCATTCCTGGGTGCTTTTTGAACTGTGTTTGGGGTCATTGCCCTGCTGCAAGAACCATGACCTTCGACGGAGACCCAGCTTTCTGACACTGGGTTGAACATTGCTCTCCAAAATGCCTTGGTAATCTCCTGATTTCATGATGCCATGAACACATTCAAGGCACCCAGTGCCATAGGCAGCGCAGCAACCCCAAAACATCACTGAACCTCCTCCATGTTTTACTGTAGGGAAGGTGCTCTTTTCTTTGAAGGCTTCATTTGATTTTCTGTAAACATAGAGATGATGTGCTTTATCAAAAACATCTAATTTGGTCTCATCTGTCCACAGGACATTCTCACAGAAGAATTTTGGCTTGTTCAGCCAAAACGTCTGATGCCCGACGTGGAGATCGGTTTCTGAGATTTGGGACATGGAATGTAGGTACAATGACAGGGAGATCAGGAGAAGTGGTGGAAGTATTGGTCAGAAGAAGAGTGGACATATGTTGTGTGCAGGAGACGAGATGGAAGGGAAGTGGTGTGAGAATGGTGAAGGGTAGGCAGGGACAGAAATACAAGTTTGTGTGGCAAGGGTGCCCGGAGGGCGTGAATGGTGTTGGTGTCCTGTTTTCTGAGGAGTTTGTAGACAGTGTGGTCAGTGTGACTAGAGTGAGTGAAAGGTTGATAATGGTGAAAATGATGATTGGAAAGCTCTTGGGGAACATCATCTCGGGATATGCTCCGCAGGTTGGTCGGAGCGATGAAGAGAAGGACAAGTTCTGGTGTGCTATAGAGAAGCTGATGGAAAACGTGAAAGATGAGGAAGTTGTTGTGGTAGGAGGAGATCTAAATGGACATGTGGGAAGGAGTATGGACGGTTTTGAGGGAGTTCATGGGGGTTACGGATATTGTGTGAGAAATGGAGAAGGTGAAAGGATGTTGGAGTTTGCTGATGGAGCTGATTTGTTGATTTGTAATACTCAGTTCCAGAAAGAGGATAATAAGCTTGTTACATACACGTCAGGTGGGTCGACGACAACCATTGACTACCTGCTGGTGCGTAGGCGAGATAGGGGGCACCTCCAGGACACAAAGGTGATCCCGGGGGAGGAGGCTGTTTCACAGCACCACTTGGTTGTCTGCGACATAAGGGTGAAAGGTGCGAGGAGAGCTCGGTGGGTGAAGTACCAACCGAGAATGAAGGTGTGGAGGTTGAAAGAGGTGACAGTGAGGGAGGCATTAAAAGAGAGGCTGAGTATGGTGGAGGATGATGTGGTTGAGCTTGAAAGTGGTTGGATGTCAATGAAAGATAGTCTGTTGGGAGCCGTTGGTGAGGTATGTGGATGGACAAAAGGACCACCGAGGCACTCGGAAACATGATGGTGGGATGATGAAGTTGGAAAGAAGATTGACGAGAAGAGGAAGAAGTTCAAGGAGTGGCAGAAGGCCAAGGGTATGGGGGCAGAAAAGGCAGAGCATGAAAGTTATAAGGCAGCCAAGAAGGCTGCAAAGAAAGAGGTAGCAAAGGCACAGGAGGCATGTAGGAAAATGTTCGGAGAACGCTTGGATTCGGAAGAGGGTCAGAGAGCGGTATTCAGGATTGCAAAGCAGATAGCGAAAGAGAGATGTGATGTGATGGGGGTGAGTTGCTTGAAGGAGGAAGTGGGACAAATCGTTGTGGACCCAGATGGAATTAAAGGAAGATGGAAGAGATATATGGAAATACTGTTGAATGCAGAAAATAAATGGGATGGCAACATAGAGAGTAACCCAGTTTTCGGACCGGCAGAGAAGATAACCGAGAAGGAAGTTGAGGAAGCGATAAAAGCAATGAAGAGTAGAAAAGCGGGAGGGCCGACGGGAGTTGTGGGAGATCTGTTTAAGGCAGCAGGAAGATGGGGTGTGAAGAGAATGACAGAGATGTGCAATCTGGTGGTGAAAGAAGGCCACATTCCAGTGGATTGGGAACTGAGTACCCTCGTCCCTCTATACAAGGGGAAAGGTGACCCCCTGGACTGTGGCTCGTATCGAGCGATAAAGTTATTTGAGCATGGAATGAAGGTATTGGAAAGGGTGTTGGAGAGGAGGATAAGGAAGAAAGTGAAGATTGACGAAATGCAGTTTGGATTTATGCCAGGAAGAGGAACGACAGACGCGCTTTTTATTGTGAGGCAGTTGCAGGAGAAGTATATGGAGAAGAGGAAGAAGTTGTTTCTTGGGTTTGTTGATCTGGAGAAAGCATTCGATAGGGTTCCACGTGAAGTAGTGACATGGGCACTGAGGAAGTTAGGAGTGGAGGAATGGTTGATCAGAGTAGTGATGGCAATGTACAAAAGAGCGCGCACAGCTGTAAGGATGAAGGACGGGAACATTGGTGAGTTTGAGGTGAAGGTGGGAGTGCATCAGGGGTCGGTACTAAGTCCACTACTATTTGTAGCTGTGATGGAGGTGCTGGCTCAGAACGTAAAGGAGGGTTTACCGTGGGAGTTGTTGTATGCAGATGATCTGGTGTTCATTGCAGAAAGTATGGATGGACTGAAGGAGAAGATGAACAAGTGGAAGGAATGTCTGGAGACAAAAGGTCTGAAGGTGAATATCAGAAAAACGAAGGTGATGGCAAGTGGTAAAGCATGTGGTGAGGTGGAAAGAACTGGGAAGTGGCCGTGTGCTGTGTGCAGGAAGGGTGTCGGAGGGAATTCCATTCAATGTACAATGTGCGCTGAGTGGGTTCATCAAAAATGTAGTGGTTTGAGAGGGTCATTAACCAGTGTGGCAGCTACATTCAAATTCAAGTATAAGGTGTGCACAGAGGGAGCTGCAGATGGAGGAAATGTTGAGTTGGATCTTGGAGATGGCGTGAAGCTGGAAGGTGTGAAAACATTTTGTTACCTTGGAGACATGCTGAATGGAGAAGGTGGATCAGACTCGGCAACGGTTGCTCGAGTGAGATGTGCATGGAAGAGGTTTCGGAACTGAGTGGCGTGCTGACGAGGAGGGGAGTGTCATTGAAGCTGAAGGGAAAGGTGTATGCTGCATGTGTGAGAAGTGTTATGATTTATGGGAGTGAGACATGGGTAATGAACGTAGAGCAGCAACGAAGGCTGTAAAGGGTGAAAATGCGAATGGTTCGGTGGATGTGTGGAGTATCGTTGAGAGAGAGGAAGACAAATGATGAATTGCGAAAGATGATGGGAATAGAGCCTGTGATGGATGCTGTGAAGAGAAACAGGTTGAGATGGTTTGGTCATGTGTTGAGGAAGGATGAAAGTGACTGGTTGAAAAGAGTGTTGGAAATGAATGTAGAAGGAAGTAGAGGACGGGGAAGACCGAGAAAGACTTGGCTAAAGATGGTCGAAGAAGAAATGCGGGCAAGGGGGTGAACAAGGGGAGATGCAGAAAATAGGGCAAAATGGAGAACATTGTCATGGGGACCGCAAGGCTAACCCCCGCTCTTGCAGGGAAAATGGCCTTAAAATGCCTGTTGTTGTTGTTGTTGTTGTTGTTGTTGTTGTATGAACACATTCAAGGCACCCAGTGCCATAGGCAGCGCAGCAACCCCAAAACATCACTGAACCTCCTCCACGTTTTACTGTAGGGAAGGTGCTCTTTTCTTTGAAGCCTTCGTTTTGTTTTCTGTAAACATAGAGAGATGTGCTTTACCAAAAACATCTAATTTGGTCTCATCTGTCCACAGGACATTCTCCCAGAAGAATTTTGGCTTGTTCAGGTGTGTTTTGGAAAATTCCAGTTGGGCTTTCTTAGCAGTGGAGTTCTCCTAGGTCTCCTACCGTAGAAACCCCTTTTGTTGAGTTCGCGACGGGATGGTGTGAGTTGAAACTGTCGTACCTTGTGTCTGAAAGCTCAGCTTGAATCTGTTTGGCAGTTGCTTGAGGTGCTTTCTCCATCAATCGAACAATCCTTTGCTGCAATCTTTGATCAAGTTTTCTCTTGCGGCCATGCTCAGGGAGGTTGGCTACAGTGCCATTGGCCTTAAACTTCCTGATAACATTGCGTACGGTGGACACTGGAACATCAAGTTCTCTGGAGATGGACGTGTAGCCTTGAGAGAGATATATATATATATATATATATATATATATATATATATATATATATATATATGATGCTGAGGGATGATGCTGAGGACCTCAACTGAGGACCCGGTCAGTGCGGCACACTTGTGACCACGTGTGTTTTGAACTTATATATATATATATATATATATATATATATATATATATTGTTGCGAATATGGAATTTGGCCTCCATATCCGCTTGTAAATATTCCCCTATTTTCTCCAATACTCCCCAACTTTCCCCAATCCCCCATTCCCTAGTCCCATTGCATGTAAACAACAATCAGTAGAGCCGACCTTCCCCTTATTCCCCCATTAAATGTCGTGCCCAGGTCCACCGCACCACACGTAGACAACTTTCGGACATCTTCCTAGTTATTCTTAATCTATGTCAGTTAAGGCCTCGTTTCCATTAATTATGACTCTTCGTTGCACCAGAATGTGATTATATGGCATCAGTAGTGAGTTTAGGACCTTTCCCATACCTCCTCCCATCTTCTTCCCCAAACAACAACAATAACAACAACTACAACAACAATTACAACTACAACTACGACTACAACAACAGAGGGGCGGGGAGTGTGCGTCCTCACACCGGCTCGGTTACCCGCCATGACCATGCGCTCCACGGCGTTACCCCGAAGGGGCTGGCTGTCAGCTCCTCGTCAGGGGCGGAGCCAGTAACCCCCCCACGCACCCAATGAGAAACAACGTGCCGATTCCATCTGGGGCGGAGCTAACGAGCCGAGGGCGTGTCACTCCCCGCCGGATATACGCGGCCCCGCGCCGGATGTGACGTCAGATGCGCCTCAGCTTGGAGAGAGAAGCCACCGCCACCCCCAGCGCGACGATACCTCCCCGCATCTTTGGACCGGACCGGACCGTACTGTACCCTGCTTTGAGCCAAGAGTGCACCTTGAGCCATCGCTATCTGCCTTTCCTTGCCATCAACCCCCGTGTGAGTCAGCCTTGTCCCGTTTACCTGTCGTCTGTCCGGGGTTAATGTAAGAGTGTGTCTAAGTGCCTGTCTTCCTGTAATATACCTCTAGCCCCTGTAATCTGACCTTTCCGTACGAATATAATCTCCTCCGGAGGTCTTGAGAATTGAAACATTGGTGTCGTATTGTGTTATTGTAATCCAGCCGGGTGTCTTCTTTTTCTTATTGAGCCAGCATCGCGCGACTAGTCAACGTTCGGGCACAATCGGGTAACTTGTGCAGACGTGGTCATACCATAAAACCGCTCGGTAAATAACATCCAAGCCACGTCTGTAACAATTGGTGTCAGGAGTGGGATTCGAACCCGGGACTAAATTTATTAGGCCCAAATTGGTAACAAGTAGAATCGATTCGGAGCGCGTTTCCCGCGCGAAATTATAACGGCGAAATTTGTATTTGTTTTACGAAACTCGAATTTTGCAAGTCGCGCTATGGCGGATCAACACGGCTGGGGTCCGGTAGGGGAGAGTGAGGCAGGGTCGGTCCAGGACCAAATTGAGGGACATGAGGGACATGAGGAGAGCGAAACAGCGGGGGTAGCAGGTGCACAAAATGGCGCTCTCGCGCACGATGCTTCAGGCGCGCAAAAAGGCGCCTCGCTGGTCACCGTGCCCGCGACCGAAGTAGCGCCGCTGGGAAGATTGGAACTTTTTTTTATACAAATGACGGCCCTTATGGAAAAGAATAGTGAGCGATTGGAAAACCAAATGGGGGTAATGAGGGACGAAGCGAGGGGTACCGGTGAGAAGTTAGACAATAATTTTGAGGAGTTAGACAAGAAAATTGGGAAGTTAGACAATAATTTTGAGGAGTTAGACAAGAAAATTGGGAAGTTAGACAATAATTTTGAGGAGTTAGACAAGAAAATTGGGAAGTTAGACAATAATTTTGAGGAGTTAGACAAGAAAATTGGGAAGTTAGACAATAATTTTGAGGGGTTAGACAACGGGATAAAAGAGGTGAGAAATGGGTTAGAGGGGTTAGAAAACAGGATGGAAGGCAAATTGAGGGACATGAGGGACCAAGCGGAAAGGGAAGTTAACCAAATGGGGCAGCAGATAGAGGGGGTCAGAATGGGGGTAGAAACCAAACTGGATGCTCACAGGGAGGAAATGGAGCAGATGAGGGTGGCATCTGGGCAGGAGATGCAAGTGATGGGAGAAGAGATCAGAAGAGGAGTGAGTGAGGAGGTCGGAGGAGTGCGCGAGGAGGTGAGGCACTGTAAGGAGCACATGGAGAAAGAGGTGAGAAAGGGGACTGTAAAGTTACAAGGGGGCATAGAGGTCCTGACGCAGGAGGTGGAACAGCTGACGGAGGGACAAAAAGGACTAACGGAGCAGGTTCAAAGGAACACTGCGGTATTAGGAGGGTTGAAAGCGACACAAAACGACATAAAAAACGACTTGATAGCGACAAAGAGGGAATGTCAGATGGTACGTGAGGGACTGACAACGAGGTTGGACGAGGTGATAGAGGTAATGGAGACGAAGGACCGGCAGGCGAGGACGCACATGGAAACGGTCAAGGTAGCCTTAGAGGATGAGCTTGAGGAGACGTACCGGGGAATAAAAGAGGTGAAGCAGAAACTAGAAGAAGTGGAAGAAGGGATGAGCGAAATTAAGAAGCGACGGAGAGGGGATAAGAAAGAGATAAAGGAGGAAGTAAAAGAATTGGTCCAAAGCCTGTGTTCAAATCGTGATGATGTGCTCATTAACCGGATGAGGGATTCGCAGGTGATGGAGGAGAAGCGAAGAGGAAGAGGACCCGGTGTAAGTGGTGACCAATATGGTCGTGCGTATGATGCGCCAGGTGATTTAAGAAGCTTGGGGGTCGAGATGGACCCGGGTGTTCGTGAGAGGCCGTTGGTGAAGTGTGCGACAGGTCTGGTGTGCGAAAAAGGAGGTGTGCGAGAAAGTCCGACTCTGGGGTGTGTGAGGAAAAAGTGCGTGCCAAGGAGTGAGGGTGCTGGCGAGAGTGAGTCGGTCGTAGCGCGGGTGCGAGGAAGCACATGGAAGCGCGGTGTGGTAAGTGTTACAGAGGGTGTGATGGGAGAGTGTGCGCGAGAAAGGTGTGTGACGGACAGGTGCATGGGGAAAGAGTGCGCTGTCAAAGGCAAGGAAGAATGCACACCTGTGGTGAGTGTTACAGAGGGTGTAACGGGAGAGTGTGCGCGAGAAAGGTGTGTGACGGACAGGTGCATGAGGAAAGAGTGCGCTGTCAAGAGTAAGGGTGAGTGCGCTGTCAGGAATGGAGGTGAAAGTAGTGAGAGTGACATGGAGCGTGAGTTAGTTGTGACAGGTGAGCGAGGATGTACACCTGGGATGGAAGGATGCACACCTGGAATGGTAGAGCGTGAGTGGGAATGCACGCTGGAGTTGGTGGTGAGGCACGTGGTTGGGTGTGCGAATGAGAGCACACCTGTGATTGTCACAGAGGAGGTGACCGAGGAGGGGGCGCGAAGAGGTGTATTGGTGAGGTGTGCGAGCGACGAATGTGTGCCAAAGTGTTCGGTGGTCAGGTGTGTGACCAAGGCTGTGAGTGGAATGGGTGTACCTGGGTGTGTAAGGAAGGGTACGAGGAGCATGGGCACAGCTGGATGTGTGAGCAAGGAACGGGCTGCGGGGTGTAAGCGTCCAGGTGAAGCATCGACGTTACACAGGTTAGAGGTTAGGTCGACTTTTAGCCGAAGCGGGCCCTCGGTGCGTGCTGGGCCTCGCTTTGAACGGCCGCGTCCGTGCTCCACTAGGCGGAGCGGGCAGCTGGATAGAAAGGGTCGTCATGGCGACCACTTTTTGGTGAGGCATTCCGGCAGGCCGAGATCGAGCCATGGGATGGCTCCGTGCCGAGAAGATGCGTGGGATCTCGGCCCGGGTAAGCCCCCGTCCCTGCACCGAGTGCCGGACGCATCCAGCCGCTGGCACAAAACAACCAGCATCCATTGCTTGGCTTTACGAAGCCGGGCTTTGGACAGGGATTGGCGCACCGAGAGGTATTAGTGAGTCGACTGGGTGATGAGGTTAGTGTTTTGGACCCAAAATTAGAGAAAAACAAAATTTGATGATTGGCAAGGGATGGGCAGTGATTGGCAAATTTTTGATTGGTTGGAATTTAGGTGTACAAAATTGATAGTGAGAGACCCCCGATGTGGTGGGATGGCAAATCCACCATCCCTCACAGACGGGGGGGCAAAGGAGCAATAGCTTATGGGGTTGATGGCAGTGAAAACTAGCCCGGGTGGGTTAGGATATTGTGTGTAGGGATCTAGCGAAGATGACATTAGGTGACGATAAGTTTAGTTAGTGACTGATACCTGTAGTGGGGAAGCAGGTAGATTAGTATGGATGATAATGACGTGGGAGCGCAATAGTTTAAAGGGACGACTGGGAAGCGCAAGTTTCAGAAGGGAGTAGTTAGCTGAGATGATGCGGTGTGTGTGAGAATTGAACAGGTGTGATTGCACAGGTGTGCAACTGGACAGGTGTGTGGAGCAGTGTATGAGTAGTGAGTGTTGTGGATCAGCGCGAATGCGCTTGGGGAGAGAAGGGTGCAGGTGGCACCAGGTGTGAGAGCACAGGTGTGCAAGTACAGGTGTGTGGAGAGAGTTGGAGTAAGTGGTACGGAGTGGTGTGCATGGTGCGAAGGTGTGGATGGGGGAAGAGTGGACCCCTTTCACGAGTACCCGGGGCGGGTAGTGTAAGTGTTAGGTAGAGGGTACAGGTAAATTGTGGTTGGATATTGGCATTTGTGGTGCGGTTGCAGAATGGTGTTGTGGATGGGTGCATTAGTGTTGTGGAAATGGCTGGGCGTGTAGCCTGTTAGTGTGTGTAGTTGGTTGGGCACTCCACCACTGTGAGGATGTCGGCCAGGTGAGGCCGCAGGTGGGCTCTGGGAGCCGGTAGAGTTGTGGATGGGTGCCTGAGGATCCCGGGTGTGGATCGGGTAGCCCAGTGCCAGAGAGGGCACCGAGTGGGGAGAGTGCCAGAGGGCCTTCCCCAGGTAGTTAGGTTAGGGTAAGGAGCAGGTAAGCTCGGAGGCAACTGCAGTGGTGGAGGTGTGCAGGTGGGTAGACCCACTGGGAGAGGTACACGCCGCAGCCCAGAAATTGTGCGAGGGCACCGGGAGATGAATCGGGGGAGTGAGACCCCAAATTGAAGAGCACCACAGTCTGGCCAATGGGAATTGGTTTTTAGAACCCATAGTGTAAGAGGGCCAATGGTTTGGCCGGAGAAAGACCCCGGGTAGTGTAAAGTTGTTAAAGTCATTTAGGAAATAGTTAGGATTGATGAACCTGTCGCACCATACGCAGCCACTTACCTGTGGTGATGATGATGACTCCACACCTGTGTTTTCTTTGTTTGTGTTGCAGAAATGAGAATTGCTGTTGGATTTGTGAGACGCATCACGACGTGGATGAGACATTGGGGTGATTCCATCTCTCCCTCCCTAGGAGGGACTGATGATGAATTGGTGATGGCAAATTTTGATGTTGAGTTGGAGATGGCAAATTTTGATGAGAGTTGAAAATGGCAAATTTGATTGGTTAGGAGGGAGAGAAGACGAATTTGGTATATGGGAGGAACGGGGAAGACAGTAGGGATGTTTGTTGATTTGTAAAGTAGATGTTTATGGGTAGTGTTGTGTTGTGTGGATACAGTAAGGGGTAAAGGAGGGGCCATGTAGGTTACCTGGTGGGGGGGGGGGCGTACGATAGGAACGTACCTGTCTCACCTGGTTCCCATGTGCCCCCAGTGTGCATCACCTTACATTGCGTGCACTTTTGCGCCCTTACCACCTTACTCACTTGTTTCTTCTTTTGTCTCCCACCTCCGAGGATCTGGCTTTGGGGTAGAGAGAGAGGAGAGAGAGGTGCTGGCTGCGCAGTTGTGGGCCTGCACTTTCGCTGTTTGCTGCCGGGATCGATACACCATATGGACCGCAATGTTTGTGGCCACCCACAATGGACCGCAGTTCGTTTGCGGCCAAGCACCACCCGGGGATGGACCTATGGATCAACGTGGCACCTATGCCATACAGGTGAACCACTAATAGTTAACACCACCAAGTGCACCACAAGAAGAGCAAGAGACACCTGCAGGGTTAGGGGTTGTCGAATTTATTTTTATTCCAATGAACAATGGTGACTGCACCGATTGGTGGTGGGGTGGTGCTGTTGATGCTCGGGAAGGGTGCTCTGCACGTTATTAAAGGCCGTCGGCCACAGAGCACTCGTGGGTTGGTGTATCGATGTTGGCAAGCGCGCTCTCTCTCTATGCATAACATCTGCATGTGTTCCTCCAAAGACAGGTCCTGGATCGTAGTGTAGATATCAGCGTAATCTTGTAAATAATGCTCCCTACCGGCTGTATGTTTAGTTTGAGGATTCTTTCCGGATTCGGTTATCCTGTGGGTGTGTTTCTGTGAGGAGAAGGGTGCAACGTCGCAGGGGGACATATTTACTCATTTGTGAATATCTGTAAAACTGTCGCACTCAGGGTAGAGTTAATAGTAGAGGGAACTACATTGCGTGCCACACTAAAGTAGGTAAAAATTTATCGGGTCGGGACGCCCCGAGGGTAGAGAAGGGTGCAATGTTGCGAATATGGAATTTGGCCTCCATATCCGCTTGTAAATATTCCCCTATTTTCTCCAATACTCCCCAACTTTCCCCAATCCCCCATTCCCTAGTCCCATTGCATGTAAACAACAATCAGTAGAGCCGACCTTCCCCTTATTCCCCCATTAAATGTCGTGCCCAGGTCCACCGCACCACACGTAGACAACTTTCGGACATCTTCCTAGTTATTCTTAATCTATGTCAGTTAAGGCCTCGTTTCCATTAATTATGACTCTTCGTTGCACCAGAATGTGATTATATGGCATCAGTAGTGAGTTTAGGACCTTTCCCATACCTCCTCCCATCTTCTTCCCCAAACAACAACAATAACAACAACTACAACAACAATTACAACTACAACTACGACTACAACAACAGAGGGGCGGGGAGTGTGCGTCCTCACACCGGCTCGGTTACCCGCCATGACCATGCGCTCCACGGCGTTACCCCGAAGGGGCTGGCTGTCAGCTCCTCGTCAGGGGCGGAGCCAGTAACCCCCCCACGCACCCAATGAGAAGCAACGTGCCGATTCCATCTGGGGCGGAGCTAACGAGCCGAGGGCGTGTCACTCCCCGCCGGATATACGCGGCCCCGCGCCGGATGTGACGTCAGATGCGCCTCAGCTTGGAGAGAGAAGCCACCGCCACCCCCAGCGCGACGATACCTCCCCGCATCTTTGGACCGGACCGGACCGTACTGTACCCTGCTTTGAGCCAAGAGTGCACCTTGAGCCATCGCTATCTGCCTTTCCTTGCCATCAACCCCCGTGTGAGTCAGCCTTGTCCCGTTTACCTGTCGTCTGTCCGGGGTTAATGTAAGAGTGTGTCTAAGTGCCTGTCTTCCTGTAATATACCTCTAGCCCCTGTAATCTGACCTTTCCGTACGAATATAATCTCCTCCGGAGGTCTTGAGAATTGAAACATTGGTGTCGTATTGTGTTATTGTAATCCAGCCGGGTGTCTTCTTTTTCTTATTGAGCCAGCATCGCGCGACTAGTCAACGTTCGGGCACAATCGGGTAACTTGTGCAGACGTGGTCATACCATAAAACCGCTCGGTAAATAACATCCAAGCCACGTCTGTAACAATATATATATATATATATATATATATATATATATATATATATATATATATATATATATATATATATATATATATATGTATATATACATATACACATATGAGAAGGTCTTTCTAACCACTGACTGACTGATATTAATGTTCGGTACCTTCGGGATGTCGTAGAAAGCTGAAATTTGGCGTTTCGAAGCCGATACACTGGGAAAAATCCCAGAACCATCGCAAAGTGTCCGTAAATGAAAATTTAAATGGAAGACCATAAATGCATATGTAAAAATAAAGAAATAAATAAAAACCTCAATCGATATCTAGCATTTGAAATTTGTAATTTATATAACTGTAAACTGTGAAATAAAAATCTCAATGAAAATTTACTTAAAAACAGTAAATGCATCTGTAAAAAGAAACAAATAAAAACCTAAATTTATATATAGGAGGATGTATGTGATGCTAGCCTATAATCATAAAGCTTCTATTTATTATGTACATATACGTACGAAGCACATTTGTTATTGCTTACACAATATGTAAGCATACCCCACTAGTACAAGTTAAAACTTTTCATTAGCAAATGCTTCTGTGAGGAGCATCATTTTGTGAGCCTTTATGTACATATGGTACTTGAAAGATTCATTTTACACCACTTCAAAGAAAAATCGATTGCAGAAGTGGAGTGTAACGCACAAAGACAAACAAGGAGCATGCACACAGAATATGTAGTATTTTTTGGATACAGTATCCATTATCCATATTTGAAGTTACTGTACCTGGGAAAGGGCAAGGAGCATTTCTAGCTCAGCTATACGCCGGCCCAAACATGCACGGATGCCAAAGCCGAAGGGTATGGAGCTGAATGGGTGGTGAGGCAGACGTCCAGCGACTCGGAGCCAGCGCTCTGGTCGAAATAATTTTGGCTCTGGGAAGTTCTCTGGATCATGGGAAACCGCGTAGTGGCAAAAGTGAAAAATGGTCTGAAACCAAAGACAAGAAAAGTTGAGGATTACTTCAAAAACAGACTATCATGCAACTTCACTTTGAAAAGTTATTAGTTCCATCTTCTTAGGGCCTCCAAAAACTAAGGCAGAACAAATGTGAATGGGGTGCTATAAAGCAGAAGTGATTTGTGTAAATTCTGGCAAAATGCTCTTCACAACACACACACCTGTATTTAAGTGATGATGTACAACACTGCAAACACTATTGTGTGATATAATCTTTCCCACAAATAAAATTGTTATTTTATGATGGTCCAACACAACAGGCCACAAAAATAAAGGAAATGTCCCCGAAAGAGTATTTGAAGCATTAGTCAAAAGCACAAAATCTAAAGACAAGATGTGCGAAGCTATGACAAATTAAAAACATTAGTGAAGATTCCTGGTGTTGGCTTAGCGGTCAGGGTGCCGGCTTGGGATCCTAGGATCCTGGGTTCGAATCCCGGTCGATCGCTGAATTAACGCCAGGGGAGTAGTGTAATAATGTTGCTTCTGGGACACCTCCGTTTAACATGGGAAATCCCTATCTAATGTCATTTACCCCCTTGTCTTTTTCAAAAATCATAAACACCTCTATTTCTCCCACCCTCATCTTTATGAACCTTTTGTCTGTAGTACCTATCCTTAATGTTGTTCATTAGACCACGCATAAACAAATATTTGTTTTCTCTTATAGACCTATCATCCTTCTTCTACATATCATCTGGCAGATTAATCTTTGACCCACTCAAACATTGACCCATTCACTTCCATATTAATTCTTTCCCTCCCTCATTGCCCCTAAACACCTATATTTCTCTCACCCTGTTCTTTACGAACCTTCTAACCTTTTGACATGTTATCCTTATTCATTAGACCACTTAAACACCTGTGATCCTTCTGACCTCATGGACCTTTTAACCTTTTACTCTTAATATCATCTGGTGAATATAACCCACTCAAACAACGACCCTACAAATATTTGTTTATGCGTGGGAAATAATTTAATTCTCCTACAACTCTCTTCACCATCTAATACATTAACAAAAAATATGTTTGAGTTTGGTTCTTTATTAAGATATTTTAACTGAGCTAAGATAAAATGGTAAACCTCCCTCAATGTTCTTATTTGAGCGCCTCCAGTGCCACACACTTTTTGGTAGGCTCTGCCCACCTTTTGTTAAGCTCCGTCCACTTTTTGGAAAAACCCCGCCCACTTTTTGGTAAGCCACGCCCATCTTTTACCAAGCCCCGCCCACTTTTTGTTAAGCCACGCCCACTTTTTGCTACGCCCCGCCCACTTTTGCTAAGCTCCGCCCACTTTTGCTAAGTCCCACCCACTTTATAAACTCTTCAGCATTGTATCATTTCCAGGTAATACATAACATCATTTTCAGGGAATTTCCATCACATCATTTCCAGTTAAGACACGCCCAGGGAATTTCCACAGGAAATGACACACACCCAGCCCTTCTTATAAAAGGCACCGACCACACAGGCTTTTTCAAACACGCTTTCTGCTTCACTTGAGAATGGACTCCTATGCCGAAATGGAATGGGATAACTTTGCTATTCCTTGGAGTCCTACTACCTGTGTAGCGCTCAACCTTCAGATTGATGAACTGGACTCGAACCTCTTGTCGATGGAGGAAATTGTATCTGAGCTACGAAATGAAAATTCTACTTTTAACACAACTTGGGATAAAGTTATTTTTTTGTTTGAAGATCTTTTGAACAACCAAGACCCACAGAACGAGTTCTACCTTGATGACCCAGCCAAAGAGTTATACCTTGGAGATCCACAAAATCCTGAAAAAGAGTTCTACCATGATGATACTTATTGTGAGTTATCAAAACAAAACCCACTGAACGAGTTCTACCTTGATGACCCAGCCAAAGAGTTATACCTTGGAGACTCACTAAATTTGGGAAAAACAAATTATGAGGTTTGCCTAGATGGTTCTAACTGTGGAGCCTACCTTGGAGACTCACTAAATTTGGGAAAAACTAATTATGAGGTCTGCCTAGATGGTTCTAACTGTGGAGCCTACCTTGGAGACTCACTAAATTTGGGAAAAACTAATTATGAGGTCTGCCTAGATGGTTCTAACTGTGGAGCCTACCTTGGAGACTCACTAAATTTGGGAAAAACAAATTATGAGGTCTGCCTAGATGGTTCTAACTGTGGAGCCTACCTTGGAGACTCACTAAATTTGGGAAAAACAAATTATGAGGTTTGCCTAGATGGTTCTAACTGTGGAGCCTACCTTGGAGACTCACTAAATTTGGGAAAAACAAATTATGAGGTCTGCCTAGATGGTTCTAACTGTGGAGCCTACCTTGGAGACTCACTAAATTTGGGAAAAACTAATTATGAGGTCTGCCTAGATGGTTCTAACTGTGGAGCCTACCTTGGAGACTCACTAAATTTGGGAAAAACAAATTATGAGGTCTGCCTAGATGGTTCTAACTGTGGAGCCTACCTTGGAGACTCACTAAATTTCATAAAATTAGGAAAAGAGTTTTACCTTGGAAACTTTGAAAACTGGTTTCGTTTTGGAGACTCTGAATGGGGGTTTTGTTTTGATAACTCGGAATGTGATACCTATCTTGGAGACTCAACAGGATTGTGGTTATACCTTGGGAACTTGGAAAGTTGGTTTTATTTTGGAGACTCTACCTGTGGGGTACATCTTGGAGACTCTTTGCATTCTAAAGCAATGAACAATGTTCTTTGTTTAATGACGCTTGATTTAAGCAATATCAAGAAAGTTCGAGGAAGAAAATGCTGGAAAATTCTTTCTTCCCATTTCTACTTCTTCAAACTTGAAAGCCTTGAAAGACAGAATTGGAGGAAGAGGAAAAAAAATAAAAATGAAATACGTATTTAAAAAAAGAAGAAAAAAAAAGAAATACGTATTTTTAAAAAAGAAGAAAAAAAAGATTATGTTAGGGTTAGGGTGGGATTTTGAATGTGAGGGTTAGGGATTAGGTTGGGTTAGGGATGGAGTTGGGTTAGGGATGGGGTTGGGTTAGGGATGGGGTTGGGTTAGGGATGGGGTTGGGTTAGGGATGGGGTTGGGTTAAGGATGGGGTTGGGTTAGGGATGGGGTTGGGTTAGGGAT
Source organism: Myxine glutinosa (assembly GCF_964187855.1). Classification (NCBI taxonomy): domain Eukaryota; kingdom Metazoa; phylum Chordata; class Myxini; order Myxiniformes; family Myxinidae; genus Myxine; species Myxine glutinosa. Next base: position 169,636,965 of record NC_136267.1, on the reverse strand, counting down.
GGGGTTGGGTTAGGGATGGGGTTGGGTTGGGGATGGGGTTGGGTTAGGGATGGGGTTGGGTTAGGGATGGGGTTGGGTTAGGGATGGGGTTGGGTTGGGGATGGGGTTGGGTTAGGGATGGGGTTGGGTTAGGGATGGGTTGGGTTAGGGATGGGTTTGGGTTAGGGATGGGGTTGGGTTAGGGATGGGGTTGGGTTAGGGTTTGTATATTATTATGACTCACTCACACATACACACACACAAAAGTTAAGCCCCAACTGAAAAGTTGAGGGATTCTGTGTTTGGGGTTCACAGATTTAAAAACGTATCCCCATTATACACACACAAAAGTTAAGCCCCAACTAAAAAGTTGAGGGATTCTGTGTTTGGGGTTCACAGGTTTAAAAACGTATCCCCATTATACACACACAAAAGTTAAGCCCCAACTGAAAAGTTGAGGGATTCTGTGTTTGGGGTTCACAGATTTAAAAACGTATCCCCATTACATTTTATTTATTTATTTATTATTTTCAAGGGTATTATCTGCTTACTTGTGTTTTTTGTAATTCTTGCGAGTAAAATGAACCCAAGATTTCTTCTCCATTTAAATCATATAATTTGTAGGTCCAAGGAGCTGTATCCATTACATCAATGATTTTAAATAATTCACGAGTCCATTTTTGTGTATAACCTTTCTCAAAATGACTTTTCCATTTGTATATCCTTACAATATCACCAACTTTAAACTTGGGCTTTCTCAAATTAATCTCCTTTTCATATTCTAATTTTGTAAATGTTTCCGATGGTTTTGATTTTGTTGATGAATGAACTGTATTGTTGTAATCATCTACAATATCCTGAATTAAATACACCCATTTTTGAGAACCGAGTTCTGTGAATTTTTTATATAATTTCTCTTTCAAAGTACGATTAAAACGCTCAATAACAACTGCCTTTCCTTCATTAAAGGTGCTGTATAATTTAATACCCTTCCCCTTAAGAAATTTCATGAATATTTTGTTATAGAACTCTGTTCCCTCATCAGTCCATAACTTCTTTGGTTTCCTTTTATCCCGATCAAATATTAGCTTAAAGGCTAACATTAAAGTATCACCCCTTTTATTTTTTAAAGGGACAACCCAGGCAAATCTACTCCTCAAATCAATAACGGTTAAAGCATACCTGTATCCCCTGTCATTATTCAATTCAATTAAATCAGCGGACCATATGTGGTCGGTGTATTTAGAATAAACCTTCCTTCTTTTAAACTTTGTGATTATAGGTTTGTGTAATTCTTCAGCCAAAAGCTCCTCAGTCTTGATGACATCATTAGAGCCTAATAGTTTTTTGAGGAATAACCAAGACCAAGTTTCAATTTAGCATTTATCAAATTTCTCACAATAAACCTATCAACTTTCTCTCTCAACGTTGGATTTTGTATCAAAGACAAATTATACAACATTTCGCTGTCGGCTTTATGTTTTTCAGTCAACGTAGTGGTTTTCCCATAAGCAATATCATGCTTCATACACACTTCGTCAACCCTATTTGTAGGTTTAGACCAAGGTTTAGGATTGTCAGCCTCATCTAATCTTTTATCCAAGTTTGTTCCTGGACCACAGAAAGAATACCCTGGAAGGTGTAATTCCCCTGGAATTCCAGTTGTTGTAAATTTACTTCCTGACAGAAACTTTTGTATGTCTCCTCCTCTTTTAGGAGAGATGAATTGGCACTTTTTAGAGCCACATACTTGACATATTCCTTTTTGATAAACTCTATTATTTTTAGCTTTAACATAAGAGATATTTTTAGATTTAGTTTTCTTTTTACATTTGAGACAATAACTCATATTTATTTATCAGAAAAATTCCGACAGAGTATCAAAACCTTTTTGGTTTTCAACATATACATTTCAATCTTTATTTTTAAAACATAAAGAATCCTAAGGAATGCCTTCACTCTCTCCTCCATTTATTTACAAATAAAAACTAACTAAAGTCAATGACACCAACATCATCAATCACATAATCTTTTCCTTCTTCTTCTTCTTCTTCTTCACCACTTTCTCGTTTAAATCTCCTCCCTGAAATTGAAGACATTGACGTTCTTATTTTTGAAACTATTATCTTCATAAGAGTTGTTAATTCTTTAATTTCCTCTTCGGTGCGTTGAGATTGATTTATTTGCTTTAATACACTCAATCTTTTATGAATCTCAATGATTTCCATCTTTTTATATTTTTCCTCCCTCTCTCTTTGCTCCCTCTCCTCCTCCTCCATTTTCTCCCTCTCCTCCTTCTCCCTTTTCTCCCTTTTCTCCCTTTCCTCCTTCTCCCTTTTCTCCCTTTCCTCTTTCTCCTTTTTCTCCCTCTCCTCCTTCTCCTCCTTTTTCTCCCTCTCCTCCTTCTCCTCCCTCTCCCTTTCCTCCTTCTCCTTTTTCTCTCTTTCCTCCTTCTCTTCTTCAACTCCTTCCTCATCCCTTGCTACCCTTGAGTTTGAACCCCAAAGAATATTATACATATACTCATCTGGATTTTGAGATATTCTTGTATCTATAATTATTTTTCTCATAATAGGATACCAATAAGATTTGTTGACGATTTCTAAAAGAGTTTTATATTTCATAACTTTGAGAAGTTCATTTTTATTTAATATTTTAAACAAGTCTCTATTTGTGGGTTTAACAATATCAGTATAAGGCCAGTTTTTAATGACAAAATTCCCATGTATATGCTCCAAATCATAAGGTATGTAATACCGAGCACCCTTTTCTTGTAGGTATCCTTGAATACAAAAATTATAATTCTCTTGTAGTCTTCTTCCTGCCATTTATGTATCAGAAATATATGTGAGATTAATATTATGACAGGTAATACCACCCCATCTTCCCACTACCAAATCGGTTTGTATTCCTCGGCTTTCTATCCTTATCTCATTACCTTCCTTCTTTGTCATGCGAACCATCGCTATACTATCATATATTTTTCTTTTCTTAAAATCACGTATTTGTTGTTTACTAATTGTACTTCCACATAAATCCTTATCCTCACCAAGTGGATAATATTCTTCTTTACGAGACTGATTTAAATCATGTAGGTCTTCTATGTTTATTGAAAAAGACCAATTATACCCTAAATCAGGCATATCATACCCCCATTTATTAATTCGCATATTAACTAAATGTCCTTCTTTATAAAATTCAATTGTAAGCAGGTAGTTAAATTCAATGAGGAAAGGTGTATGGTCAGTATAACCAGGTGTTGTGGTTGTAAATTTTACTTCTTTCACAAAACGTGCTGTTTTCTTTAAAAATATATATTGTGATAAATCACTTAATCTAATTAAGTCATTCGCATCTGTAGGGTTTGGATAATTGATTAATTTATAAGTATTCTTCATATTAATATTTTTACTTACACTATATTTTTGTCGTTCAGCCTGTGCCTTTGTATAATAATTTGATAAATCAATATCCTGAGAGGATTTTCCAAAGATAGAACCATCTTTTCCAACATAAGTCATTTATATTAGATTAAAAATGATATCATAAAAATTTTCATTATTGTTGAGTTGAAATAATACATATAAACATAATTGACCACAACATTTAGAATTAATTTCTTGAACTTGAAATGTTTGATAAACACCATTCTGTAAGAATTGTATTACTTCAACAGGTGGTGGCATACCATAACTATCAAAATAATATTTATCCTGACTATTATGAATACAAACCCAATGAGAACCATTCTGTGTGTCTAAATTCATAATAATATTCTTTGTATTCTTATTTATATGTATTAATTCATCTCTCATACAAATAACCACATTATCAATTTTTAGTGTTTTACAATACTTAGCTAGTTCTATATTTGACGTTGTATTCTTTCCAAATTGTTTAAACCATTTATCCATTTATTTATGAGAAAGATACAATCCATTACCCCGTTTAGTTAGTTTAACACCCGCTTGAGCGATAGAGGAAAGCATATCTCCAACCAACAATCTAGCTTTATCAGGTAGACTTTCAAGTTTTTGAGCAAAATCTACAATTACACCACTTCCACTAATTTGTTTCTCCAACTCCTTGTTATGTCTTTCCAATTCTTTTTGAGCTTTTAGTTGTGCCTTCCTTTCGTTAGCAGTTTTTACCGCTGCTGAAATACCACCAGTCAATGCTCCCGCCGCACTTAAACCAGCAAATAAAGGAATTAGAAACGGGAGAAATCCTCCTCTTGACTCGTCTATTGAATATTTCTTTAACATAGGTTTCGTCATTTTAATTTTAAGTGATCCAACATCATTTAGTGTTTTTACTTGTGTGTGTGTGAGTAAAACATCAATTCTTACAGCTCCTTTTCTTTGAATTGTATTAACATTAATAATACAAGGCTTTTGATTTTGAATACAAGATGTTAATTTATTAAGATTGATTTGATTAACATATACCCCAACCATTTATTTATGAGAAAAAACCTATGTGATATTAATCATAACACCATTATCTGTATTAATCTGTAATTCTGTTTCCTCCAAAAGCAAACAATATGCATTAACCTCTTCACTCTCCCCTCTTTCAATGTATAGAGAAGTATCCACTCGATTAGACTTTATAGTTTCCTTTTGAGAACTCAGGTCAATTGTGTAGATTGTATAAAGTTTTTGAAACGCAACCATATCCAAAATAGGATCATTATTACCATTACTTTCACACACCTTTTGGTAGGACTTGTAGGCTTCCGCATAATCATTTTTTTCCCAATCAATTTCCAATCTATCTCGCGGATAAAATGTGCCATCAAGAGAAACCCGAAGTTGTTTCACCTTAGCATTATCACTCAGCGCATTATTCTTATTAGTACCGTCCTCTCCATCTGGTTTTTTAAAAATGAGCCAGAGGTATCGTGGCTTTCCTTGAAGAACACCCAAATTCCAAGTGTAGGTAGTGTGTTCCAGTTTAACGTGTTGACATCTTCTTTTAAGGTATGATACATTTAGCGGTTTCTTTGAGTTAAGTCTTCTATTTAACATCTCTTCCGTTTTAAGATTAGGAGTATATTCACTGATATACCAACACAAATCATTAATAACAAATTTATTATTTTCTCCAAAAGCATTTTCAACCCCAAAAAGCAATCTATTTACATTATCATTCCTTTGTAGTTGAAATCTAATTTTAAGCCCATACAAAACTTTATCATAATCACAAAATCCAAATATACCTTTCAGAGGTACTGCTACGGTAAAACTATTCTCAGCTTTTGCGTCATCATTATACATTGACTTCCTTTGACTATAACCAGGGTCTGCGTTTGTACCCGTTGACATATCAGGAATAAAACCTTCAACAGCTCCCTTACCCATTCTATCACTAAACGAATATAGTGTAAATTTCATCATTTCAGATGTAGCAGAGACATAATCAACCGCTTCAACCTCTTGTGTTCCAATATACAGGCGGACACTGTCAAACATTTTCCAGAAGAAATCATTTACGAGTGTAGCATTAGTATTATTCGCAGCCTTAGTGAATTTAAATTTACACAGCAAGAAACTATCAGCTAGATTCAAGTAAGTTTGTTGATTATTTATTTCAAAACTTTTTGTTCCGTTTGAATTCCAGTCTGTTCCTGTTATAGCATTTACCTTAAAATAGTCTTCCTTTTTAGTGGAGTTTGAAATGATAATCGTATCATCCAAATCATAGATACTATCAATCGCTTCCATACTTGTATTTATATAGCATTAAAATTGTTGAAACCCTGACCCAAGTATTTTAATGATTTTTTGTCGTTCTTGTGAAGATAGTTGAGTTTTACCTTTTTTTATTTCTTTGATTGCTTGTAATTTATGAGACTCCTTTTGAGCATCTTTTATACTCTTTATAGCACCCGCAACGGAGCCCACGGCAGAAGCAGTTGAATCAATTAGGTCTTTATGTTTAAGGATGGTTGAACCAATACCCATTAGAGTATCAATTATCCCATCTCCTTTATTTCGAAATTGATGACCTACACCTCGTTGTCTCTTAGGTTTATAGTATCCTCTACCCACATACCTTGTATAGTCTGGTGAAAGGAACATGCCCTCCCCTGTAATTATTTTATATTTTCCCAACTCGTGTTTTCTCACAATAACCATTATTTATTTATTGAAAAACTTCACGTAGGTGAATTCTGATGGATATAATTTCATCATTAAAGGATATCATACGATTATCTTGGTCGGTTATCCTAAAACTTACTCTGTATATGGTTTTTCCTGACACAGGTAAATAGACAAGATTTTTTGGTTCCATATTAAATTTATAACCAATCGGGGTTGAGTATGCACTGAATGAAAATATTGTATTTGTTCTTATTCCATCGTTATAAGCACCATCAATCAAATCACAATGAATTAATACTGAATTTATACCGGAGGATATTTGGATAACATTATCACTGTAAAACGTCCCGTTAGTTTCAATCTTTTTTGAAGAGAAACCCAATAGCTCTCTAAACGAATTTTCAATCGTGAAATCAACTTTATAATTATTTTTAAGTTTAATAGTTGATTTTGAAGTGTGTGTTTGAATATCTATTACAATATTTTTTGGTTCATCACCTTTTTCTTTCATAAGGCGAGAGACTTCTGAAGATATTTGAGAAATCTCGTAAGCTCCAGGTGAAACGGTTATAGTTTTATATCCACTTCCTGGATTATAACTAAACTTGTTGTTTTTCTCTGTGATATTAAAAAGGGTATTGTAAGTTTCCATTGACAACAAAGATGCCTCATATGAGGTAAGGGGGTCAAGTTGTAGTGGGTAAGGGAATGAAGCTGTGTAATCGCTCGTTGTGAAATTAAAACTAAGAATTGTGCTTCTCATCTTATTTAATATCTAATAAAATATCTTTGTATTGACATTTATTAATTATTTTCATGTTCATCAACTGATCTAAAATGGCTGAGGATTCATTAAAACAATTGTTGTTTCCAGCCTTCTTACTACCTAACAACAATAATAGCCTATTAACTAATTGTGATGGGTCATTTGGAAGAAAACTAACACCCGAACCAAGCTTACTTAAAGCATCAATAATATGTTTCTCCTTCTCATTCTTCTTACTTTTACCAGCAACAGAAACTCCATAATCAAGTGCATTTAGCAACTCAATATATACCCTATCTTCCTCTCTTTCCATATCAAGTGGTTCCTCAAAATATTTTGAACCGCTGAATCCGGGGTTTGTTAGAAGAAACATTAATCTTGGAGTTAATTTAACATTTGGTTGAGTAGAACTCAAGAACATCAATTCATCATTAAATATCAATACCTTTTCTTCCACAAGATGAAACACTGCTGGTTCTTCTGTTGGAATGAGACCTGCTCTGGTTTTTGAACCCGCCGAATATTCATTGTTTTGAAGAGCTTCCACAACATAATTAGGGGGTTGATTTACCTCCTCAAGTTTCCGAAATAATCCCTCGTCATCATATTCTAATTCACCAAGTTCTTGTTTTGTTATCTGACTAAAATCTTTGAGCATTTGAAGTTTTTTCGGAGTAAATTCTACCGTGGGAACTGTAGGTGAGTGTTGAGTTTTCAAAAGTGGTTTAAAGAATTTCTCTTGTTTTCTTTCAAAGGCTTCTTCACCAGTTAGTTTCTGTCTCCGTTTCTTCTTTATCTCTTCCTGTTGTTTAACAACTTTTGAAACTAATTGTTGATGTTCCTTAAACTTTCTTTCTCTTTCTTCGGTATTCATTTTCTGTATTTATTTATTGAAAAATATCATTTAGTATCTCATCTTGTTTCACAACAATATATTTATATTTTCCAATCGTGTGTTTCATATAATTTTCAAATTCTTTTTTACTACATAACGTAGAGCAATTATCTCTCCAAAAATTATTTACATCTATTGAATTTAACTTAAATAAAATAAAAGTATTGGCATTGTTTCTTATTGAGCGTCGAGGGAGTTGAAAATATGATTGACTAAGATATATACAATTACAAGAAGAATGTCTCCCTCTTGTATAGTAGCTATCCATTACTGTTTGGTTTCTCTCATTAACACAATCATCAAAGATGACGAGGTTCTTTTTTGATTTATCTAAATCTTGAGGTGAAGGTATATCATCCGTATTATCACTGAGAATACAAGTTATGGGTTTCGATTTTGATTTCTGTGTATCACAAAATAGTTGTATTATATCTTCAATGTTATAATCATTTAGTTTGTTTTGAAGTTTAAATAAACCGATAATGTCTTCCTTTTTAAGACCTGCATTAAAACCCTGTGAGAGTAGTTGATACTCGGGTTGAAAACTTGACTTTGTAAAAATTATTAAATTATCATAATCTAAAAAATTAGGACCAAGGAGCATCTTTAAAAGTAAACAGGTTTTCCCACATCCGCTTGAACCAACTATTAGACATCTCAATGAATTTGGAATGTTTTTATGGTTATTAAACTTTATCTTATTTTCCCAAACGGGTAAAAAATCATTCATTTATATATTTGGAAAACAAGTCATCTAACTTTTTTTGAGCTATTTTAGAAACTCTATATTTTATCCTGAGTTCGGGTTTAATTTCAAAATAATTCATTATTTTATTTATATAGTATCTTGTATTAACATTTCCATTAAAATTATTTTGAATAATAAATATCATTAAACCCTCATACATTTCCTCAATACAAAGAGTCTCTTTCCTTGTAAGAAATGGTGTATTATCACCATAATGCTTAACATTCATCTCTCTTATTAATCTTGTAAAGTAATTCATTTTTGGTTCTAATTTAAAAGAGTTATATGTTTTTTTATATTTCTTATTATCATTAATTAGAATATAATCACAGAATAAACATTGTTTATATGAACCCTCATTATTAAGCCCTATTCTATCACAAGCCGGACAATTCTCTAATTTATCATATGGAGAGTCTGGAAATTCTAAATATCCTTCAGAACTTATCATATTTATATAGTAAATTTTTACTTAAACTAAACGCAAGTTTATTCATTAATAAATACAATGTTTCAAAGCACAAAAGACAAATTTCAATCAATCTCTACTTCGGTGGAAGATATAGAAAAATATGTCAAAGATGTTAAATTGAACAAAGATAAATATGGAAATTTTTGGGTAAAACCAGTTATGGAAAATAACATGAGCCCCTCTATTTCATTTAAAGGAAGAGCTCTAACTATACCTGGAAAGACATCCATTAAAGTAAATCTAACAAAAGTTTCTCCTCTACTCCTGGCAATTTATTCAAAGCTTGAAAAAGTGATTGACCACGATACTTTGAAAAAGAATGATAAGACCATTAATAATTCTAGAGGAGACATTTGTATTTTCTTTAATAATCCAAAGGGTGTAGATCTAAGTAAAATGAATGATGTTAATATTTCTGGTGAAATGTCATTTCGTTCTATGATAGTTAGAGATTATTTAAAGATAACTTTTGATATTAAAAATGTAGAGATTGAATCCGTTAATGAAAGAAAGTATATTGGTATAGATGGAAAGGTTTTTTCTGCTAAATAAATATGAGTCAATACAGCAGTGAAGATTTTACTATTTCATTGAACTCGGACGATAGTGATGATAGTATTTCATTGAACTCGGACGATGGTGATGATAGTATTTCATTGAACACAGATGATAGTTATGATACTAATAGTTTGTGCTCAAATGATAGTTATGAGAGTAGCTTTATTGATGACTCTGAGTATGATTCTGAGTATTCATGTGATAGTTATGACTTAGATGATTCTGAGTGAAAAAGTGTTTTAGTTTAAGCACAGCGATATATATAAAACGGAGCTGTAAAGCTCAAAAGTGTTTTATTTTAAGCACAGTGATATATATAAAACACCACGTTTTCTCACGCTATAAATATGGTTTATTGTGATACTTGCGAGAAGGAAGTAAAATATTATAAACAACATATTCTCACCGCAAAACATACATACAACATTTTTAACAAACTTTCCCCTCTTCCACCTGAAACAAAACACTGTTCTACATGTAATAAAAATATCCTCAAGAAAGGCTTCAAAATACATCTTAAAACAAATCTACATTTATCAAATTTTATCACAACTAAAAACTCTGATGGAGCATTCAAAGGACATATTAAAATAAGAGTCTTTAACTTCAAACCTCCTGAACCAGAGTCTATAGTTGATGCTGTAGAAATAGTTAAACCTGCTGTTCAAACGTTGATTGAAAAAACACTAAAGGAAATGAAACCACTTAAATTTTATATGGGAGTAAAATTAGAAATGACAAAGGATGAAGGAGTTATAGATGCACCATACATGAGAACTGAGCCACACTTTATATCTTCATATCAAGATTTTAAAACATCAGGAGTCTATGATGAACTTATTAAACAAGAGCAAGATGTGGATAATTCAATCGTAGGAAGTGGATTCAATATAGGAAAAATTATTTACATAGACATTCATATTCTTAAATCAGATCCTCTTAAAGCTTCTTCTTACATTGATTTACCCAGTGTTATCAAAAATAGAAAAGCAGTTATCAATATCAAAAATAAAGACAATAAATGTTTTCTCTGGTCTATTTTAGCACACTTACATCCTCCACATTTTCATGATGAAAGAGTATCTCATTATAAAAAATATGAGAATACATTAAATACGAAAGATCTAAAGTTTCCGATGACTTTAAATGATATTCCTAAATTTGAAAAGATGAATAATTTATCAGTTAATGTTTATGGTCTAACAGAAACAAACAACATTCAGGTTTTAAAGCTTTCTGACAATTGTAAACAAACTCATATTAATCTTCTATATTTTAATTCAGACGAAAATTCACATTATACATACATCAAAGATATTGCTAAATTAATAAAACCACAAGTCTGTAAGAGAACAAATAAAATATATATTTGTTTGCGTTGTCTTAACTTCTTCAATTCACAAGAAAGATTAGATAAACATTCAAATTATTGTGGCGAACATAAATCAACGGTAATCAATATGCCTAAAGAAGGCTCAAAGATCACATTCAAAGATGAAAATAAAAAGATCAAACATCCATTTGTTATATATGCTGATTTTGAAAGTATTTTAGAAAAAATTGATACTGCTTCTCCAGATCCAAAAGAATCATACACAAATAAATATCAAAAACATACTCCTTGTGGTTTTTGTTATTATATCAAATCATCCGTTGGTGATAAATATAACAAGTTAGAGATGTATAGAGGCTCAAATACCCCAGAGGAGTTTGTGAAACGACTAGAAAAAGACTGTGTTCGATTAACCAAGATAATGAGAGAAACCAATAAACCAATGTCCTTAACAAGTAAAGAAAAAAGGGAATTTATAAAAAACAATGTCTGTCATATTTGTGAGGAGAAAATTGGTAAAGGTCTAAAGGTTAGAGACCATTGTCATCTCACTGGTAAATATAGAGGTCCGGCTCATCAAAGTTGTAATATTAATTATCAACTCCCCTCTTTCATTCCTGTCTTTCTTCATAACAACGCTCATTATGATACACATCTATTTATCAAGGAACTCTCAAAGACTTCTGGAAGTATCTCAGCAATTCCAAACACGGATCAGAAATACATTTCATTCACAAAAACAATTCACACATCTCCTATTACTCATATCAGATTTCTTGATACATTTAAATTCATGGCAAGTCCATTGGTTAACTTGGTTCAAAATCTAAAAGAGTTTCCATGTCTTTCAGAGTATTTTTTAGATAAAGATTTTCTAACACAAAAGGGAATTTACCCCTATGACTATATGGACTCATTTGAGAGATTCAATGAAACACAACTTCCTTCAAAAGAAAATTTCTATAACAAATTAAATAATAGTCATATATCTGATAAAGATTATGTACACGCACAAAATGTTTGGGAAAAATATAACATCAAGAATCTTGGCGAGTATCACGATTTGTATCTCAAAACTGATGTGCTTTTATTGGCCGATGTATTTGAAGCCTTTAGATCTGTTTGTCGCACTGGATATGGATTGGATCCTGCTCACTACTACACAGCACCTGGATTGGCCTGGAGTGCGATGTTGAAAATGACAAAACAAGATTTGGATTTGATAACCGATGTTGATATGCTTTTGATGATTGAAAAGGCAAAAAGAGGTGGAATTTCACAAGTCTGCTCGAGTAGATACGCAAAAGCAAATAACAAATATCTTCCAAATTATGATCCAACGAAAGAGAGTTCTTACTTGATGTACTATGACGCGAACAACCTGTATGGCTGGGCAATGTCTCAGGCTCTTCCTTATGGAAAACTTAGATGGGTAAAGGAAAAAGACTACAAAAACGTTTTACAAGATGTATGTATCTCTACACAAAAAGAATTGGATGAAGAAAAAGTTGGTTATTATTTTGAAATTGATTTAAAATATCCAGAGGAACTCCATAACCTACACAAAGATCTCCCATTTGCTTGTGAGAAAGCAAGTCCAAAGAAAGAATGGTTGAGTGATTATCAACGATCGTTTGATATAGGTGAATCAACAGAAAAATTACTTACTACATTATATAACAAGAAAAATTATGTTCTACACCAAAGAAATTTGCGACAATATTTATCAAAAGGTCTAAGAGTAGAGAAGATCCATAGGGTTCTAAAGTTCAATCAAAGTCATTGGTTAAAGGGGTACATTGATTTTAATACACAAAGAAGAACAGAGTCAAAAACAGATTTTGAGAAAGACTTTTATAAATTGATGAATAATGCGGTCTTTGGTAAGACTATGGAGAATGTGAGGAAAAGACAAAATATCAGACTATCAACATCTTGGGAACAAGCATCAAAATTAATTAATAGACCGAGTTTTACTCGAGCTGAGGTCTTTACTGAGAACTTTTGTGCGATCCATTTGATTAAAGAGAGTATTGAAATGAACAAACCTATTTATATTGGAACAACAATTCTTGATTTATCAAAGTCATTAATGTATGATTACTTTTATAATAACTTGAGGAAGAAATATCAAAATGATGTTAATCTACTTTATATGGATACAGATAGTTTTATTTTGAAAATTAATACCAACGATGTTTATTCAGACATGAAAAGAGACATTAATATCTATGACACGAGTAATTACAGTCCAGAGAGTGAGTTGTTCTCTTCTAAAAATAAAAAGGTGATTGGAAAGTTCAAGGATGAATTAGGAGGAAATGTTATGAGTGAATTTGTGGGATTGAGGTCAAAGGCTTATGCTTATAAATACATTGTGAATAACGTTGAAAAGACTGATAAGAAGTTAAAAGGTGTAAAGAAAAATGTTATTAAAGAAACAATAAACTTTAAGGATTATTATAACTGTTTAACAACAAAGAAAGAAGAGTTTAGAAAGATTAATGGAATAAGAAGTTATAAACATCAATTATATTCAGAAGAGATAAATAAGAAAGCATTGGGGGCTTTTGATGATAAGAGGTTTATTTTAGAAAATGGAATTGATAGTCTCCCTTATGGTTATATAAGTATATAAGTGATAAGATATATATATAAGTGATAAGATATATATAAGTGATAAGATATACATAAGTGATAAGATATATATAAGTGATAAGATATATATAAGTGATAAGTTAAAAAGGGGGGGGGTTGGGGATTTTAACGGGATACCGCCGCCTTTTTTACTATTATATAAATGATAGAACCAAGTATCAACCAGACTAAAGAGTGGAGGTGTAATCAACCTTGGTATATAAATGGAAAACATAATGAATGTGAAAAATATCAAATAGGTATAATTGAAAAGGCAACTGGTAAAAAAGTTCACAAAACAAATAAGAGAATTAATTTAAATACCGGTGAATTGGGTAAAAAAGATGGAAATATTTTTGAGTGGACGGAAAACTTTGATGGTTGTCAGGAAAATATATACTTTAATTTAAAAATGGTATGTGGCACTGGAGGCGCTCAAGCAAGAACATTGAGGGAGGTTTACCATTTTATCTTAGCTCAGTTAAAATATCTTAATAAAGAACCAAACTCAAACATATTTTTTGTTAATGTATTAGATGGTGAAGAGAGTTGTAGGAGAATTAAATTATTTCCCACGCATAAACAAATATTTGTAGGGTCGTTGTTTGAGTGGGTTATATTCACCAGATGATATTAAGAGTAAAAGGTTAAAAGGTCCATGAGGTCAGAAGGATCACAGGTGTTTAAGTGGTCTAATGAATAAGGATAACATGTCAAAAGGTTAGAAGGTTCGTAAAGAACAGGGTGAGAGAAATATAGGTGTTTAGGGGCAATGAGGGAGGGAAAGAATTAATATGGAAGTGAATGGGTCAATGTTTGAGTGGGTCAAAGATTAATCTGCCAGATGATATGTAGAAGAAGGATGATAGGTCTATAAGAGAAAACAAATATTTGTTTATGCGTGGTCTAATGAACAACATTAAGGATAGGTACTACAGACAAAAGGTTCATAAAGATGAGGGTGGGAGAAATAGAGGTGTTTATGATTTTTGAAAAAGACAAGGGGGTAAATGACATTAGATAGGGATTTCCCATGTTAAACGGAGGTGTCCCAGAAGCAACATTATTACACTACTCAGGGGGGTTGACTCAGCCTGTCATCCTTCCGAGGTCGGCAAATTGAGCACCAGCTTGCTGGGATGAATGAACACGGTGTGTACCCCGATTTAGAATATTTACACTGTATCCCTGCGCATCGTAAGAGGCGACTAAGGGTTGGCGTCAGGAAGGGCATCCGGCCATAAAACATTGCCTCAAACAGGGAATCATGATTGTCATGGGGCCCACAAGGCTAACCCCCGCTCCAGGGAGAAAAATGGCCTTAAAACGATCATTCATTCATTCATTCATAGTGAAGAACCTGGACTTACAGATGGGAAAGTTCCCCTATAACTCACGTATTTTAGTGTGACTTCTAGTACATGCTCCCACCGGAGCGGCGCTACACCATAAATATATTTATAGAGAGAGAACTGGGGTCCTAGGGATGGCTGGATGGCCTAGCCCTCGGGGTATGCACACTCTCCTCTGAGCTGTCTTGCCTGGATCTGAACCTAGACCAAGCTATAAATTGTCACCCTGGTGTTTCGCAGGCAGGGTGAGGCATTGGCGTGTGCATCGTCCCTCGGATTGAAATTAAGCCTTTTACTTTTATACAGGTTTTAACCCATCTTAGGATTTACGAACATTACTCCATAACAACACCACCAGGTGATGCCTCCTACGAAAGGTAATGAAAGGGTGCACATTATTTCAAAAAAATAAAATAAATCCCGGTGGCACTAAACAGATTTGGGGGGGGGGGGGGGGGGGAAGGAAGTCTATGGACACATCTCAGACATGGTAATGACATAGCAATATCTTTTTTGGATGGGGGCACCCTCTATCCCAAGGAACCATTTAAGGATTCCTCCCCCCCCCCCCCCTCGCCTTCCCATGCCTCCTCCCCCAAAGCCCCCTCCCTCCCACAGATCTCCCGATGTCCCTGTTCTCTGCTGTTGTAATTGTGTGCTTCCCTCTCTCTCCCCATCCTGTCTCACACTCCCTTTATTGTATGTTTTGTGTGTCCGTTTTTTTTTTTGTGATTGATGTTAGCTCTTACACGAGCCTCGATCGTGTATACAAAAAAAACAACAAAAAACATAGCAATATCTTTTTTGGATGGGAGCACCCTCTATCCCAAGGAACCATTTAATATCCCAGTAAATATTTTTTTTCCTTACAGTAAAGCAAGAAACAAACCTTCTTTGGAAAGCGATAACCGCCAACAAAAACATCACCGTTGGCTGCCACCCGTGCATTGCCAGGAATAACTGGGTATTTTCTTTGGTAGGAGATTGAGGAAGGGTAAGGGGGTGAGGGGTATTGAGAGGGTGGGGACAAAAGAAAGGTAAAGATAACAAAAACAGAAAAATGTGTTTAAAACTCAAACAAAATTGGTTTCTTATAGAGCGCTTTACATTTAGGAACATAACTTTGAAGTGCTGGATAACTTGAGAGTAAATGTTCACAAAAATAGCTGTAAATGGTAAGATTTTATTTTAAAAAATTAAAAATAATAATACATTAACAAAAACAATAACAAAAGGATTGGATTTAAAAAGAAGAGAGATGATGTGGGGAGAGGAGTTTGGGTTTGTGAATATGTGGAGATCCCTGCATAGTCAAGGTGAGTGTATGCCGACAGGTGGCAGAGTGCTCAGTAGGAGGTCTGAGGAGAGATTAATGGCAGTTCTAGAGAAATTGGGACTTTTATTGGACTTTAGGATGAAGTTTGAAGGTTGGGGCAACAGGAATGGTTGAAGAAAGGGAAAGGTTGAACGTGTTTTATATGAACTAGCATGACTCGGCGCACTCAGCACGCCTCACCATACGTTGTTTCAGAGGTATAGGCATCTTTGACCATTTCGGTGTCTTTTGGGTCTTTGAGGAATTTTGGGTCTTCATGGTGTTTTGGGTCTTCATGGTGTTTTGGGTCTTCATGGTGTTTTGGGTCTTCATGGTATTTTGGGTCTTCATGGTGTTTTGGGTCTTCATGGTGTTTTGGGTCTTCAGGGCCATTTGGGTCTTCAGGGTCTTTTGGATCCTCTGGGCATTTAAGGGTCTTCAGGTCTTTTTTGGTCTTCGGGCTCTTTTGGGTCTTCGGGGTGTTTTGCGTCTTTGGGGTGTTTTGGGTCTTCGGGATATTTTGGGTCTTCGGGGCCATTTGGATCCTCTGGGCTTTAACGGTATTTTGGGTCTTTTGGGTATTAAGGGTCTTTTGGTTCCACTGAGTCTAAGAATATTTTGGGTCTTCGGGGTGTTTTGGGTCTTCGGGGTGTTTTGGGTCTTTGGGGCGTTTTGGGTCTTCGGTGTCTTTTGGGTCTTCGGCATCTTTTGGGTCTTCGGCGTCTTTTGGGTCTTTGGCATCTTTTGGGTCTTCGGGGTCTTTTAGGTCTTCGGGGTGTTTTGGGTCTTCGGGGCCATTTGGGTCTTCAGGGGTCTTGGTGGTCTTAAGGGTCTTGGGGGACTTAAAGGGTCGTCAAAGGTCTGAGGGGTCTCAGCAGTCTAAACGTAATTAAGAGTTCACGGACTGTGTTTTTGGGGTTAGTTTTGTTTGAAGAAGAAGAAGACGTTTTGGTCACATATAAACATACATAACCATATACGTTTGCTCTATTATAATAAGATGCAGAGCTTGATTAGAAAGATGGTTGGTTTGTGAGGGGTACGACATCATTGCTGTAAGTGAGACGTGGTTTAGTGAGCAATCCAACTTGATCATATGAATTCAAGGCTACAGGTGTGATAGGTGTGATAGGAAAGATAAAAAGGTAGGAGGTTTGGCAAACTGTGTGAAAGACAGTATTGTATCGAGAGAAAGGCATGACATTAAGGACAGAATTGATGGGGAGGATTTTGTGTGGATAGAGATTGTAGGGATAGTAAGATACTTGTAGGATGGTTTTATAGGGATCTTGGTGTGACGGAAGAGCCTGGAAGATGGATACATGACAAATTTAGAAGCGTGTATGACAAGGGGAAGAGTATTGATTATCGGGGGTTTTAACTTGCAAGGGATTGATTGGGTCCAGGAAGAGGGGTATGCCAGATATAGAGCAGATATAGATTTTCTATCTCTTGTCCAAGATTTCTTCTTAACCAGGTTGGCAGAGAAGCCCATTGGGGGAGGGGGAAGTGGAGGAGACAGGTTGGGGTTAGAGATGCAGTGTTAGATTAAGTACAAAACAACAGCACCAGAGTCCGACTCATTTATATCGCAGAAAAGAGGAACTAGTTAAGAAAATAACTCGGCAGGCCAAAAGGGAATTTTGTCAAAAATTCCCTTTTGGAACAAAAAGGAACAAAAGGGAACAAAAGGGGAAAAAGGGAAACAAAGACAGTCAAGAATGTTAACCATAAAGTAAGACATTATTTAAGTTTACTTGTATTACTGTTAAGGAAAGGGTTAAGAAGAGTGTGGGCCCATTGAGAAATATCCCAAGAGAAGTGATAGATAATGAGGGTGAAATGGCAAGATTATTTATAAAAAATTCTACATTTACAAAGGAATAGTCAGGGAGACTTCCAATATCTAGGAGTATGTACAGTCGTGGCCAAAAATATTGGCACCCTTGCACTTTTTCCAAATAACTCACAATTTTCTCTAAAAATAAGTTGAAATTGACGAAAGTATTTGGTCTCCACAATTCTTTATTTCACTGTTAATATTACAGAACCTTTGTTTTTGCTTCAGAACTTAATATATCCTTTTAAATCAGAAGGTAAAGAGAAATGGAATTGACAAAATTATTGACACCCTAGACTTGATATTTGGTAGCACGGCCTTTGGACAAAATAACTGCAGTCAAGCGCTTCCTATAGCCATGAATGAGCTTCCTACTCCTCTCTACTGGCAGTTTGTCCCACTCTTCTTGTGCAAACTGCTCCAGTTCTCCCAGATTTGAAGGTTCCTTCTCCCAACTGCTGTTTTCAGATCTCCCCACAGGTGTTCAATGGGATTTAGATCTGGACTCTGCGCTGGCCACTTCAGAACAGTCAAGCGTTTTGGCTTGAACCATTTCTGGGTGCTCTTTGAAGTGTGTTTGGGGTCATTGTCCTGATGCAAGACCCATGACCTCTGATGGAGACCCAGCTTTCTGACACTAGGTTGAACATTGCATTACAAAATACCTTGGTAATCTCCTGATTTCATGATGCCGTGCACACATTCAAGGCACCCAGTGCCAGAGGCAGCACAGCAACCGCAAAACATCACTGAACCTCCTCCATGTTTGACTGTAGGTAAGGTGTTATTTTCTTTGAAGGCTTCATTTTGTTTTCTGTAAACATAGAGATGATGTGCTTTACCAAAAAGCTCTAATTTGGTCTCATCCGTCCACAGGATATTCTCCCAGAAGAATTTTGGCTTGCTCAGGTGTGTTTTGGAAAACTCCATTTGGGCTTTCTTATGCCTCTCTCTCAGCAGTGGGGTCCTCCTGGGTGTCCTACCATAGAATCCCCCTTCATCGAGTTGGCAACAGATAGTGCGAGTTTAACCTGTCGTCCCTTGTGTCTGAAGGTCAGCTTGAATCAGTTTGGCAGTTGATTGAGGTGCTTTCTCCACCATTCAAACAATCCTTCGCTGCAATCTTCGATCCAGTTTTCTCTTGTGGCCACGTCCAGGGAGGTTGGCTACAGTGCCACGGGCCTTACACTTCCTGATAGCATTGCATACAGTGGACACAGGAACACCAAGGTCTCTGAAGATGGACATGTAGCCTTGAGATTGTCCATGCTTGGCTACAATCTTGTGTCTGACCTCCTCATACAATTCTCTGGTTTTCTTTCTTTTCTCCATGCTCATAGCGGTACACAAAGTGACACAAAACAGCAGAATGACTCCTTTTCTCTATTCAAACTGGTTGAATGAGTGATTTTTATGTTGCAGGCACCTGCAACTCACCACAGGGTGATTTCAATCCCAAAGTAAAGGAGAATCACCTGCTTGAAATCTAATTATTTCGAACAACTTCTACAAGATGCCAATAATATTGACGGGGCCCTTTATCTTTAGGATTTCTGTGTGGAATAAGCTAAGATTTGGTGATGTATTCAGCTTTTTTTTCTACTGCAAACAAAAGAAATACAAATGTGGATACCAAAATATATTTTTTCTTTTTAACAATTTTCTGGAAGAAATGGTGAGTTATTTGAAAAAAGTGCAAGGGTGCCAATATTTTTTGCCACGACTGTATTTCACTCCCCACAGGTTTCACTCCCCATGTATTTTACAACAATGATTTGGATAGTGGGGTTGAGAGTCGGTATCCAAAATTTTCAGATGACACAAATATTGGAGGTAAGGTAGATGGCAGAGAGGGAGGGGTTGACCAGATTCATCAAAATCTAGATATTTTAATAGATTTGCAAGTTATTGGCAGATGCAGTTTAACAAAAATGAAGGTAAGGTATTGGGGATTGGTAGAAATAATGAAAATAGGGATCATATAATACAAGGGGTAATCTTGGAACATGTCACATGGAAGAAAGATGTGGGGTGGTAATAGATACGGGGGGGTAAGCAGACAGCTCACTGCCATACAGCTATAGGTAAAGCTTACAGGGTTTCAGTTTGTTCGTAGGGAGGTCAATGTAAATCAAAAGAGGTAGTGTTAACACGGCATAGGAATGAGGTATGGAATTGACTGTGTGACTGGAGGAAGTCAGAAAGCCGCGTATGAAAATGGCCTTTTATGTCACAGGCAGTGAGCTTTGGAAGCGGAGCAGGATTCCAGGTTGTGTCGAATGTCTGAGATATGTCCAGGGAGACAGTCCTGTTCTGACAGATTTAAGGCCTTCAACCATTGCCAAAGGATTCGCATCAGCGTGTCCAGAGTTGAGTGACTAGCCCAGAATCCAAACCGTTGGGCAGAGGTAAGACTGTTTGAAAAGAGGAAAATCTATGTGTTTCTGGAAAGAGGAAAGACATTTAAATTGTATTTTTCTGAAGGGAAACAAATAAAACGTGTGATTTGAAAGAAAAGCAAACGAGTTAACATCAGACCTACCGTAATGTCTCCTTGATGACGGCCTTCAGGTATACCATGCGGCTCACACTCTCTGCATCTGGTGTCGTATCTCCTGGTATAATACTCCTGATCTCCTGGTACAGGCGTTCTTGGTAGTGTGGTTCACGTGCCAGTTGGTAGAGTGCCCACGATATTGTGTTGGACGTCTAAAAAATGAAAATGCAAACACTTCCTGTGGATGATTTTCTGCAGTATACTCATGGAGGAGGGAGGAGATGGAGATGAAATGCAGATACAATTTACATTTCAAATAAAAGCATTGCTTAGTTTGGACATAAACTGTACGTACTCAATCACAACCTTCAATAGCAAGGATTCTTAATATGCTGTTGCATGATATTTTTACCGATAACACATCTTATTCAATGTTTACTTCTCTCACTTCACAAGGACATAATATACACATTAGAAAAAACATATATAGAGGAAATCCCACAAAACAACCAAGCAAGGTAGGAATAAATTACACTACAATACAACACCACAATCCTATTACGGATTGCCATCACGACATCTTTTGACATTTTTGTTATAGGTGGCAATAGTAAAAATTGTATGATGATGGATATGTCAGAGTTAGTTGTAGATTTGTTGTTGTGCAGCCCCAGACCGTTCTCTCAAACAAACCCGCAGCACGGGGAGGGCCGATCGTTCTCCCAGGAGTGAAGTGTGTGTTTCCGTTTCAAAAAATGACTTGGGGGTGAATGAGGTGTTTATTATTCAGTAAGTTAAATCTTAATGAGTGTCTGCATCTAGTTATCTAGTCCCATCAAGTCGTCAAGCATCTACTTATCTAGTTCCAGAGGACAGAGAGAAGGGAGAACAGAGACTTCTGGTGACATTCATAATCAGATTTCTCCAAACATGTGTCCAAAGTATGACAGTTTCTGTTTTAGCATCAACGCTTCTAATGTACTCGTACATTGTCGTATAATTTCTTCAAGCACCAATTTGCTTGTTCTTCTTGCAGTCCGTTGAATTTTAACATTCATTTCCAAAACATTTTAAAACTGTCAATCTTCTTCCTTTCCTTCTTCTTCACTGTCCACGACTCTATGCCATACAATGTCACTGGAAATACCAGAGAGAGCATCCACCAGCCTCCACTTTGTTTGCATTGTCACATCATTGTCAATCCTAACATTGTTGTTTTCAATGCCTCATCATCTATGAAATTCTCCACTCACTTCAATCTTAGAACCCACGAAGATTTAACTTTCCACTATTTCCACATGACCGTCACCCAATCTGAACACATCAATCTTCTCAGTTGATAATATTTTGTTATTTCCTGAGGTTTATATTTCTTCAGTGGTCGAGCAGCAGGTCGGAGTGAACCACCTCAATAACCGTCTGTACTCACACCAGCACCCGTAACAATATGTGTGTGTGTGTGTCTATGTATATATATATACTATCGGACCCCGCTATTCACGGGGGATACGTTCCTCGAAAGTGCCACAAATTGCGAAACCGCGAATGGCGGAAAGTTCCACGAATTGCGAAAGCGATTGTTGATGAAAATCCCACAAATGTCGATGAAAATCAGTGAATGCATGCCGTGCCATTGTTTCAATGGGGAAAAGGGAGACAGCTAATTGCACTAATATATGCTGTGGAGAGTTTTCATTCTATCCAGTAACTCGCGGGGATGACGTGTTATGCAGCTGGCGGAATATCCCACAAAGCTATTCACAGTGTGAATGGTGGGATATCGTGTGAAGCAATGTTTACCGTGTGAATAGTGGGATATTCCGCAAAGCAATGTTTACCATGTGAACAGAGGGATATCACTTGAAGCTATTCACCATGTGAATGGCAAGATATCCTGCAAATCATCCTGCGAAGCAATGTGTACCATTAGAACAGCGGGATATCATGTGAAGCTATTCACCCTGTGAATGGCGGGATATCACATGAAGATATTCACAGTGTGAATGGCAAGATATCCTGCAAATGATCCTGCGAAGCAATGTGTACCGTGTGAACAGCGGGATATTACGTGAAACTATTTACCATGTGAAAAGCAGGATATCACTTGAAGCATCCTGCGAAGAAATGTTTACCATGTGAACAGCGGGATATCACGTGAAGCTATTCACCCTGTGAACGGCGGGATATCACGTGAAGCAATGTTTACCGTGTGAATGGCGGGATATCACATGAAGCTATTCACCGTGTGAATGGCAGGATATCCCACGAAGCTCCCTTGGCCGCAAGAGTCGTGAAAACGCCAAGCACAGTGCCGTGAATGTAGAGGCAGGTCATGATCGTGGTTTGGAGAACATGGTTTTTTTTGCGTATGTTGGGCTGCTTTGTGCGTGGCTGGTGAAAGATGTGTTTTATAACTGTGCCATGTTCACGGCTTGTGAATTTTTTTTTTTTGCACCGGTGAAAAACCGTGAATACACTGTGTTGTAAAATAATCAGATCTACAGCAGGTCTCAGAAGGTGAGTTTAATCTGAATCGAACACCAGCAATATCTGAAAGAGAATTAGCAATCATAGGATCAATATATGTCAAGCATATAGGCAATAAGAGTATCATAGTCAAGCACACAAGCAAGCTACTTGAAAAGTGGTTCCCTTACCATTCTAAGCATACACGTGGATAAAGCATGATAAATGTCTCAGGACTGCGCTTCGCGGCTCGGGGCTAAGTTCTTATAATAGCCACGTAGTGGAGAGAAGCGGTAATGGTGCCTGGGTCGCAACTTGGATACATTTTCATCACATTTCTCCCCGGGTTTAAACCTTCGCTCGCAAGATGGTGAGCATCAAGCGTATAGCTACAGTTAGCAGCTGAGTACATGAGAGTTACATCACGACCAGCGAAACCGATCAGGGCGGCGAATCTCTCGTTCCGTGCGCGTGTGGTACACGTCGGGGCCCTCGGTAACAGCATCTTGATCAACTCCATCAGGAGTGCTCTCAGTCATCGGTGACGGGGGTGGTGCAATTATCTCTGGCGGCTCAGGCGAGGAAAGGGGTAGACGCGAGGGCGAATTCCCCAACACCGGGTTCCCCGAGCAGAGCTCGGTCCCAACGGGATCCCCACAGGGTGTGAGTTGACGGACCGACACAGTGGACTCGCGTCCATCGGCCAGTTGGACTCGAGCATGATCAGGATTAATTTGAAGGATCTGAACCTTGTCAACAAGTGGGTCATATTTGCTCACGCGCACCGCTCGTTTGAGAAAGGCCGGACCGGGCTGAGCGAGCCACCCAGGCAGAGGGCGGACAGATCCCGTGTGGCACTGGTAACAAAATAAACGATCGTGTGGAATTTCATTTGTATCCGTGCATAGGAGCGAGCGGATTGAATGAAGGGCTCCATGCACCATACCAGTCCATTTGTCCGGTCGCAGGCCATGAGACTTGAGGCCCAAAGAGATGGCCCTCCATATAGTGCCATTAAAGCGCTCCACCCAACCATTAGCGTGGGGGCTGTACGGTGTGGTGTAGCTAGCTGCAATGTTACGCTGCAACAGAAAGGCCCGCACATCTTGTGACAAGAACACCGCTCCTCGGTCGGTATGCACATACCCCAGATTCCCAAACATCGAAAACAGGTATTGCAGACATCGGATAACCGTAGCCGCGGACATATCGCTGCATGGGAAGGCAAAAGGGAATCTAGAGTATTCGTCCACAATGGTGAGGAGGTAATGAGATGCCCCGGAGGCAGGTAGCGGCCCTTTGAAGTCCATCGCCAATCGATCCCAGGGCTTAGTAGCATGAATCAGCGTCCCCATGTCGGGTTTATAGAAGCGGGGTTTGAGTAACAGGACAAGAGCGACATAAATGACGAACGTCCTCGACAGAGTAGGGCAAGTTGCGGCTTCACACAAAATGAACCAGACGAGTCACTCCAGGGTGACACAAGGTATCATGGAGAATGTGTAAATCATCGGAGGAGTTTAAACTCGCACAAACACCTGGTCTGGATAAAGCATCTGCTGTGTGATTCTCCCGCCCAGGGCGATACTTGATACCAAAGCTATAATCGGCAAGCTCAATGTGCCAGCGAGTGATTTTCTCATTTTTAATGCGCTGGGCATGTCTTGTGTCATACATGAAAGCTACACTTTGCTGATCGGTAATGACATCGAAGCGTTTACCCAGCAAATAGGGTCTCCAATGACGTATCAACTCAATTATCGCATATGCTTCCTTTTCCACAGAAGAATGATGTTTCTCAGCGGAGGATAACGTCCTTGCGAAGAACGCCACAGGCTTCCCCCCTTGAGAGAGAGTAGCAGCAATGGCGTGATCCGCCGCATCACTCTCGAGGACAAAGGGAACGTTATCATCGATAGAAGACACAGCAGCGCCCGCTATGTCCGACTTCAGAGCCTGGAATGCGACCTTGGCAGCGGGAGGTAGGGGGAACGTGTTACAATCAATGAGGGGACGAAGCTTCTCGCTGTAACTTTCGACCCACTTTGAATAATGTGCAAACAGCCCGAGGGCACGCTTCAAAGAAGCACGATCATGTGGTGGCGCCATGTCGAGCAAAGGGCGGAGACGTTCCTTGTCAGGTGTTATGGTTCCCTGGGTCACAGAGTACCCCAGGAGATCAATCGTCCTAGAGGAGTAGCGACATTTGTCCTCATTAAACGTCAGACTATACTTTCGTGCCACCTGGAGGAAGCGTTTCAAATTGGTGTCATGGTGAGCCTGGTCGTAGCCGCAGACCGTTAGGTTATCCAAATACACAAAAACGTCTGTTAATTGTTCTTTTGCAACGATCACGTCCATAGTTCTCTGGAAACACACGACCCCATTCGTTATTCCGAAAGGAAGCCGTGTAAACTGATACAACCTCTGTCCAGATTCAAAAGCTGTATAGATTTTGTCATCTGCCGCTATAGGGATTTAATGATACGCACTCCGGGGATCGAGAGTGCTGTACACGCCATATTGGGCGACCTGTCGAACCAGAGAATCCAATCCTGGTAGCGGATAGGCATCCAGAAGCGTAAATCTGTTAATGGTTTGTGAATAATCGATTACCATGCGCTTGCGATGATTTTCGGATCGCACAACCAAAACTTGCGCACGCCAAGGAGAACGGCTGGGCTCAATAATGCCTTCGCGGAGGAGTTTGCTCATCTCCTCAGAAATGAATTGAGTATCAGCTCGGGAGTAGCGCCGGGATTTGATCGCAATTGGGGCGCAATCCGAATTTAGGTCCGGAAACAAAGTCATCGGTTCAATAGTCATTCCTGCCAGAGCGCATACAGAGAGCGTGTCATCTCCCCCAAATGTCATTTCTAAGCGACCGTGGCACTCGAGAAAATCGTGCCCTAATAGAACTTCGGCACATAAGGTGGGCAGTACCATTAGGCGAACATCAGGGTACATTTTACCATTAATAACTAACTTAACACGATATTCGCCCCTTGTCCGCATCCATAAAGCTTGCGATGCCATGTAGATTCTGCGCGATCCTCCGAGGATAGGCCACCCGTGATGGCGGACGAGTCCCATATCGACATAGCTCTCGGTCGATCCCGTGTCGACCAAAGCTCCAGCTGTGGTCCCCTCGATCAGGACTAGAACGATGGCTCTGGTCAGCCCCTAAGGTCCGGGCTGCACCGGAATGGCCTGGGGCGATGTGCGTGCCATGCGCGTCGAGTTGATGCCAGCCAATGTTGGTCGGGAGCGCCGCGCGACCGCGATCGGCATACTTTGGCAAAGTGACCCTTCCGGCTTCAAGAATGACAAGAAACTTCACGCGGAGAAGCACTTAGCATTGCTCCCGGCTAAGGTAGTCACGGCGAGGCTCGTACCTTCGGCTCCGAGTGCCTCAGCCGCCTCGGGCTGTGTGTCGGGAGCAGCGAACTCCATAGCAGCTTCGGTCTCCGAGCGCCACTCTTCAGTGAGCCCCGCTGTAATGTAAGGCCGTCCATACACCTCAGATTGTGCCTGAGCTTCGAAAAGCACAATAGCTTGATCGAGGGCCTGTTTCAGCGTCAGGTTAGGTTCTTCCAGCAGACGTCGCCGGATGCTCGTCAAGTAAAGGCTAGAAATGAAAGCGTCGCGCATTAAATCATCATACATTTGCTCGTGGGTTCGGGTCTCATGAGCACATTCTTTGCCAAGACGCCGCAATTCTTGGGCAAAATGAGTGAGGGACTCCAAAGCGTCCTGCTTCCTGGAGGCGATCTGGTACTGCGTGTGAATAACATTCTGCGGATGATATAGATGGCACGCAGTTCAGTCATGGCATCGTCGAATGTCGCACATGGGAGTTCAGCACTGCGCTCTTCACTTCGTCGGTGATGTCGGGATGCCCTTGCAGGTAGCTGATCAGCAGACTGAGCCAGTGCTTGAGCTGGCTCGGAGCATCCGCAGTTTGTGGGTCCGCTCCAAACGTGGGCAACTGTAAAAGCTTGTGGGTCATGTTGATCTTGGATGATGGCAATAGCTCGATTCAGATTAAGTGTTGTAAAATAATCAGATCTACAACAGGTCTCAGAAGGTGAGTTTAATCTGAATCGAACACCAGCAATATCTGAAAGAGAATCAGCAATCATAGGATCAATATATGTCAAGCATATAGACAATAAGAGTATCATAGTCAAGCACGCAAGCAAGCTACATGAAAAGTGGTTCCCTTACCATTCTAAGCATACACGTGGATAAAGCATGATAAATGTCTCAGGACTGCGCTTTGCAACTCGGGGCTAAGTTCTTATAATAGCCACACAGTGGAGAGAAGCGGTAATGGCGCCTGGGTCGCAACTTGGATACATTTTCATCACACACTGGGCATAGGGCCACGGATATAGAAGCAGGTTACAATTTATCAACCACGAATATGCGGCACCAGCGAATGGCGGGGTCTGACTGTATGTGTGTGTGTATGTATAAATATTGTTGCGGATATCCAAACGTCGGCCTTCCCCTTACCAAGGGGGGATGAATCCCCTTGTCTTTTATCTAGCCGACGTGATCCGGGGCTATCACGTTCCTTCCGGTCAGTGCTGAATAGGGTGGTAGGTCGAATTAGTCCTATTACCTAATTACCAGCGCCTCCCAGGAAGCAAGGAAATAACCCCGCCCGAACCACGGTTTTAGTGGACACGCCGAGCGATAGCAAGCCGCGATTCGGGCCGTTAACAGGTACTAAACCCGATTTGAGCGGTTGTGATCGTGCCACGCTTACCCAATTGAGAAATCACTAAAACGGTCGAATTAAGAGGAAACAGGAAGAACAGATTGGTTTATTAATTATTTACACAGGAAGAAGGAGAAGTACAGAATACACAGGGCAGCCTTACACAGTCTTATACTTATACCCAGACACGGGCCCGTTCGCACTCAGACACAGACTCATACGGGGGTTGTAGATGGTCGGGTTGAGGGTCCAAAGATGGCGTCCACAGCTCGCTCCGGTCCCCGACTCATACCACGAAGAAGATGGTAGACGGCAGGCAAGCTCTCCGCATGTCGTTGGCGCGGTTCGGACAATTATATGGGGGGATCGGTAAGCTAGACTGGCGGTTACTGTGCGGCTCATGGCCACGTACGTAATAGAAATCCCAGCGCTTTATATGCGCCCCCAGCAAGCCCAAAGCCAAACCCTCAACGAGTTCTTGCAATCAATGCCAAACGTGACAGTCCTCTTGATCAAAGCGCAATCGTGCAAGTCCTTTGTAAAGCGCATATACTCCCCAGTCCTTTGTAATGCGTGAATATCCTCAAGTGCTCATAAACCGCATAAATCCTCTTACAAAGCCCCCCGCTCTTCAGTCCTCTGCATGCGAGCTCGGTCAGTCCTTATCACGCGAGTCCTCTGGTAAGTACTGTGGAAGGGCTTTGCGTGCGCGATTATATAGCGCCGCCCAGCGAACCCTCTCAAATCTGGTAGACGCGCACTCACCACGCCCCTTAGCCATGCCCACTCGAGCCCTGGTTGGTTGTTGGGGTCTTACCGGCTCCGCCCTTGACATCTGCTTGATGTGGCCACACCCCCAACCTCACGCTCTGCCTCTTTTCCAGGCCTTACCTCGTGGCATCTGGGCTGGTTTGAGAGAAAACCCAAGAGCAGCGATCGCTGCTGGCAAGCAAGGTGCATTAGCCGAAACGGGGCGCGGGATGGATGCTGCCCAACGAGGTAGATTTGGAGGGTGGAGGCAAAATGAACGGGGCCTACTCTTATTTATTTCTTTACACAACGCAGGTATCACTATTGGAAATGGCCTTATCTTACATATACTAAGAAATAACTAACGTTCTAAGGTGACCTACATGTTGCATGTGGACTAACTATGGGGGCAAACCTTTAACCATTATTAATCAAGTATGTACACTTTCTCAGAACCGCAACAATATATATATATACAGTCACGTGAAAAAGTAAGAACACCCCATGTAAAGTTTTGACTTTTTCAACATATTTCAACATACAGCTATTTGATCTTCATTTCAACAATATTGACAGATAAAGGTGATATAATATAACAAATATCATGAAACATTTACATTTTGTAGTCCATTGTATAATTTAAATAAACATAAATGCAAATTTCGCATGTGGAAAAAGTAGGTACACCCTTGGCTCTAATAGGTGGTATTGCCCCCTTTGGCAGAAACAACCTCAAGTAGACGTTTCTTATAACTGTCTACCAGTCTCTGACATCGACTGGGAGAAATTTTTGCCCACTCCTCCATGCAGAATTATTTCAGCTGTGCGATGTTTGAGGGGTTTCTTGCATGCACAGCTCGTTTCAAATCCCCCCACAACATCTCGATGGGATTTAGATCCGGGCTTGGACTTGGCCATTCCAGAACCCTCAATTTCTTTCTTTTCAGCCATTCCTTGGTGGATTTACTGGTATGTTTAGGGTCATTGTCATGTTGCAAGGTCCACCTTCGGTTGAGGTTCAACTTCCCGACAGATGGCCTCACATTATCCTCAAGCATCCTCTGGTACAATGAAGAATTCATAGTGGATTCTAGGATTGTGAGCTGCCCAGGCCCTGATGCAGCAAAGCTGCCCCAAACCATAATATTTGCACCACCATGCTTTACAGTTGGTATCAGGTTCTTGTGGTCAAATGCTGTCTTTGGTTTTCACCAAACATGTCTTCTGGTACTGTGGCCAAATAGCTCTACCTTTGACTCATCTGTCCAGAGCACATTGTTCCAGAAGTGCTGGTCTTTGCCCATGTGTTCATTGGCAAGCTTTAGTCTTGCCCTGATGTTCTTTCTGGACAGCAACGGTTTCCTCCTGGCACACCTCCCATGTAGATCACATTTGTGAGGCCTCTTTGTAATGGTAGACTCGTGCACTTTGATGCCAACAGTGGCAAGAGCTACCTGTAGGTCCCGTGATGACATTCTGGGGTTCTTAGATACTTATTTCAGCGTCTTGCGGTCTGCTCTCGGGCTGAACTTGCTGGGGCGGCCTGGCCTGAACAAGTTGGCAGTTGTTTGGAATCTTCTCCACTTGTAGATGATCTTCCGGACAGTCGAATGATTGATTTCAAATTGTTTGGAGATCTTTTTAAATCCCTTCCCAGACTCGTAGGCATCCATAACCTTCTTTCTGAAGGCCTCAGAGAGCTCTTTTGATCTAGGCATGGTGACGCCACACACTTCAACAACAAAGAGCAAACCAAACTAATTGTCTGAGGTTTAAATAAGACAGGTTCCTCCAAGATTCTCTCGAATGATGTTCTAATCATTTGCACCTGAGCTGCTGCACCTGATTCTAATTTTAGGTATTTGAAGAAGTGATAAATGTAGGGGTGTACTTACTTTTTCCACATGCGAAATTTGCATTTATGTTTATTTAAATTATACAATGGACTACAAAATGTAAATGTTTCATGATATTTGTTATATTATATCACCTTTATCTATCAATATTGTTGAAATGAAGATCAAATAGCTGTATGTTGAAATATGTTGAAAAAGTCAAAACTTTACATGGGGTGTACTTACTTTTTCATGTGACTGTATATATCCAGAAGAAATGCCTGCCCAGACGTACACACTAGCTCGATACTGGACATTGTGCTCAACAGTAAATCGTGGGTTGTCTACTGCCCATATCACGCTGTTATGACGATTCACAGATCCAGATAAAGTAAACTTGGATTCATCTGACCACAAGATCCTGTTCGGCAAATCATTGTCCACATCCATTAACCCAAGCAATGTCTCACATGCCTCAACACGCCTGTCAAAATCATTCTCCGATAGTTGGTGAATTAATCTGGGTATGTATAGTTTCGCATTAAGGTCTTTTAGTATTCTTCCAATCGATGATCGGCTTATGTTGGTGACGTTTGATAAACGACGAGTTGATAATGGTGTGTTACTGTCGAGTTGTTGTTGAATGACCGCTCTGCTTTCCTCAGTTCCAACAGTGCGAGGCCTACCTGGTGATTGTTTTTGAAGAATGCTGCCGGTTTCATCAATCTGCTTGTTTATTCTGATGGTTCTTCTGTCAATTGCGTCGGTGCCACATTCTTTGACAAGTTGTCGGTGAACTTCAGCCAAATTTCCAGATACCGAATACAAGCGTACAGCGCAAATTTTCTGTCTCACGATATCCTCCGTCATATTAGGGTGTCTAATTCACAATGAACTGAACTAATGCAAAGACAAACGCGTGCAGCACAGTAAGCGAAGCTCACCGCGATCCATATGACGTGATGCACATCACCCTGTTGCGTATCACCTGATGCCTGTGTGTGTTGAAGCGGTCACATCCATTTACGAGTAATCATGTTTTGTTTTACACCAAAGAACAATAATAAACTTAGTTTGTTGCAGGTATCATTCTTCAAAATGTGCCCAGGGTTTCTGGACCACCCTGTGTGTGTATGTATATATATATATATATATATATATATATATATATATATATATATATATATATATATATATATATATATACATATAAATATATATATATATATATATATATATATATATACATATATATATATATATATATATACATATATATATACATATATATATACATATATATATATATATATATATATATATATATATACATATATACATATATATATATATATAGACATATATACATATATATATACATATATATATATATATATATATATATACATATATATATATATATACATATATATATATATACATATATATATATATATACATATATATATATATACATATATATATATATATATATATATATATATATATATATACATACATATATATATATATATATATATATATATATATATATATATATATATATACATATATATATATATATATATATATATATATATATATATATACATATATATATATATATATATATATATATATATATATATATATATATATATATATATATATATATAGATAGATATATATATATATATATATGTATATGTATATGTATATATTGTTACGGTCCGCGGATTAGATGTTATTTTACCGAGCGGAGGTATAACCACGGCCGAACAGTTGTTCCCCACTAAACCCGATTCACCCAACGTTGGCCGTATCGCGCCACAGCTACTCAATCTGGAAAACTCTAAAGCGACCGAATGCAAAGAGGAAGAAGAAGACGTACAGAAGAGTAACGGGGTTTATTATGTACACGTAAGCAAAAAGGAGCAGTCACGATTATGTACAGGGACATGAGACGCAGGTGACACAGTGCAAATTATTAACTTATCTAACAGGCTTAATTACTACCCAGGACAGAACAAACGAAGACACAGACTCACGCGGAGAATTGCAGAGTGGATTGGCTGGAAGGAGGTGTGTGGCTGGATGGGGAGGACGGCACGGAGCTGGCTGGAGCTTGATCCCGCACAGGACGTCAGGCTGGACCTCGACGGCCGCTGATGCCACCGATCCTGTCGTGTGCGCGGGATCACGGGTCGGATCACGGGTCGGATCACGGGTCGGATCACGGTCGGAGCCGACGCGCTGGTGGGCGGTCTGGCGTGACGGGTTCTCTCCTCTCTCTTTCTTGGTCCAACCACTCTTTCTCCACCGACAACTCAACGCAACCAACGCAACCACTCAACGCAACCACTGACGACCAACTCAGCTCTTGTCATGGACCTCTCTTTTCAGACTCATCTCCTTGTCTCAGTAAAAGCGCATCTGCTTGGGGAACGCCCCCCCCCCCCGGCGGGTTATATAGGCCCCGCCCCTCAACCTTTGTGAACCTCCCCCAAACGCTCTTCCTCCGCCCTCTCAAACCAAACCCCTCGTGCTCGGTTGGTTGTTCGGGGCTGGCTCACTCCTCCCCTCTATGACGAGGTGGAGACACGCCTTTCTTCCCCAACCCTGCCTCATGGCCAATGGTGGTTGAAGAAAACCACCCAAAATGCAGTTGGCCATTGAAATGAAATGAAAGGGGATCTACTCTTATTTCACTTGGTGCAATGGAGTATTTAAATTAATGGGAGACACAGCCTTACCCTAAGACACAAAATAAGATATAAGCTACTGAACAAGGGTTTTATCGGGTCCTGCAATGTGGTGTTTATGGAATAACTACCGAGACGCCCTTTTTATCTTTACTCTACGGAGATATTTACAAGGATCATTACATTTTACAGAGGGTGATATTTACAACAATTTACTATACAATACAACACAATAAAAAAAACACAATCCTCATATCCGCAACACTGCACCATCCTCCTCTTAGGCACGGCCCGGGCCTACAACTTTAATTTAGTGTGACACGTAGGTGTAGTTCCCTCTACTTTTAACCTGACCCTGAGTGCGACAGTTTTAAAACATAAATAAATGTGTCCCGCTGCTCCATTGCACCCTGCCTAACAGACTCACGCCCACAGTTAACCGAATTGCGGAATGGTCTTCAAACTACACACTGACGGTGGGGAGCATTATTTACAATTGACACTACTTTTATTTACAAGACTAACCCAGGACCTGTGATTGTTCTTTCTGGGGGGGAGACAGTCTGCTCTGCATCAATGCACCATGAAAGCACCCATAACGCACCAACACACCCTCAAGCACCAATCGGTGCAGTCACCACAGTTCAACAATGTTCAATAAAAATAAAATCAACAACCCCTAACCCTGCAGGTGGTCTCTTGCTCTTCGGCTCCCTCTGCTGGCTATTTACTTTCTTCCAGATGTTGTCTTTTTCCTTTGCTGGTGGCCTATTTGTATTAAAACGAAATGCACCCAACGTGTCCATTTTTATTTATTTTATTTATGGCCCACAGGGCCGACTACGTGTGGTTCACCTGTGGGGCATCGGTGCCCTGTGGCCAAGGTCCGCCAGCAAGATTTCGGGCCCTCATGGCCGGTTCCAGCAGAGGGGCCATGCCCCAACCCATGGGGTCCATAAGTGGTGCTCGGCCACAGACATGTGGTCCATCATGTGGTGCATCGATGCAGACAGCTGGTTCTGAGAGTTCCGGGCGCACAATGGCCGACTCATGCACGCTCCCCTCGGTGCCCAATGGCGCACAGGTCATGTGGGAGACAAAAGGGGGACAAGACAAATGAGCGAAGGGTAAGGTCACAAGGGTACACATCAATAAGGCAATGCAAGGCGAAATGCATACGGAGAGCGAAATGAGAAAGCTCGTCCCTACCGTACGTCATCCCCCCTGTCACCTACACTACCCTTGCCCTTACCCCATATTTACAAAATGTACACATTTACAAATTCGTCACTACCGTCACGTCTTCCCATATTTCCCTTATACCAAATTCGTCTCCACAATCCCTCTACTTCAAAATTTGCCATCACCCAATTCATCATCAATCCTCATAAGGAGGAAGAGATGGAACATCAAGCACAATGTCACACCCACGTCATGATGCGTCTCACAATCCAAAACATTTGCACATAAAAAATAATCAAAACAACCTGGCATGGTGTGGAGGTACGTCATCTCAGGTGAGTGGATGCAGATGGTGCAAGGAGATCCTTCATCCTATCTATCCTCTAAATGACTTTAACACACTTTACACTACCCGGGGTCTTTCCCTGCCAATCCATTGGCCAACTTACACTATGGGTTCTAAAAACCAATTCCCATTGACCAAGCTGTGGTGCTTCTCAATTTGGGGTCTCACTCCCCCGATTCATCTCCCGGTGCCCTTGCACAATTTCTGGGCTGTGACGTGTAGCTCTCCCAGCAGGTCTACCCACCTGCACACCTCCACCACTGCAGTTGCCACCCGAGCTTACCTAGCTCCTCACCCTAACCTATCTAATTGGGGAAGGCCCCTCCTGGCTCTGTCACCCCACTCGGTGCCCTCTGGCACTGGGCTACCCAGGTCCGTCCTCCGGATCCTCGGGCCCCATCCACAACAACTACTACCGGCTCCCAGAGCCCACCTGCGGCCTCACCTGGCCGACATCCTCACAGTGGTGGAGTGCCCAAACCAACTACACACACTAACAGGCTACACGCCCAGCCATTTCCACAACACTAATGCACCCATCCAAATACCATTCTCTCACCCGCACCACAGATGCCAATATCCAACCACAATTTACCTGTACCCTCTACCTAACACTTACACTACCCGCCCCAGGTATTCGTGATGGGGGTCCACTCTTCTCCCATTCACACCTCCGCACCATCCACTCCACTCCATAGTTTCCACCATACTCACTCCACGACCATCCATTCCAATACTCCATATACTCCACACTCCATGTATTCCACACACCTGTTGGTGCACACCTGTGCACTCACACCTGGTGCCACCTGCACCCTCCTTCCTTCCTGGACCATTTGGTCAACACAACACCCATCACCTTCACTCACTCATACACTGCTCCACACACCTGTTCTTCATACCTGTTGTTGCACACCTGTGCAATCATACCTGGTGCCACCTGCACCCTCCTCCTCTTCCTGGACCAGTTGGTCAACACAACACACATCACCATCACCATCACTCAAACACTGCTCCATACACCTGTTCAGTTGCACACCTGTTCAATCCTCACACTGCTCAATACACTTGAATACACCTCCAACACTCACACGGCATCATCTGAACTACCTGTTGCCCTGCTAACTTAGTGCTCCCCGTCTTCCCTTTAAACTAAGCACATACCACGTCATTATCATCCACAATAATCTACCTGCGTCCCCACTACAGGTGTCATTGTCACTACCTAACCTTAACGTCACCTAAGGTCATCTCTCTAGATCCCTACACACGATATATCCTAACCCACCCGGGCTAGTTTTCACTGCCATCAACCCCATAAAACTAGTGCTCCTTTGCCCCCCGCTGTGAGGGATGGTGGATTGGCCATCCCATCACATGGGGCATCTCTTACTATAAATTTTGCTTACCAAATTCCAACAAATCAAAAATTTGCCAATCATCTGCCAATCACTGTACCATTACCAATCATCACTCTGCCAATCCTTTGCCAATCATCAAATTTTGTTTTTTCTAATTTCGGGGCCAAAACACTATCCTCGTCATCACAGTCTACTTACTAATGCCTCTCGGTGCGCCAATTCACTTCTAAAGCTCGGCTTCGTACAGCCGAGCAATGAATGCGGGTTCTTTGGTGCCAGCGGCTGGATGCGTCCGACACTCGGTGCAGGGAAGGACGCTTACCCGGGCCGAGATCCCACGCACCACCTCGGCACGGAGCCATCCAATTGCCCGATCTCGACCTGCCGGAACGTCTCAACAAAAAGGGGTCGCCATGACGACCCTTCCTATCGGGCTGCCCGTTCCGCCTAGCGGAGCACGGACGCGGCCATTCTAAACGCGGCCCAGCGTGGATCACGTACGGCGGTCCTTTCGAACCCGCCGTGGTTCGGATCCCCGCTGGTCCTCGCGGCACGCGAAGCTGCCCGACGCGCACCGAGGGCCCGATTCGGCTATAAGTCACTCTAACCGCTAACCCGGTTACCGTCGATGCCTCACCTGCATGCTTACACGCATACGCTACCCCTTTCTTGCTCATACATCCAGCCGTCTCCCTGCTCTTGGTCATTGCACCTTCTCTTACACACCCAGGTACACTCATTCCACTCACAGACTTGGTCACACACCTGACCACCTCACACCTTTGCACACACTCGTCGTTCCCACACCTCACCAACACACCTCTTCGCGCCCCCTTCTCTGTCACCTCCTCTGTGACAATCATAGGTGTGTTCTCACTGGCACACCCAACCTCGTGCCTCACGACCAATTCCAGTGTGCATTCCCACACACGCTCTACCATTCCAGGTGTACATCCTCTCTCACCTGTCACAACCAACTCACGCTTCGTGTCACTCTTACTACTCTCACCTCCACTCTCGGTCGCGCACTCACCCTTACTCTCGACAGCGCACTCTTTCCTCATGCACCTGTCCGTTACACACCTTTCTCGCGCATCCTCTTGCGCACACTCTCCCGTTACTTCAGCCGTAACACTCACCACAGGCGTACACTTTCTCATTCCATCCTCTGTAACACTCACCACAGGTGTACACTTTCTCGTTACATCCTCTGTAACACTCACCACAGGTGTGCATTCTCCCTTACTTTTGACAGCGCACTCTTTCCTCATGCACCCGTCCGTTACACACCTTTCTCGCACATCCTCTTGCACACACTCTCTCGTTACTTCCTCCGTAACACTCACCACACCGCGCTTCCATGTGCTCCCTCGCACACGCGCTACGACCAACTCACTCTCGACAGCACACTCACCCCTCGGCGCGCACTTTTTCCTCACACACCCCAGAGTCGGACATTCTCGCACACCTCCTCTTTTGCACACCAGACCTGTCACACACTTCACCAACGGCCTCTCACGAACACCCGGATCCAAATCAACCCCCAAGCCGACTGAAGCTTTCCTCACATCATGTACATTTCCTCGTATATCGCCACTCACCTTGGCACCTCGTCTCCGCACCTCCTTCGCCACCTGCAAACTCTTTATTTGGTTAGCGAGCACATCATTATGAGTTGAGCACCGACCTTGTACATATTCCATCACCTCCTCCTGTATTTCTCTCTTAGTTTCTGTCCGTCTCTTCTTAATTTCACTCACCTCGTCTGCCACTTCCTCTAATTTTTGCTTCACCTCTTTTATTTCCCGGTGCGTCTCCTCTATCTCTTCCTCTAACGCCACTTTAACCGTTTATATGTGCGTCCTCACCTCTCGGTCCTTCGTCTCCATTACTTCTGTCACCTCTTCCAACTTCTTTGTCAACCCCTCATGTACCATCTGACATTCCTTCTGTGTCGCTATTAATTCGTTCTTAATGTCTTTTTGTGTCGCTTTTAACCCCCCGATTATTGCGGTGTTCTTTTCCACTTGGTCCACTAGTTCCTTTTGTCCCACTGTCAGCTGTTCTACTCCCCTCATCAGACCCTCTATTCCCCCTTGTAACCTCGCCGTATTATTCCTCACTTCTTTCTCCATACGCTTTTCACCTCGCTTTACCTCCTCGCGTACCCCCGAGACCTCCTCACTTACACCTCGTCGTATCTCCTCTTTCATCTCCTCCCTCTCCTTTGTAGATGCTGCCCTCATCTGTCCCAATTCATCCCTCTGAGCATCCAGTTTGGTTTCTACCCCGATTTTCACCTCCTCTATCTGCTCTCCCATTTGTTTAATTTCTCGGGTGGATTGCTCCCCTATCTCCCGCAATTTGCCTTCCATCCTATTTTCTAACCCCATTAACCCATTTTTCACCCCCTCCATCTGATTCTCCTGGGCAGCCATTCTATTTTCCACCCCCGTTAACCCATTCTTTACCTCTTTTATCCCGTTGTCTAACCCCTCAAATTTGTCGTCTAACTTCCCAAATTTATTGTCCATGTCCCTGCTGGATTTTTCAGCCATTTTTTTCATATACCCCATCATCTGCGCCACAAAGAGGTCCAATTTCCCCAGCGCTGCGGTCTCGACTGCCGCAGCGCCGCCATTTTGTGCCTCCTCAACCTCGTGCGCGAGGGCGCCATTTTGCACGCCTGAAACCTCCTCAACCACCTCCTCATTGCTCCCCTCCATTTGATCCTGGGTTACTCCTAACCCCTCTTCTAGCTCACCCACCGGCATCCCGTCGCCTTGACCAGCCATGGCGCGATTTCAAAATTCGGGTTTTCCTTTAAAAACAAAACAAATTTCCAGCTGCTTGTAATTTTGAGCGCGTTAAGCGCGCTTCGGGCCTCGTATCTCACTCCCCGACACCAATTTGTTACGGTAATAACACAATTGGTGTCCAAAATTTGGGCTAAATAAATTTAGTCCCAGGTTCGAATCCCAACTCCTGACACCAATTTGTTACGGTCCGCGGATTAGATGTTATTTTACCGAGCGGAGGTATAACCACGGCCGAACAGTTGTTCCCCACTAAACCCGATTCACCCAACGTTGGCCGTATCGCGCCACAGCTACTCAATCTGGAAAACTCTAAAGCGACCGAATGCAAAGAGGAAGAAGAAGACGTACAGAAGAGTAACGGGGTTTATTATGTACACGTAAGCAAAAAGGAGCAGTCACGATTATGTACAGGGACACGAGACGCAGGTGACACAGTGCAAATTATTAACTTATCTAACAGGCTTTTCCACTTCCTCTAATTGTCGAAGGACAGAACCCAGGACAGATACCCAGCACAGAACAAACGAAGACACAGACTCACGCGGGGAATTGCAGAGTGGATTGGCTGGAAGGAGGTGTGTGGCTGGAGGGGGAGGCCGGCACGGAGCTGGCTGGAGCTTGATCCCGCACGGGACGTCGGGCTGGACCTCGATGGCCGCTGATGCCACCGATCCTGTCGTATGCGCGGGATCACGGGTCGGATCACGGGTCGGATCATGGGTCGGATCACGGTCGGAGCCGACGCGCTGGTGGGGGGTCTGGCGTGACGGGTTCTCTCCTCTCTCTTTCTTGGTCCAACCACTCTTTCTCCACCGACAACTCAACGCAACCAACGCAACCACTCAACGCAA
Source organism: Myxine glutinosa (assembly GCF_964187855.1). Lineage (NCBI taxonomy): Eukaryota > Metazoa > Chordata > Myxini > Myxiniformes > Myxinidae > Myxine > Myxine glutinosa. The sequence continues at coordinate 169,597,428 of NC_136267.1, read as the reverse complement.
CCACTGACCACCCCTGACGACCAACTCAGCTCTTGTCATGGACCTCTCTTTTCAGACTCATGTCCTTGTCTCAGTAAAAGCGCATCTGCTTGTGGAACGCCCCCCCCGGCGGGTTATATAGGCCCCGCCCCTCAACCTTTGCGAACCTCCCACAAACGCTCTTCCTCCGCCCTCTCAAACCAAACCCCTCGTGCTCGGTTGGTTGTTCGGGGCTGGCTCACTCCTCCCCTCTATGACGAGGTGGAGACACGCCTTTCTTCCCCAACCCTGCCTCGTGACCAATGGTGGTTGAAGAAAACCGCCCAAAATGCAGTTGGCCATTGAAATGAAATGAAAGGGGATCTACTCTTATTTCACTTGGTGCAATGGAGTATTTAAATTAATGGGAGACACAGCCTTACCCTAAGACACATAATAAGATATAAGCTACTGAACAAGGGTTTTATCGGGTCCTGCAATGTGGTGTTTATGGAATAACTACCGAGACGCCCTTTTTATCTTTACTCTACGGAGGTATTTACAAGGATCATTACATTTTACAGAGGGTGATATTTACAACAATTTACTATACAATACAACACAATAAAAAAAACACAATCCTCATATCCGCAATATATATATATATATATATATATATATATATATATATATATATATATATATATATATATATATATATATATATATATATGTATATATATATATATATATATATACGTATCTTATATTATATATATATATAACTTATATTATATTGTAGCGACCCATGGGTCCCCCAAGCAAGACCAGCATCAGAATCTCCTTGCTCCAGCCGGTGACGTCACCGGCGGGGAACCACAGCGCCAGAGTGGCTGGTCACGTGACCACCAAAGCGTGCCGCGCGTGCGGGTATAATCAGCTACACCTGTTGATCACGTGACCACAGAAGCACGCCTCGCTTGAGAGGCGTGGCTTTCGGTTTCGGTTTCGGTTTCTGGTTGTGCTTTATAATGCAGCCCGATAAACGGGCTTTTCAGTGTTCCCGAGTTGGTTTTACGAATAAATATCTTCTCGGACGAGTTTGTGCCTTGCCATCCTTTTGTCCGTATTCTGCTGGAGCCCGGACTCCTTCACTGGTGACCCCAAATTTGCAACACGCAATGGACACCGCAGTGTCCCTCAAGCTGCCCACCTTCTGGGAAGCACATGCCGCCGTCTGGTTCACGCAGGCGGACTCCCAGTTCGCCCTGCGTGGCATCACGGAGGACGCCACCCGCTACCATTACGTGGTCGCCGCGCTCGGCTCCGCGACCGCCGCCCGCGGCCTGAGCTTCCTCCAGAACCCGCCCGCTGACGGCAAGTACGACGCCATCAAGGCACTTCTGCTGGGCGCGTTCGCCCTTTCCCCGGCTGAGCGCGCACGACGCCTTCTCGACCTACCTGAGCTCGGCGATACGCGCCCGTCCGAGCGCATGGACTACATGCTCGCGTTGCTCGGCGAGCACCCCTCGGATTTCCTGTTTCAGGAGCTCTTTCTTCGCCAGCTCCCGGCCCCGGTACGGGTCGCCCTGGCAGGTACGACCATCGTAAACCCCCGCGACCTTGCCAAGGAGGCCGACAAGATCGCTTCGGTAAGCCAGCTCGTCGGGGTGGCGGCCGGGAGCCTTCCCGCCTACCCGCCCGATGCCCGCAACGCAGTCTCCTTCCCGGAGACCGCCGGGCCGGCACGACTGGCAGCGGCGACGCTGCGTCGCCTGGTCCCGACGCGTCGACCGGAGCCCCCGCCGGACCCGGCCTGGTGCTATTTCCACGCCAGGTTCGGGCGGCAGGCCCGATCATGCCGACCCCCGTGCACGTTCGGCAAGTCAGGAAACGGGCGAGCCGGCGTTCCCTCCCAGCAATGAACGCCGGCCGTTCCGGAAACCTGCTGTTCATCGCGGACCGAGCGTCGGGGCGGCACTTCCTCTGCGACACCGGCGCCCAGCTGAGCGTCATTCCCGCTTCGGTGGAGGACAGGCGGGCCGCCGTCTGCGGCCCCCCATTGGTCGCGGCCAACGGCTCCGCCATCCGCACTTTCGGCCCACGCACCGTCGCCCTCCGCTTCGGCAGCCAGCTCTTTCACTGGGAGTTCGTGACGGCAGACATCCCCATGGCTTTGCTCGGGGCCGATTTCTTGTGCGCCCACGGGCTGCTGGTAGACGTGAAACGCCGGCGTCTCGTCAACGCCGAGACTTTCAGCTCCCTGGCGTGCGCCTTGAGCCGGGCCGCACCCACCGAGTTTTCCTGCGCCCTCCCATTGGCGGATGACTTCGCACGTCTCCTCGCGGAGTTCCCGGCCCTCACGCGGCCGACGTTTTTGGCCTTCGCTGTGAGGCACGGCATCGAGCATCACATCCCCACTACGGGCCCGCCGGTGTACGCCCGGGCTCGCCGTCTCGGCCCCGCCAAACTCGCCGTCGTCAAGGCCGAGTTCACGGCACTGGAGCGCCTCGGCATCGTACGGCGCTCCGGCAGCGCCTGGGCCTCGCCGTTGCACATCGTCCCGAAGCCGGGGGACGGATGGCGGCCATGCGGCGACTACCGCCGCCTCAACGACGCCACTACCCCCGACAGGTACCCCGTCCCGCACATCCAGGCGGGGCGGACCATTTTTTCTAAAGTGGACCTGATTCGGGGGTACCACCAGGTGCCCGTCCGCCCGGCCGACATCCCGAAGATGGCCGTGATCACACCTTTCGGCCTCTTCGAGTTCCTCCGGATGCCCTTCGGCCTCAAAAACGCGGCGCAGGTGTTCCAGCGCCTGATGGATGGCGTGCTGCGCGACCTGCCGTTCCTCTTCACCTACCTGGACGACATCCTCGTCGCCAGCACGTCCAGAGCCGAGCACCTCCTCCACCTCCGGACGCTCTTCGGCCGCCTCAGCGAGCACGGCTTGATTGTCAACCTGGCCAAATGTCACTTTGGTGCGGCGACGATCGACTTTTTGGGCCACCGCATCACCCGGAACGGCGCTGTGCCGCTGCCGGCCAAAGTCGAGGCCATCGCAGCTTTCCCGCGCCCCCGCTCTGTCAAGGCGCTGCAGGAGTTCCTCGGGATGGTGAACTTCTACCACCGCTTCGTGCCCTGAGCGGCGCAACTCATGCGGCCCTTGTACGCCGCCCTCCGCGGCCAGCCGGCGAAGCACAACGTCGTCTGGTCCACGGACATGGACGCGGCTTTTGCCGGCGCGAAACGGGCCCTCGCCAATGCCACGCTGCTGGCCCACCCGGTGCCCCATGCCCCCATCGCCCTCACCACGGACGCCTCTGACTACGCCGTGAGCGCGGTCCATGAACAATGGGTGAACGGGGCCTGGCAGCCGCTCGCGTTCTCCAGCCGGCAACTCCTGCCCAACGAGCTGAAGTACAGCACGTTCGACCGCGAGCTCCTCGGGCTGTACCTGGCCATCCGCCATTTTCGCCACCTCCTGGAGGGCCGCCCATTCACGGCCTTTGTCGACCACAAGCCATTGATTTTCGCAATGGCCAAGGTCACGGAGCCGTGGTCGGCCCGCCAGCAGCGCCACCTCTCCGCCGTGTCGGAATACACCACGGACATCCGGCACGTCGCCGGGAAAGACAACACCATGGCCGACTGCCTTTCTCGGGCCAGCGCCAACGCCGTCCACCTCGGCGTGGATTTCGCCCTGATGGCGACGGACCAGGCCACCGACGGCACGGTGCAGGCGCTCAGGGTGGCAGACATGGGCCTCCGCTGGGCTGACGTCCCCTTCGCAGGCACGGTCCTGCTTTGCGACGTCTACCAAGGCCGACCGCGCCCCGTCGTGCCGGTCTCCTGGCGGCGCCGCATTTTCGCTTCCCTCCACGACCTCTCGCACCCAGGCCGGAAGGCATCCCAGAAGCTGGTGTCGGCACGCTTCGTCTGGCACGGGTTGCGACGGGACGTCTGCGACTGGGCCAACGCCTGCACAGCCTGCCAGCGGGCCAAGGTCCACTGTCACACCCTGGCTCCGTTGGCTCCGTTGGCTCCTTTCACCGTGCCCGAGCGGCGTTTCGACCACGTCCACGTGGACCTGGTGGGTCCCCTGCCCCCATCGCGGGGGTTCACCCACCTGCTCACCATGGTGGACAGGACCACCAGGTGGCCGGAGGCCGTGCCCCTCACCTCCACCGCCACCGCCGACGTGGCGCAGGCGTTCATCGCCACCTGGGTCGCGTGCTTCGGCGCACCGGCGGACATCTCGTCCGACCGCGGCCCATAGTTCACGTCCGAACTTTGGGGCGCGGTCGCCCGCTCGTTGGGAGTCACTCTGCACTGCACCACGGCCTACCACCCCCAAGCCAACGGGTTGTGTGAGCGGTTTCACCGCTCCATGAAGGCCCCACTCATGGCCGGCCTCCAGGACGACGGGTGGGCCGACCGGCTCCCGTGGGTCCTTTTGGGCCTCCGCACGGCCCCCAAGGAGGACCTCCAGGCGTCCACCGCTGAGCTGGTGTACGGCCAGACTCTCCGCGTCCCGGGAGAGTTCGTGCCCGACGCCACCAGTACCTGGTCCGCCGCGCGCCAGCGCACGGACTTCCAGGAGGCCGCCCAACGTTTCGCCCTGGTGCCAACGTCCCGCCACGGCGACCCCCACTCCTACGTCCCCCCAGCACTCCGCACGGGGGAGTACGTCTTTGTGCGCCACGACGCGCACCGGGGGCCGCTCCGGCCACCTTACGACGGACCCTTCAGGGTCCTACGCCGGGACAACAAGTCCTTCATCGTCAGCATCGGCGGCCGGGCGGACCGGATCTCGCTGGACCGCCTCAAACCGGCCCACATGGATGTCGGCCAGCCGCCACGGCTGGCTCTACCACCGCGGCGCGGCCGCCCCCCGTCCACTACACCCCCCGTCCGACCACCCACCACCACACCAGACCCCCCCCCCCCCACCCCGCGACCGGCCAGGGTCGTTTCGGTCGGGTCATCCGGACCCCCTCAGGTTGACCTCTCTGGACCAAGTCCATTCTGGGGGGGCGTGTGTAGCGACCCATGGGTCCCCCAAGCAAGACCAGCATCAGAATCTCCTTGCTCCAGCCGGTGACGTCACCGGCGGGGAACCACGGCGCCAGAGTGGCTGGTCACGTGACCACCAAAGCGTGCCGCGCGTGCGGGTATAATCAGCTACACCTGTTGATCACGTGACCACCGAAGCACGCCTCGCTTGAGAGGCGTGGCTTTCGGTTTCGGTTTCGGTTTCTGGTTGTGCTTTATAATGCAGCCCGATAAACGGGCTTTTCAGTGTTCCCGAGTTGGTTTTACGAATAAATATCTTCTCGGACGAGTTTGTGCCTTGCCATCCTTTTGTCCGTATTCTGCTGGAGCCCGGACTCCTTCAATATTATATATAAGCACATTAGTATATATATATTATAATAGGCGAAGGTGATTCTGTCCGTCTGCCCGGAGGTGTGGCTTAGTCCGTTTGCAGAGTAGCTCCACCCATTCTTGGAGAGGCTTCATGCAAACAAATATCCACCATTTTATTACCTCGAATGGCTTTGAGGCCTGTTTAGTTAGGCCCATGCTGTCTTTCTCTCTCACACAGGTTTATTTCAATTCTAATTCGATATATAATTTCATTTTTAACAGTCGCTAACATAGTGTTAGACTCGGTTGAAAAAAAACGGGAAGAGAATCCCAAGAAAGTTTCCCACCCTCATTGCTTCTCAATTTCCCCCCTCTCACTCCCCCTCCTCAAAGCGTCCTCCCCGCTTCTTCCCCCTTCAAACTCTCACCTCCATCTCCCCCAACCTTCTGGCTCTTCCCCCTCCTCAAATAACACCTCATTGTGGCTCACCCAATCACCATCAAACCTTTTGTCCGCCCCATCCTTCCCTTTCTCCGAGCTATTCTGAAATCTCTGACACACCTTCAACAGCTCTCCCTACCTCTTCCACCTCTTCCACATCTTACCCTACCCCTCCTCCCCCCTGTTCTGTATCTGATGCTCCCCCTTCCTCTTCATTAACGGTATGGACCTCAAACATCCGGGGCCTTCGTTCAAACTTAACTGATCTCTCCATACAGGTTGCTTCTGTCAAACCAGACGTGATCTGCTTAACAGAAACTTTCCTCCTTTATGATGTCTCTGATTCCATAGTATCTCTCCCGGGCTACTCCCTCCTCCGGTATGATAGACCTGAGCCTCGTCCTGGAGGCGGGGTTGCTATCTTTATCAAAAACTCTCTTCCTCACTCGCCCTGCACTGCACTCTCTCCACCTCACCCCCAGGAATACCTCTGGCTACGGCTTCCCCTTCGCTCCCACCTCTTGTTCATATGTGTGTTGTACCGTCCACCAAACAGTGATGACTCCATCTACATCTCGCTGTCTGATGATATGGACCAACTTCTATCTACTCATCCCAACTCTCTCTTCCTCATATGTGGTGATTTCAACTGTCATCATGCCAGTTGGCTGGGTGTGGGTACCTCTCTCACCAGCCATGGCTCCTCAGCAAAGGACTTCTGCGACTCACTGGGACTGACACAATCTGTCAATTTCCCGACCCGGATCTCAGTCAACGGAACATCTTCTCTTCTGGACTTGGTTATGACTAACTTCCCTGAAAATGTCGTCTGCTCTTCTTCTGCTCCGATCGGATCATCTGATCATGTCCTTGTTAAAGTGGACATCTCTCTGACCATCCTCAGGGAGCCTGCTCAGCGTCGACGAGTCTGGCATTTCACTCAGGCCAACTGGCACGGTCTTCAAGCAGCCATCAATCATCTGGACTGGTCTCCCATCTCTACCACCTCTGACATCAACTCATCCTGGGAATTCTTCCAAAGTAAATTGCTCTCTCTCATGCACAGATTTATCCCATCTCGTCTTCAGTTGTCATACCCTTCCTCCCGTCCATGGTACACGGAATCTTGTGGTGAGGCTGTTGCCCAGAAACAACTTGCCTTCGTCTCCTGGAAAGCAAATCCAACGGAAGCAAATCTCATTTCCTTTCACAAAGCCCGAAACAAGTGTGTGTCCACCCTCAGGAGAGCCAGGAAACAATATCTCTCCGTTCTCAAGACCGAACTCTCTTATCTGTCTCCCTCTTCCAAATCCTGGTGGCGTTTGGTCAAATCCGTTTCTGGTGTTTGTTCCCCCTCCATCCCCTCCCTTACCTCAAACGGCTACACAGCTGACTCCGCACGTGAAAAAGCTGAATGCCTCAACTCTGTGTTTGCCTCTAAATCTTGTGTCCCAAACCCATCCCTCTCTGTACCCACCATACCCAGTCGTACCCTGCTGCTCCTGGACTCCGTGTCCTTTCCTCCTGACAAGGTGGAAAAGTTTCTGTCAACCCTCGACTCTGATTCTGCAACTGGACCCGACGGCATCAGCCCACGGGTCCTAAAATCCTGCTCTGCTGCTCTATCTCACCCTCTCTCTGTTCTCTTCACCCTCTCTTTTGCTCAAGGTCAACTGCCATCTGCTTGGAAATCAGCCAACATCACCGCTTTGCACAATAAAGGTGCAAAAACAGATCCTAGCAACTACAGACCAATCAGCCTTCTCCCAATTATCAGCAAAGTCATGGAATCCATCATTGCTTCGGATATGAAATCTTTCCTCTTCTCCAATGGCTTGATCTCTGATCATCAATTTGGTTTCAGACCAGGTCACTCTACTCTGGACATGCTGCTTCTGCTGTCTCAACAATGGATGGAGGTCCTCAATGCCAAACAGGAAATTAGAGCTGTCTCCCTCGACATATCACGTGCCTTCGACACGGTCTGGCACCCCGCTCTGCTCACCAAACTCTCCTCCTTTGGTATCCATGGAAATCTCCACACATGGCTGGCGGACTTCCTCTCTAGTCGTCGTCAACGTGTGGCCCTGAATGGGTTTCTCTCATCTCCTCTTCCTGTTCAGGCTGGAGTTCCCCAAGGCAGTGTTCTGGGCCCCGTGCTTTTTCTGGTCTTCATCAATGATCTCTCTGACTCTCTCGAAAATCCTCTCTATCTCTTTGCTGATGACTCCACTCTCTGCCGCTCCATTCCTCTTCCCTCAGATCGGCAGTCTGCTGCCTCCTCACTCTCTGAAGACCTGGACAAAATCACAGACTGGTCAAACAAGTGGAACATGTCTTTCAATCCTGACAAATCTCACACTCTTACTATGTCTTTCCGAAAAGATCGACTGGACAACCCTCCCATCTACTTTCTCAACAATCCTCTCCAAGAAGTTCTGTCACTCAAGATTTTGGGTCTCACTATCTGCCATGATCTTTCTTGGGAAAACCACATTTCCAAGCTGGCCTCCAAAGCCAGTCGCCGACTGGGCATCCTCCGTCGTGCGAAGTCCTTCCTCGGCACACCTGAGCTCCTCACCACATACAAGGCTTTCATCCGCAGCTCAATGGAATACTGTTCTCCCCTATGGGCCGGTGCTCCTGCCTCACACCTAGCTCGGCTTCACGCTGTTGAAACCAAAGCTTTCAGAATTATTGGAATCTCCCGCGATGAAGCTATCTCTGAGGGCCTTTCACTCACTCACCGCAGGCAGGTAGGTGGTCTTTCTGTCTTCTACCGACTCCTCTCCGGCCTTGCACCCCCAGCTCTCTCTGTGCTCTGTCCCCCAAATATTCGTACAGGTCGCACAAGATCTGCCAGCAACCCTCTGATGGTTAAACTGCCGAAATCTCGGCTCTCTGCTCACCTTCACTCTTTCATTCCTCTTTTCTCCCGCCTCTGGAACAAACTCCCTCACTCCCTTCAATCCCACTCCTCCCTCCAGGTCTTTAAAACAGCTGTTCACCACCATCTCTTATCTTCCCCCATCCAAAACCTTGATCTTTTCTACCCCCGCTAATTCACCCCAGATCCACCTTGTTTGAAATTCCAACTTCTTTCCTGGAAGTCCTGGCAGTGTCCATATGTTTTATACCTCTCCCACCGCCCCCTTCCCATGCCCCCCCCCCCCCCCAAAGCCCTCGCCCTCTCTCAGATCTCTCGATGTCTCCATGTCTCTCGGTCCCTGCTCTCAAATGTTGTGTTTGTGTCCTTCCCCCTCTCTCCCCATCTTGTCTACCGCTCCCGATGTTATATGTTTTATGTGTCGGTTTGTCTTTCTGTGTGATTAATGTTCGCTCTTTCACGAGCCTCGATCTTGTATACAAAAAAAAAAAAAAAAAAAAAAAAAAAAAAAAAATTGTGTTCATTACACCATTTTAACCATTTTGTAAAATGTAATGTGCAGCATGTAAATCAAGATGTCCAAATGTCACACACGTCCATACCCGTGGGATTCCCACGGGTGACCCCACTCGTATATATATATATATATATTGTTATGGATCTCAGACGGCACTCCCCTTAGCAAGGGGGGGTTAATCCCCCTTGGCCTGTTAAGCTGGCCGTCTCTAGTCCTGGTACTTATAACGCTCCTTTGCGGGGTGAAATTGGTCAGGGTTATTGGTCAAGGTGTTCTCCGGAATACCTTTACCAATCCCTCTGCAAAGCAGGGAGACAAGTACTGCTCAAACCACGGACAAGATGGTATTTGCAGAGCGGTTTAGCAATCCGCGATTCGAGCCGTTAGCAATTGACTAACCCGATTTAAAGCAGTTGGCCAAATCGCACCACAGGTACTCAATTGGAGACAGGACAAAAGTGATCGGGGGAAAGAAGAAACCAAAGGTAAGAAATAACAGACATTTATTAATTATGTACACCAAAACCAAAGGAAGAGTTAACGAAAGTAATATACAGATCGAAGAAGAAGAAGCAGGACACAGGGCAGCCTTAAACAGTCTTATATTATACCCCAGGACAAACACACAGACTTACACGAAAGGGGAATAGCAGGCAGAAATGACTGGAAGAGGGAGAAGGTCCAGGTGGGACAGCAGGGCTGGAAGGTCCGGGCAGAGGCACAGCATTGAGGTCCGCTCCAGGTCCACGCTCCGGGCTGGAAGTGAACAGCCAGCGGCAGCGTCTGGTCTCGTATCTCACACGGTCGGACAATACGAATAAAGCGCGGGATTGTCGCCATCAAACGGACCCACTCTCCTCCTTACAATGCTCCGTATCCTCGTCGGGTACCTCACTCATCTGCCGGATCACGTCTTCACACTTCAAACACCTTCTCACTCGTCCCTTGTACCTCATTTCCTGAAGCAGTCCCTCGCCGCCGCTTTTATTGTCCGTGTAGGAATCAAGCCGCCGGCTCTGATGACACGCCTACCGGTTGGCTCACCGCGGCGCTGCTTGGCCGGCAAAGGGCTCGCTGATTCCACCTTTGCTGACGAGTCGACGTGCCACATCTTGTTCATGTGGCCCCGCCCCCTTCTTCCTCGGCTTCAGACCGCATGGCTTATGGCGGTGTGGTGCCAGCAAAATTGGAATTCCAGAATCATTCCAGAATCAAAATTGGAATTCCAGAATCATTGGAATCTCCCGCGATGAAGCTATCTCTGAGGGCCTTTCACTCACTCACCGCAGGCAGGTAGGTGGTCTTTCTGTCTTCTACCGACTCCTCTCTGGCCTTGCTCCCCCAGCTCTCTCTGTGCTCTGTCCCCCAAATATTCCTACAGGTCGCACAAGATCTGCCAGCCACCCTCTGATGGTTAAACTGCCAAAATCTCGGCTCTCTGCTCACCTTCACTCTTTCATTCCTCTTTTCTCCCGCCTCTGGAACAAACTCCCACACTCACTTCAATCACACTCCTCCCTCCAGGTCTTTAAAACAGCTGTTCACCACCATCTCTTATCTTCCCCCATCCAAAACCTTGATCTTTTCTACCCCCACTAATTCACCCCAGATCCACCTTGTTTGAAATTCCAACTTCTTTCCTGGAAGTCCTGGCAGTGTCCATATGTTTTATACCTCTCCCACCCCCACCCCCCCCCTTCCCATGCCTCCCCCCCAAAGCCCTCTCCCTCCCACAGTTCTCTCGATGTCTCCATGTCTCTCGGTCCCTGCTCTCAAATGTTGTGTTTGTGTCCTTCCCCCTCTCTCCCCATCTTGTCTACCGCTCCCGATGTTATTTGTTTTATGTGTCTGTTTGTCTTTCTGTGTGATTAATGTTCGCTCTTTAATGAGCCTCGATCTTGCATACAAAAAACAAAAAAACAAAAAAAAAAACAGCCCAATGCAAACGGCAGCGAACGCCATCCTACTGTTACTTTGAAGAGCGGTGAGACGATTGGGGAAATTGAAAGGGGCCTATCTTATTTGATTAATGCAACGCAGATTCAACTATTGGGAACAGATCCTTAACTGAAACACATTATAATGAAATAACTACAGAGAGGTCCTATGGTTCGCTACGTGTTGTACATGGACTAACTAGGGTGCGATCTTTAACAAAGCCAATTGATGCGGATATTTACAGGGGATCATTTATAAGGGAAACATTTACTAAAATTTACAAAGTGAAGGTTCTAAAAACCGTAACAATATATATATATATATATATATATATATATATATATATATATATATATATATATATATATATATATATATATATATATGTTGTTGCGGTTTTGCCATAAAGGCAAACCCCCTATAGTTAATTGCATAACAACATGTAGCCCGCAGTAGTTAGTTATTTCTTACTACATGTAAAGATTAGCTCCCTTCCAATTGTGTAATAATCCAGACCAATATGCGTTGATGCTCGGCAGGAATTCAAACGATGTGCAGGTACTAAAGAAGCCGCGCATGTCACCAGCAAGCGACCAATGACATGTAACCAGCAGGCGACCAATCAGGTCAAGAGCACGTCACCAGCAGGCAACCAATCAGGTCGAAGCCCACGTCACCAGCAGGCTACCAATCAGGTCGAAGCTCACATCACCATCAAGTGACCAATGAGGGGTCGTGGACACTTCACCGGCAGGTGACCAATGGTGGGTCGTAAAACCTCCCAGAATGAAAGAGGGAAGGAGGAATCAAACCTTCCGAGGGGAAGGAAGGACTGAATGCCCACACGTGACCAAACTCAGCCAATGGGATGCTGTGGAACATTCGGGAAAGCGTTGTGGGTCTGATATAAAACCCCCACCCATTGCATTTTCCCCCCATCTCTCTTTGCCGACCTCTCTTCGCCGACCCCTCTCTCTCTTTGCCGCTCTGATCTGGCCGACCTGCAAGTGTTGAACTCTCTCTTCGCCGACGCCCCTCTCTTCGCCGACCTGCAAGTGTTCAACTCTCTCTGATGCGGCCGCCTTCGCCGATCTCTCTCTCTCTCATCGCCTTTCAGCCTCTCTCTCTGATCCGGGTGACCTGCAAGCGTTGACCCCTCCCGCGACTCATCTTGGAGCTGGCTGCCCAACCTGTGCTGAAATTCGTCCTACCTGCGCTGAAGTTCGTCCAACCTGCGCTTAAGTTCATCCTACCTGCACTGAAGTTCGTCGTTCGGGCTCTGAACCTGCAAGTTGCGCGTCCCTGACGGTCGTGGGTTTCGTGGGAGTTGACGGAGCCAAGGTGGCATCGACACGCTTCCCGGTACAGGAATCAACCCATGTGTCATCCTGTGTGTGTGTGTGTGTGTGTGTGTGTGTGTGTGTGTGTGTGTGTGTGTGTGTGTGTGTGTGTGTGTGTGTGTGTGTGGGCGCCAGTTGTGTTTATATAGGTAAGAAATTGATAAGGCTGCACCTTCGTCTCTTTCTATTGCCTTGTTATAAAAGGATGAATATTTGGTTGTTTCTTTCAAACCTGGCCGGATCGTCTTTTCTCCATTGGCCAAGCATCACCCGAGACCGAATTTGGGTTGAATTTGGCCCATAAATCACGTCAGGTAACGCCGCTTTCCACACCGTGCAAACCGCTTTCCCACGCAATAAGGTGTGGAAAGTGAGGGTTTAACCCCGATTTCTTCGGCCGCATGTCTCGAAGGTATTTGGGATTCCTTGACCAGCAAATTATTCGGTGCGTGGCTGGGAGATTGGTGGTTGAAGTTGCTTAGCAACCCGTCGACCACGGGTTTAGTCGCAGCCGGTGGCCTGTGGACCCAGAGTTTGAGGGGGAGTGGGGTCATCAACTCCCCTAAGTACGTCGACAAACTCGGGATCTGCAACAATATGTCTGCCTGAAAATGTCTGCTGCTGCTCTTCTGCTCCAATCGGCTCTTCTGATCATGTGCTTGTTAAAGTGGACATCTCTCTGACCATTCTCAGAGAGCCTCCTCAGCGTCGACGAGTCTGGCATTTCACGCAGGCCAACTGGCACGGTCTTCAAGCAGCGATCAATCATCTGGACTGGTCTCCCATCTCTACCGCCTCTGACATCAACTCATCCTGGGAATTCTTCCAAAGTAAATTGCTCTCTCTCGTGCAAAGATTTATCCCATCTTGGCACGGTCTTCAAGCAGCGATCAATCATCTGGACTGGTCTCCCATCTCTACCGCCTCTGACATCAACTCATCCTGGGAATTCTTCCAAAGTAAATTGCTCTCTCTCTCATGCAAAGATTTATCCCATCTCGTCTTCAGTTGTCATACCCTTCCTCCCGTCCATGGTACACGGAATCTTGTGGTGACGCTATTGCCCAGAAACAACTTGCTTTCGTCTCTTGGAAAGCAAATCCAACAGAAGGAAATCTCATTTCCTTTCACAAAGCCCGAAACAAGTGTGTGTCCACCCTCAGCAGAGCCAGGAAACAATATCTCTCCGTTCTCAGGACCGAACTCTCTTATCTGTCTCCCTCTTCCAAATCCTGGTGGCATCTGGTCAAATCTGTTTCTGGTGTTTGTTCCCCCTCCATCCCCTCCCTCACCTCAAATGGCCACACGGCTGACTCCGCACATGAAAAAGCTGAATGCCTCAACTCTGTGTTTGCCTCTAAATCTTGTGTCCCAAACCCATCCCTCTCTGTACCCACCATACCCAGTCGTACGCAGCTGCTCCTGGACTCTGTGTCCTTTCCTCCTGTCAAGGTGGAAAAGTTTCTGTCAACCCTCGACTCTGATTCTGCAACTGGACCTGACGGCATCAGCCCAATGGTCCTAAAATCCTGTTCTTCCGCTCTTTCACTCCCTCTCTCTGTTCTCTTCACCCTCTCTTTTGATCAAGGTCATCTTCCATCTGCTTGGAAATCTGCCAACATCACCGCTTTGCACACAAAAGGTGCAAAAACAGATCCCAGCAACTACAGACCAATCAGCCTTCTCCCAATTATCAGCAAAGTCATGGAATCCATCATTGCTTCAGACATGAAATCTTTCCTCTTCTCCAATGGCTTGATCTCTGATCATCAATTTGGTTTCAGACCTGGTCGCTCTACTCTGGACATGCTGCTTCTGCTTTCTCAACAATGGATGGAGGTCCTCAATGCCAAACAGGAAATTAGAGCAGTCTCCCTTGACATATCACGTGCCTTCGATACGGTCTGGCACCCCGCTCTGCTCACCAAACTCTCCTCTTTTGGTATCCATGGAAATCTCCACGCATGGCTGGCGGACTTCCTCTCTAGTCGTAGTCAACGTGTGGCCCTGAATGGGTTTCTCTCATCTCCTCCTCCTGTTCAGGCTGGAGTTCCCCAAGGCAGTGTTCTGGGCCCTGTGCTTTTTCTGGTCTTCATCAATGATCTCTCTGACTCTCTTGAAAATCCTCTCTATCTCTTTGCTGATGACTACTCTCTGTCGCTCCATTCTTCATCCCTCAGATCGGCAGTCTGCAGCCTCCTCACTCTCTGCAGACCTGGACAAAATCACAGACTGGGCAAACAAGTGGAACATGTCTTTCAATCCTGACAAATCTCACACTCTTACGATGTCTCTCCGAAAAGACCGACTGGACAACCCTCCCATCCACTTTCTGAATAATCCTCTCCAAGAAGTTCTGTCACTCAAGCTTTTGGGTCTCACAATCTGCCATGATCTTTCCTGGGAAAACCACATTTCAAATCTGGCCTCCAAAGCCAGTCGCCGACTGGGCATCCTCCGTCGTGCGAAGTCCTTCCTTGGCACATCTGAGCTCCTCACCACATACAAGGCTTTCATCCGCAGCTCAATGGAATACTGCTCTCCCCTCTGGGCTGGTGCTCCTGCCTCACACCGAGCTCGTCTTCACGCTGTTGAAACCAAAGCATTCAGAAGCATTGGAATCTCCCGCGATGAACCTAACTCCAAGGGCCTCTCACTCACTCACCGCAGGCAGGTTGGTGGTCTTTCCGTCTTTTACCGACTCCTCTCTGGCCTTGCCCCCCCCAGCTCTCTCTGGGCTCTGTCCCGCAAATATTCCTACAGGTCGCACAAGATCTGCCTGCAACCCTCTTATGGTTAAACTGCCAAAATCAAGACTCTCTGCTCACCTTCACTCCTTCATTCCTCTTTTCTCCCGCCTCTGGAACAAACTCCCTCACTCTCTTCAATCCTACTCCACCCTCCAGGTCTTTAAAACAGCTGTTCACCACTATCTCTTATCTTCCCCCATCCAAAACCTTGATCTTTTCTACCCCCGCTAATTTCACCCCAATTCCACTTTTTTGAAATACCAACTTCTGTCCTGGAAGTCTTTGGTGTCCTTGTGTTTTATACTTCTCCCTCCCCCCCCCCTCCCTTCCCACGCCTCCTCCCCCAAGCCCTCTCCCTTCCACACATCTCCCTGCTCTCAAATGTTGTGTTTGTGTGCTTCCCCTTCTGTCCCCATCTTGTCTTCCGCTCCCTCTTTTTAGATATTTTGTTTGTCTGGTTGATTTGTTTGTGAAGTAAATGTTAGCTCTTTCATGAGCCTCGATCTTGTATACAAAATATATGTATGTATGTATATATATATATATATATATATATATATATATATATATATATATATATATATATATATATATATTATATATATATATATATATATATATATATATATTAGGGTGGGCTTCAAAAAATCAAAATGCAGATTTTCTCCGGGACATGGTCGATTTTTGTTCCTTTTGGTGTCAAAGGAAACCACACCAAATTTGAATGGAATCCAATAATATTTAGGGGTGCCACATCAGTGATGAATTTTCCCCCATGCAAAAATAGGAATTCCCATTTTTTGGGCTGTATATAACCACCTTTAGAGGCCATTTTTCCCCGCAAAGCGGGGGTTGGCCTTTTTCGGGAACCGTGGTTGTTGTTGTTTTTTTGGTCCCCTTTTTGAAGCGATGTTTTACGGCCGGATGCCCTTCCTGACACCAACCATTTTTGCCGCCTTTAACGACAAACAGGGAATTACCAGTGAACTGGTACTCAATTAGCCGACCTCGGAAGGATGAGCAGGCTGAGTCAACCCCCCTGGCGTTAATTCAGCGATCGACCGGGATTCGAACCCAGGATCCTAGGATCCTAAGCCGGCACCCTAGCCGCTAGCCCAACACCAGGGTTCGCTGCCCCCACCAGGGTAGCTGCAACACCAGGGTAGCTGTATATACACAAAATAAATACATAATTATATATATACATTAAATATAATATTAAAAATAAATATATAGTAAATATACATTAAATAATAAATATACATAAATACACATTATACTGTTACAGACACGACTTTGATGTTAAGGTGGGCCGAGCGGAATGGCCGTCGTGTCCGCACAAATTACCCGATTGTACTCGAACGTCGACGAAGCCGCGCTACGCTGGCTCAATAGGAAAGAGAAGACACCCGGCTGGGTTATAATGACACAATACGACACCAGGGGTTCAGTTCTCAAGACCTCCGGAGGAGGTTATATTAAGGCGGAAGGTTAGATTACAACTACAAGAGGTACATCATAGGAAGGCAGGCACTTAGACACAACCTTATATTATTCCCGACAGACCACAGAGAAACAGGACAAAAACTGACTCACACGGGGATTGATGGCAAGGAAAGCGGGTATTCGATGGCCAGCACAAGGTGCACTCTTGGCTCAAAGCAGAATCGACTCGGTCCGGTCCAGAGATGCAGGGAGGTCACAGCGCTCGGAAGGCGACGTTCTTTCTCCAAGCTGAGGCGCATCTGACGTCACGTCCGGCAAGCGGCTGCGTATATCCGGCGGGGAGTGACACGCCCTCGGCTCGTTAGCTCCGCCCAGATGGAATCGGTCCGCCCTTCTTATTGGGTGCGGGGGGGGTTTACCAGGCTCCGCCCTTGACGAGGAGCTGACAGCCAGCCCCTTCGTGGTAACCCCGTGGGGCGCATGGATAATGGCGGCTAACCGAGCCGGAGGGAGGACGCACACTCCCCGCGCGCGCCGTTGTTGTAGTTGTTGTTGTAGCTGTAGTTGTTGTTGTTGTAGCTGTAGTTGTTGTTGTTGTTGCTGTAGTTGTTGTTGTTGTTGTTGTAGCTGTAGTTGTTGTTGTTGTTGTTGTAGCTGTAGTTGTTGTTGTTGTTGTTGTTTGGGGAAGAAGATGGGAGGAGGTATGGGAAGGTCCTAAACTCACTACTGGTGCCATATAATCACATTCTGGTGCAACGAAGAGTCATAATTAATGGAAACGAGGCCTTAACTGACATAGATTAAGAATAACTAGGAAGATGTCCGAAAGTTGTCTACGTGTGGTGCGGTGGACCTGGGCACGACATTTAATGGGGGAATAAGGGGAAGGTCGGCTCTACTGATTGTTATTTACATGCAATGGGACTAGGGAATGGGGGACTGGGGAAAGTTGGGGAGTATTGGAGAAAATAGGGGAATATTTACAAGCGGATATGGAGGCCAAATTCCATATTCGCAACATTGCACCCTTCTCTACCCTCGGGGCGTCCCGACCCGATAAATTTTTACCTACTTTAGTGTGGCACGCAATGTAGTTCCCTCTACTATTAACTCTACCCTGAGTGCGACAGTTTTACAGATATTCACAAATGAGTAAATATGTCCCCCTGCGACGTTGCACCCTTCTCCTCACAGAAACACACCCACAGGATAACCGAATCCGGAAAGAATTCTCAAACTAAACATACAGCCGGTAGGGAGCATTATTTACAAGACTATGCTGCTATTTACACTACGATCCAGGACCTGTTTTTGGAGGAACACATGCAGATGTTATGCATAGAGAGAGCGCGCTTGCCAGCATCGATACACCAACCCACGAGTGCTCTGTGGCCGACGGCCTTTAATAACGTGCAGAGCACCCTTCCCGAGCATCAAAAGCACCACCCCACCACCAATCGGTGCAGTCACCATTGTTCATTGGAATAAAAATAAATTCGACAACCCCTAACCCTGCAGGTGTCTCTTGCTCTTCTTGTGGTGCACTTGGTGTTAATTAACAGTGGTTCACCTTTATGGCATAGGTGCCACGTTGACCCATAGGTCCTTCCACGGGTGGTGCTTGGCCGCAAAAGAGCTGCGGTCCATTGTGGGTGGCCACAAACATTGCGGTCCATATGGTGTATCGATCCAGGCAGCCAACAGCGAAAGTGCAGGCCCACAACTGCGTAGCCAGCACCTCTCTCTCCTCTCTCTCTACCCCAAAGCCAGATCCTCGGAGGTGGGAGACAAAAGAAGAAACAAGTGAGTAAGGTGGTAAGGGCGCAAAAGTGCACGCAATGTAAGGTGATGCACACTGGGGGCACATGGGAACCAGGTGAGACAGGTACGTTCCTATCGTACGCCCCCCCCCCACCAGGTAACCTACATGGCCCCTCCCTTACCCCTTACTGTATCCACAAAACACAACACTACCCATAAACATCTACTTTACAAATCAACAAACATCCCTACTGTCTTCCCCGTTCCTCCCATAAACCAAATTCGTCTTCTCTCCCTCCTAACCAATCAAATTTGCCATTTTCAACTCTCATCAAAATTTGCCATCTCCAACTGCACATCAAAATTTGCCATTACCAATTCATCATCAGTCCCTCCTAGGGAGGGAGAGATGGAATCACCCCAATGTCTCATCCACGTCGTGATGCGTCTCACAAATCCTCACAATCTCATTTCCTGCAACAAAACAAAGAAAACACAGGTGTGGAGTCATCATCATCACCACAGGCAAGTGGCTGCGTATGGTGCGACAGGTTCATCAATCCTAACTATTTCCTAAATGACTTTAACAACTTTACACTACCCGGGGTCTTTCTCCGGCCAAACCATTGGCCCTCTTACACTATGGGTTCTAAAAACCAATTCCCATTGGCCAAACTGTGGTGCTCTTCAATTTGGGGTCTCACTCCCCCGATTCATCTCCCGGTGCCCTCGCACAATTTCTGGGCTGTGGCGTGTACCTCTCCCAGTGGGTCTACCCACCTGCACACCTCCACCACTGCGGTTGCCTCCGAGCTTACCTGCTCCTCACCCTAACCTAACTACCTGGGGAAGGCCCTCTGGCACTCTCCCCACTCGGTGCCCTCTCTGGCACGGGGCTGCCCGATCCACACCCGGGATCCTCAGGCACCCACTCACAACTACCGGCTCCCAGAGCCCACCTGCGGCCTCACCTGGCCGACATCCTTACAGTGGTGGAGTGCCCAACCAACTACACACACTAACAGGCTACACGCCCAGCCATTTCCACAACACTAATGCACCCATCCAAACATCATTCTGTCACCCGCACCACAGATGCCAATATCCAACCACAATTTACCTGTACCCTTTACCTAACACTTACACTACCCGCCCCGGGTATTCGTGAAAGGGGTCCACTCTTCCCCCATCCACACCTTCGCACCATGCACACCACTCCGTACCACTTACTCCAACTCTCTCCACACACCTGTACTTGCACACCTGTGCTCTCACACTTGGTGCCACCTGCACCCTTCTCTCCCCAAGTGCATTCGCGCTGATCCACATACTCACTACTCATACACTGCTCCACACACCTGTCCAATTGCACACCTGTGCAATCACACCTGTTCCATCCTCACACACACGGCATCATCTCAGCTAACTACTCCCTTCTGAAACTTGCGCTTCCCAGTCGTCCCTTTAAACTATTGCGCTCCCACGTCATTATCATCCACACTAATCTACCTGCGTCCCCACTACAGGTATCAGTCACTAACTAACCTTAACGTTACCTAAGGTCATCTTCTCTAGATCCCTACACACAATATCCTAACCCACCCGGGCTAGTTTTCACTGCCATACACCCCATAAACTATTGCTCCTTTGCCCCCCACCCTGTGAGGGATGGTGGATTTGCCATCCCACCACATCGGGGGTCTCTCACTACCAATTTTGCACATCAAATTTCAACAAATCAAAAATTTGGCCAATCACTGCCCATCATCTGCCAATCACTACTGCCAATCCCTTGCCAATCATCAAATTTTGTTTTTCTCTAATTTTGGGTCCAAAACACTAACCTCATCACCCAGTCTACTCACTACTGCCTCTCGGTGCGCCAATTCCTGTCCAAAGCCCGGCTTCGTAAAGCCAAGCAATGGATGCTGGTTGTTTTGTGCCAGCGGCTGGCTGCATCCTGCACTCGGTGCAGGGACGGGGGCTTACCCGGGCCGAGATCCCACGCATCACCTCGGCGTGGAGCCATCCAATGTCCCGATCTCGACCTGCCGGCACGTCTCAACAAAACGTGGTCGCCATGACGACCCTTCCTATCCAGCCGCCCGCTCCGCCTCGTGGAGCACGGACGCGGCCGTTCAAAGCGAGGCCCGGCACGCACCGAGGGCCCGATTCGGCTAAAAGTCGACCTAACCTCTAACCCGTGTAACGTCGATGCTTCACCTGCATGCTTACACCCCGCAGCCCGTTCCTTGCTCACACATCCAGCTGTGCCCATGCTCCTCGTACCTTTCCTTACACACCCAGGTACACCCATTCCACTCACAGCCTTGGTCACACACCTGACCACCGAACACTTTGGCACACATTCGTTGCTCGCACACCTCACCAATACACCGCTTCGCGCCCCCTCCTCGGTCACCTCCTCTGTGACAATCACAGGTGTGCCCTCATTCGCACACCCAACCATGTGCCTCACCACCAATTCCAGCGTGCATTCCCACTCACGCTCTACCATTCCAGGTGTGCATCCTTCCATCCCAGGTGTACATCCTCGCTCACCTGTCACAACTAACTCACGCTCCATGTCACTCTCACTACTTTCACCTCCATTCCTGACAGCGCACTCACCCTTACTCTTGACAGCGCACTCTTTCCTCGTGCACCTGTCCGTCACACACCTTTCTCGCGCACACTCTCCCGTTACACCCTCTGTAACACTCACCACAGGTGGACACTCTTCCTTACTTCTGACAGCGCACTCTTTCCTCATGCACCTGTCTGTCACACACCTTTCTCGCGCACACTCCTGCGCACACTCTCCCGTCACACCCTCTGTAACACTCACCACAGGTGGACACTCTTCCTTACTTCTGACAGCGCACTCTTTCCTCATGCACCTGTCCGTCACACACCTTTCTCGCGCACACTCCTGCGCACACTCTCCCGTCACACCCTCCGTAACACTCACCACACCACGCTTCCATGTGCTCCCTCGCACACGCGCTACGACCGACCCACTCTCGCCAGCACACTCACTCCTTGGTACACACTTTTTCCTCACACACCCCAGAGTCGGACTTTCTTGCACACCCCCTTTTTCGCACACCAGACCTTTCGCACACTTCACCAGTGGCCTCTCACGAACACCCGGGTCCATCTCGACCCCCAAGCTCATTAAATCCCCTGGCGCATCATACGCACGACCATATTGGTCACCACTTACACCGGGTCCTCCTTCTCTTCGCTTCTCCTCCATCACCTGCGAATCCCTCATCCGGTTAATGAGCACATCATCACGATCCAAACACAGACTTTGGACCAATTCTTTTATCTCCTCTTTTATCTCTTTCTTATCCCCTCTCCGTCGCTTCTTAATTTCGCTCATCCCTTCTTCCACTTCTTCTAATTTGTGCTTCACCTCTTTTATTCCCCGGTACGTCTCCTCAAGCTCGTCCTCCAAGGCTACCTTGACCGTTTCCATGTGCGTCCTCACCTGCCGGTCCTTCGTCTCCATTACCTCTATCACCTCGTCCAACCTCGTTGTCAGTCCCTCACGTACCATCTGACATTCCCTCTTTGTCGCTATCAAGTCATCTTTTAGTTCTTTCTGTGTCGCCTTTAAACCTCCTAATACCGCAGTGTTCCTTTGAACCTGCTCCACTAACTCCGTCTGTCCCACCGTCAGCTGCTCCACCTCCTGCGTCAGGTCCTCTATGCCCCCTTGTAACTTTACAGTCCCCTTTCTCACCTCCTTTTCCATGTGCTCCTCACAGTGCCTCACCTCCTCGCGCACTCCTCCGACCTCCTCACTCACTCCTCTTCTGATCTCCTCTCCCATCACTTGCATCTCCTGCCCAGATGCCACCCTCATCTGCTCCATTTCCTCCCTGTGAGCATCCAGTTTGGTTTCTACCCCCATTCTGACCCCCTCTATCTGCTGCTCCATTTGTTTAACTTCCCTTTCCGCTTGGTCCCTCATGTCCCTCAATTTGCCTTCCATACTGTTTTCTAACCCCTCTAACCCATTTTTCACTCCCTCTATCTGATTCTCCTGGGCAGCCATTCTATTTTCTACCCCCATTAACCCATTTTTCACTTCTTTTATCCCGTTGTCTAACCCCTCAAAATTATTGTCTATCTTCCCAAATTTCTTGTCTAACTCCTCAAAATTATTGTCTAACCCCTCACTGGTACCCCTCGCTTCGTCCCTCATTACCCCCATTTGCTCACTCTGAGCCCTCGCTTCGTCCCTCATTACCCCCAATTGCTCACTCCGAGCCCTCGCTTCGTCCCTCATTACCCCCAATTGCTCACTCCGAGCCCTCGCTTCGTCCCTCATTACCCCCATTTGGCCCTCCAATCGCCCACTATCAACCCTCATTTGGCCCTCCATCCTATCCATTTTTGCATTCAGTTGGGTCAAGAATAATCTGAGGTCAAACCCGGTTTGCCCAGCGTCCCCAGCCGCCACCGCAGGCTCGCCCTCCGCGGCGCCGCTATTTTGGGACCCTTCAACCACGTGAGCGAGCGCGCCATTTTGCGCGCCCGCTACTTCGTGCGTGACGGCGCTATTTTGCGAACCTGCCGCCCTCACTGCTTCGCTCTCCTCACGTCCCTCAATTTGGTCCTGGACCGACCCTGCTTCACTCTCCCCTACCGGACCCCAGCCGTCTTGATCCGCCATAGCGCGACTTGCAAAATTCGAGTTTCGTAAAACAAATCCAATTTTTTTTTTCGTTATAATTTCGTCGAGCGCAGTACGCGCTCCGAATCGATTTTCCCTCCCAAAATTTGGGCCTAACTAATTTAGTCCCAGGTTCGAATCCAACTCCTGACAACCAATTGTTACAGACACGACTTTGATGTTAAGGTGGGCCGAGCGGAATGGCCGTCGTGTCCGCACAAATTACCCGATTGTACTCGAACGTCGACGAAGCCGCGCTACGCTGGCTCAATAGGAAAGAGAAGACACCCGGCTGGGTTATAATGACACAATACGACACCAGGGGTTCAGTTCTCAAGACCTCCGGAGGAGGTTATATTAAGGCGGAAGGTTAGATTACAACTACAAGAGGTACATCATAGGAAGGCAGGCACTTAGACACAACCTTATATTATTCCCGACAGACCACAGAGAAACAGGACAAAAACTGACTCACACGGGGATTGATGGCAAGGAAAGCGGGTATTCGATGGCCAGCACAAGGTGCACTCTTGGCTCAAAGCAGAATCGACTCGGTCCGGTCCAGAGATGCAGGGAGGTCACAGCGCTCGGAAGGCGACGTTCTTTCTCCAAGCTGAGGCGCATCTGACGTCACGTCCGGCAAGCGGCTGCGTATATCCGGCGGGGAGTGACACGCCCTCGGCTCGTTAGCTCCGCCCAGATGGAATCGGTCCGCCCTTCTTATTGGGTGCGGGGGGGGTTTACCAGGCTCCGCCCTTGACGAGGAGCTGACAGCCAGCCCCTTCGTGGTAACCCCGTGGGGCGCATGGATAATGGCGGCTAACCGAGCCGGAGGGAGGACGCACACTCCCCGCGCGCGCCGTTGTTGTAGTTGTTGTTGTAGCTGTAGTTGTTGTTGTTGTAGCTGTAGTTGTTGTTGTTGTTGCTGTAGTTGTTGTTGTTGTTGTAGCTGTAGTTGTTGTTGTTGTTGTTGTAGCTGTAGTTGTTGTTGTTGTTGTTGTTTGGGGAAGAAGATGGGAGGAGGTATGGGAAGGTCCTAAACTCACTACTGGTGCCATATAATCACATTCTGGTGCAACGAAGAGTCATAATTAATGGAAACGAGGCCTTAACTGACATAGATTAAGAATAACTAGGAAGATGTCCGAAAGTTGTCTACGTGTGGTGCGGTGGACCTGGGCACGACATTTAATGGGGGAATAAGGGGAAGGTCGGCTCTACTGATTGTTATTTACATGCAATGGGACTAGGGAATGGGGGACTGGGGAAAGTTGGGGAGTATTGGAGAAAATAGGGGAATATTTACAAGCGGATATGGAGGCCAAATTCCATATTCGCAACAATACATTATATATATACAATATATTATACATACAGTTTTGAGACTTCCTATGATCACTATCTGGGCAATTTTCATGCATGTTTTGTACAGGTTCCCGGGGTTAGGGGTACGCTTTGTTAGTGTGTAATATGTAGGCCTAACTTATTGCTTGTGGCTCTTTTGTAGAGAGTGACCCTGTGGAGTAAGAATTAACAGGATTTTACCCACATTCTTGCTTATTTTGCAGATATGGCATGTGCTAGTACCAGTGTTTCATTGAAAACTCGGGCTCAGGATAATGTGTATCTCATTGGGTCCACTTCTGGAGATGCCATCAAAGGTGCCAAGCTCCCGACTGTGCATCAATCTCTTGTCCTGTTTTTCCATCACCTGAAGAAGGAGAATCGCACTGCCCGGGAGAGTGCAACCCTCACCATTGAAGAGGTTGTGAAGTTCTGGGAAAAAGCTCACCTACCGACAACGACGAAGCAGCACTGCATCCATCGTTTGGAGAGGCTATATGAAGAATGGAGGAGCCTCCAAAAAGGTGCAAAGCGGGGTGGTGCGACCCAAGAGAAAAAGGAAGCATCCTTCAAGGCCTCCTTGGAAAAGACGTTTGATCTTAGGCATGCAGATTCGGAGGCCATAATCACCAACCCCGAGGACAGGAAGTTTCTTCACGATCAATTCTCAGAGAGGAAGGCTTCAATGGGATCTGTAGACACTGTGTTGGAAGCAAAAACGTTCTTGTGTGTTTGAAAGATCAGCAGCCACGAGATGATTATTGTGAACTCCTAGAACTGACTGTCATCTACATGGGAGGAATCCCACCTCGTGGAATCCGGATCATGGCTCCAGGAGCAATGCACAGAGCCAGATGGATGGCAAAAGCACTATATTCACTACAGGTGTTCATGTTTCGGTCAGAGTTCCACTTGACACTTCGAGAGGCGAGAGAACTCCGAGCCTTCAACATTTTTGTCTGCCTTGTGTATGTACAGGCTTGGTTTCGGGCTCCACAAGCTATTGAGGCTCCCCTGAATGACATTAACCTCTTCAAGAAGTTGGAAAAGTTTGAACAAATCAATCAGAAGATGGCTCAGGCAGCCTTGAAGGCACTTGGCCGCCACACGTGGTACATGAGCCCAGTACTAGTGGCATTTGCATTCTTTGACACCAGAATTGACAAAGATAGCAAGATCAATATGATTGAAGCATTGAAAAATGACGGTGAAAACCCCTCTCCAAAGAGACCAGCTATCAAACGAGGAACCGCCCTGTCAATCGCTGGCCTCATAACAAAACACACCAAGCATTTCTTCAGCATCCTAGGGACCCCAACTGATTGGATGGATAAGGATCCTGGTTCATGGGAGCAAGAAACCAGCTTTCAGGAAGCAAAGAAAGCCGCCAGTGGCTTAGTCGTGGTGAACGACAGGGCAGAAAGGGGTGTCGCATTGATACAAGACTACAATAAGCTCCTTACAAAGGATGAAGAGCAAAAGCAAGCTCTGCTCCAAGTTGTTGCTGCTCACAGGAAGATGTACCCCGATGCCAAGAAGGCAACAGTGGTGAAACAGGCCCAGAAATAGGAGTTACATTTCTCATTATATTTGGGTTTTTTAATATTATGTGATATGGTGTCTCTTCATTTTATGAACTGAACATTTGGATTGTTATCATTGAATTTGAGTTTTCATAGCAATATAGTGCTATTTGTGCAGCTATTGTAACTTGTGTTTGCTAGAATACAAAGAAAGTGAGTGGAGGGTGGATTTTCATAAAACAAACTTCTGGTTTTGCTTTCGATCCATATATAGAAAAGTTTTGTAGACACCTTTAGTTTGAAGGCTGATGTGGCACCCCTAAATAAAATCAGATTGCTTTCATATTTGGTGTGTTTTGATTTTGGAACAAAAGGAACAACATAAAGCCATGTCCCAGTAAATATTTTTTTTAAATTATTTTGAGCACCACCCTAATATATATATATATATATATATATATATATATATATATATATATATATATATATATATATATATATATATATATATACATACAGACTTGGCATTTAATATGGAATATTTTTTTTGTGAGGGTGAACTTACTTTTCAAGATGTCTTAGAACCAAAAGTTCATTGGAATTATGTTGAAATTATTCTAGATTTTGTTAATGTGACCTTTAAAAGAAACAAAAACCACATTTGACATTTCGAAACAAATAAATTGATCCTTGAAAGTGATGTAAACTGATATCGAACTCAATTCATGGACAGTACTGTGTTAAACTTCTGTACGTTTTCCAGAAGTATCTCTTTATTTTGCACATTAGCCAAATTTTTTTTTAACAAAAAAAAAGTTAAATTACGACTGGGATTACGGACAGTAAAATTACAGTTCAGTACTTCGTGTAACCCCCACGAGCATTCAGGAGAGCACGTACACGTTGAGGCATGCTGTTCACGAGATTTGCCAAGGTTTGGACAGGAATCGCTTGCCATGCAGTGACAATAACCTGCTGCAATTCACGCACAGAGGTCGGCTGCTGGTCCAAGTGGTCGATTTGACGCGTTAATTCTGCCCACAAGTTCTCTATCGGATTCATATCCGGGGACATGGCAGGCCACACCATATGCTCTACACCACGGTCAGCAAGAAAGTGTTGGATAATGCGAGCATGATGAGGCCGTGCATTATCATCTTGGAAGACAAAGTTTCCTCGAAAGGCTGCACGAGCAAATGGAAGCAATGTTTCTTCCAGAATGGCCCTGTACTTGAACTGGTTCAGGTTTCCATTCAGAACAACCAGGTAAGTTTTGCCCCCTGCATGAAAAGCAGCCCAAACGGTCACCCCATCACCTCCAGCTTGGACTCTTGGCACTATACAATCTTTGTTGTAGGCTTCATGCACTTGTCTGCGCACTCGGACGCGGCCATCTTGACGATAGACCAGAAATCTAGTCTCGTCACTGAAGATCACGTAATTCCAGTGTCCTGGCTGCCATTGACGGTGCTCTCTGGCCCACTGCAATCGGCGCTGGCGGTGTTGTCTGGTCAGGCGTGGCTTTCTCAGGGGACGCCTGGCACGATAGCCTGCTTGAACCAGTCGTTGGTTGAATAGCCTTCTGGATACAGGCACATTTGTCAGTTGCTGCCACTCAGCCCTAAGCCGATTAGCTGACTTGTTACGGCCATTGCGGACTAACCGGTGCAGCTGGCGATCATCCCTCCTTGTGGTTCTGCGGGGACGTCCTGGCCTCGGTATTGGAGAAGGGACACCCCTCTGAGCATTTCGTTTCAGGATCTTTGACACCTGACCTTGAGTGATGCCATACTGCCGAGCAATAGCACGCTGTTTCATGCTGTAATTTCGTAAAGCCACCACTCCATGACAAACAGCATTGTCGAGTTGACGGACCATCTCCAGAGGAAGCGGCAATAACCTTTGGAGACGTGCAGCAGTTGTTTTCCACGAATACAGAACGCAAAAACTCTTGTATACCCGACTGTGAAGCCAATCATCAAATGCACCTGTCCGTACATTTTGCCACGCCACCTGTGATATAATCCTGTTGTTGACTTCTTGCTGCGACCGACAATCAGTGA
Source organism: Myxine glutinosa (assembly GCF_964187855.1). NCBI lineage: Eukaryota > Metazoa > Chordata > Myxini > Myxiniformes > Myxinidae > Myxine > Myxine glutinosa. Next base: position 169,569,399 of record NC_136267.1, on the reverse strand, counting down.
CATAGTTCTTTTAACAAATAAATCACCAAAGTGTAAAAGAAACTCACCAGATTGATATACTGAGTTAAGAAATAAACCCAAGTCAAGAAAAAATATATATTCCATATTAAATGCCAAGTCTGTACATATATATATATATATAACACACACACACACACACACACACACACACACACACACACACACACACACACACACACACACACACATTCTAATATCTGATGAATATTTAGTTTGTGATAGCAATTGTTGTCAATCTATTTTATTATTAATCATCTTAAATATGCCATAAGCATATTTCAAAGGCTTTGGCAAGAATCACTTCACAAGGGTTTATTGGAGGACAAATCACCGAGTGTGATTCAAAATTGCAATTGAATCACAGAATATATGATTGGATAAGTCATTTCCAAATGACAAATTATTTCTAAAATAACTATCAAATTAAATCATGTAAGGAAAATGTTTGGTTTAATATTGTCTTGCAAGATAAAGAGTGACTTACTGTGTCTACGCCTGCTAGTAGCATCTCTGTTACATTTCCATACACTTCCTGAAGGCTCATTTTGCCACTTGACAGCAGGAACGTGAGATATTCTCCCTCAACAGCCTCTCCTTTCTGCAACCTTTCATTGATTGTCTCCATCTTTTCATTGATCAGCTCCGCAGCTGGGAGAAAAGCATAAACGTAGATAGCCTACAGCAAATATTTAACATTAGAACAAACCCAATTTCTGTACATAACCAAAAGGAAAAAAAGAGAGATTTTTAACCATTGTACTTAAAAATATGGATAACTGACACCAAGTCACAATTGCTGGCATGCATGCAATGCAATATTTAGATGATCACAAATCATAAACTGATAATTGTGGAACTATTTTATTTACCATTTTCACTTCTTAATCAATGCACATTGAATTCTATTTTTACCTCCACCACCGGTATACCTGGCTTTGGCCTAATGATTAGGGTGGGCGGCTTGGGATAAAAACATTTTTTCGAAATGAAACCTTATATATGCAGTCAACATTTAGGGACGTATGAAATATGTAGCAAATTTTTGGGTTGGACCCCCAGTTCATGCCCCAGGGGGTGGGGACTGAGGGTCACAGGGGTTAAAACAGATTTATTTATTTTTTACTCTAAATTATTTTCACCAGATTTTAAAAACCTGGTGGAACTGTTTGACATCTTTAAATTTTGCTTTTGGGGTGTGTGGGGATTTGCGATGGTGCACCATTGATTTAGCTCCAGTTCTGGTCGCAAACGTTTTCATGAGAAATTTTCTACTAAAAACTTAAGACCCAAATAACACCACAGAAATTACTACGATATTCACCGATGTAGCATTTGCACAGGTAAATCTCTATTCCAGATTTGGACATTCCTTCAAAAAATGACGTAAAGTGAAAAATGTGACTATTATCAACTTTAATATTTCTCAGTTTTTTTAAATCAGAGTTTTGTCTCAATTTAACTTTCTTTCATAAGAGCATATTATTATTACTAGCAACGGTACCTGCCCGACGGGTACCGTTGCGGGGCTTCAATTGGGAGGCCCAAATGAAAAGGCAAAATATCAGAAATTGAAGGCTTTTTTTATTTTAAACGATTCATATAAACATCCGTTGAATCATATCACACGCAAATCATCAAAATCTAAATAGTACATGGCGCCCATTTTGAAAAAAGATTGAATTCTACAAAACGGAAGCGGCCGCTACACGTCGTTCTCAGTCACATGTTTATGTGTGAAGAGTGCGCGCCGAATCTGCAACACGGAAGCGGCCGCTACACGTGTTACTCAGTCGCTTTGCACACGCTGCCGTGTTACTTCGGAGCTGCACGTTTATATAGGAAGAGTTCGTCAGGAGTCGATCTACTCTCTCCTGGTACGTAGAATTTCAACAAAAGCCACATCACTGTTCATATCGGTAAATATTATTCCATCGTGTTTTGGAAAATTGGAAAACTTGGAAAAATTGGAAAAACAATATAGCCTATTTTACTCCAGGGGGTCCCAGGATTACCCACCCAAAATATCGTTGCGATCGGTTCAGCCGTTTTTGCGGTACCTTCGAACGGACAGACAGGCGGACATTTGGTGAATTATAGTAAGATTGTGCTACATTGTGCAGTATGGAAGCTTTCGGTTATTACTACAATACCTACCACCCTTTACGTATCCCTATTTTAAATGTTTAATTTATTTTTCAGAATAAAGACATTACGACTGTTTTCACAAAGCCTCGGCCTATTTCACAAACCAAGCAAAGCACTCACCAGTATCATACAGTGTGTCCCAGGCAGCAATGTAGCGCTTGTACACTGGCAAGTAGGGCCTAATACTTGGAGGGATAACTGGCATAATGTCAGAAATGTGCAGCATGCACCCTATAGCGTCGATGAATTCCTCCGTTCTGGTAGGGACGTGTTCTTCTAATGATCCCAAACGTGTTTCAAACAAGACAGTGGAAATTCCTGAATGGGGAGAGGAAAAAGCTCAGTTGTCAAGATATCCTGATAAATAGTGATTCTAGCCTCTTAGTAATCATCGCTTAGCATTGTCAATGCATACAGAATCCTGTTAAATCCCATATACAATGTTCCAAATTAGTTTGTTTTAATCTCTTTTTTCATTTTCATCTTGTACAAAATCGAGGCTCATGGAAGATCGAGGTGACAGAGTAGAAATAGTAGTGCACTGACTGTGGGCCAGTGGAGCAACAAGCAGGCAAAATTAAAGAACAGGAAAAGAGGGTATAAAACAGTAACAGAACTGAATAAGGCCAACAAGAATATATGGCCAGGAAAAGGACACAAAAACAGAGTACAAAACATATGCCTGAAGGTAATCGACGACATTTGTTAATGTGTTACATTAACTAAAACGACACTTGGTAGAGAGCATATCATGCTAAATATCATCTTTGGCCCTATCACTCAATGGTGAAGAATCACTTTTTAAAAAATAATAATAATCCTCGTATCCGGATCAGTGTTCGGATCTTCACCAAAATCGAATCAATTTGTCCTTGTCACACACACACAACATGTCCATCAAGTTTCGTCCAAATCCGTTCATAACTTTTTGAGATATCGTGCTATTTTAGCCCTATCACTCAACGGTGAAGAATCACTTAAATAATTCTCTCATCCGGATCCGGATTCGAATCTTCGTTAGAATTGAATCAATTCCTTCTTGTCACATACCCAACCTGTCCACCACATTTCGTCCGAATCCATCGACAACTTTTTGAGATATTGTGCTATATATCGTTTTGCCCCATCTCTCGACGGTGAAGAATCACTTTTTAAAATTCTCTGCCCCGGTTTCGGATTTGGATCATCTCCAAAATCTAATCATTTCACCCCCGTCACATACCCAACCTCTCCATCAAATTTCGTCCGAATCCTTCCACAACTTTTTGAGATATTTTGTTCACAGAAAAACAGACAGACAGACAGACAGACTAAGTCAGGGGTGAAAACATAACCTCCATCCACCCTCGGTGGCGGGGGTAATCAACACAAACTGTTAAACATGACAAATGCAGAGCAGGTTTTTTTTTACAAAAAATGTCAGGAAATAATAGGAGGTAGGCATACCTAACTTCTGAATGCAAAACTTCAACATGCTTGGTAAAACATCAAGTAACATGATCACATGAGAAGCAATAAGGTAAGATGGGGAATGTACTGACAGTGGGACAGTGGGGCGGGTGGAGTGTAACAACTAAGGGAATGAATGGAGAAAGAAAGGAGATGAGATAAGGAGCGGCTGAAGGAGACAGCACTTTAGACATTATAAATGAGCAATTACGATGGGATCTGATTGAGAGGTTTATGATAACGAAGGGTCTTCTTCTTCTTCCTCTCTTCCTTTTATAGGGGGTGAGGGCAAATGGTACCAAGATTATGCCCTGCCTTGAACATGATACTGCAGCACTTTGCTGTCCTCAGCCAACTCTCTCCACTCTCCAACCACCCCACCTTACTGATATCCATCTACACACACCTCTCAGCCACGGTCTACCTTTTTTCCTCCCACCTCACTCCATCAACCTATCCACTTTATTTGCAATTCTCTCTTCCTCCATCCACACCAAGTGTCCAGCCTACTTTAGCACACTTCTCACCAAAATCCTTGTCAAGCACACCAATCTCTTCACTCAGTTTAACTATCCTCCTTCTATCCACCCTCTTCACTCCCGCAATCCGACTGACCCAGTTTTCACAAAGCTGCAACCTCTGTTGTTGTTTTTTTGTCAATGCCACCGTTTCCAGACTGAAAATGTAGGCTGCCGTTCCACAATATGTCAGAACCTTCCTATTCAATTTCCTTGATATTTTTCTCCTGATAAACAATCCCTTGACCTTCCTCCACGCATTCACACCCACCTGTATCTTCCTCTGCACCTCTACCTCCAAACTACCATCCCCGGTAACTATTCCTCCCAGATACTCAAACCTATTTCCTTTCCTGATCTCCTTCCCCTTTAACCTGATATTGTACACCACTCCTTTCCTATTCCATCTCCAGGCGCTGCATGATGTCATTGCCGGGCACCGAAGGGGGCCCAGCGATGATGCGCGCTGAAAGGGAGTACTCAGTTTTTACTGGGGTTTCTTGCTTTCTTTCTTTCTTGTTTGTTTTCTTTCTTGTTTGTTTGTTTTCTTTCTTGTTTGTCCGGGCGTCATCTTTTGAACCAGGAAGCTAAAATTTAGGCACAATAGTGAGCAAGTACTTTGACATAAACGGTATTTTTTGTTTTTTGATTAATCAATTAATTCATTAATTACTTAATTATTATCGATTAAGTACTTATTTATTTCCTTACTCATCTGGGCAATGTCTCAGGCACCTTTTGAGTTAGGAAGCTGATATTTGGACATGACGGTGACCAAGTGATGCGACTATGAATGAATGAATGAATGATCGTTTTAAGGCCATTTTCCCCACTAGAGTGGGGGTTAGCCTTGCGGGCCCCATGACAATCATGGTTCCCTTTTTGAGGAAATGTTTTTATAAACTATATGTAACTATATGTTCCCTTTGATGTGACTATAAAGGGTATTTTTTATTTATTGATTAGTCAATTAATCAATTAATTTTTTTTTGATTAATGACAATTTTCAAAAAAGACAGCTTCGGATGAAACAATGGTGGTTGAGGTATGCCATCAGCCAATTGACTGAGAAATTATTTTTTATTGATTTTAATTATGCAATTAATCAATCAATAATTGTATACCTCTCCCTCCCAATACCGTCTCTACGTGCTGCACGGCGGCATCACCGTGTTGGAGGATATTTATTTATTTATTTGGCATGTGGGCAGTGTACTTTGAATGTATCTATACTTGTTAATTTCCTTTCTCTGTGGCCCAACCCACATCACCTCCATCTTCTCCATGCTCATCTTTAATCCAAGTTTCCAGAATGCATCCTTCCACTCCCCCAGTACTTCCTGCATCTCCCGCTTACTCTCCTCTACAACAGCCAGATCATCCGCATGCAACATCATCCCCAGAATACCTTTCAGATTTACCCTACTGCTTACCAGCTCCATCACCATGATAAACAGGAGTAGGCTGAGAGCACTTCCCTGCCTCAAAGCGATGCTCACTCTGAACTCCAGTGACATCCTCGGACCAACCATAACTCTTTTGTTCATTCCCTCATGGCTTCCACCAATCTAACTTCAGCTTTGGTACTCCAATCTGTCTCTATGTTGCCATCACTATCTCTTGTGACAGTGTCATAGGCCTTCTCAAGATCCACAAAACCCAGTACCATTTCATCTTGCAGCACCAACCTCTTCTCCACTATCTATTTGCGTGTGAACATCCCATCCATCGTCCCCCTACCATTTATAAACCCTTGTTGTTCTTCGCCTATCTCCCCCTCCTTACTTATCCTCCCATCCAGAATCCTTTCCAGTACCTTCCAGAGTTGGGGACTCGAGTCAGTGACCCGGATTTGAGTCACAAAATTTTGCTACTCGACTCAGACTTGACAAAATTGACTTTAGACTTGGGACTCGGTGTCTGGAGACTTGTAACTTACATGTGACTTGAGTTTATAATGACTTGTTCACAATGTTCAGAAAATATTTCTTAAATAAATATTGAATTAAAACGGGGTTTAAAATAAATGATATATTATTTTCAGTTGGCGGCTGTCCACTCTCGGGGACTGTGAGTATCCACTTTTAAAGGGAGTGTCCACTCTCGAGAAAGCACAGAGCACACTATGTCCAAGTGGCAAGTGTCTTACCAACATAGGAAACACAACTTTATTCATACCATGTCATCAACATTCGTGTCATATCAGGAAAACATGACCCTGTGCACATCTAGACCCAATAAAATGATTTTGCGATGATTTAAAAGCAATTTCACTTGGATTATATAACCTTCGTCAATCACTGTGAATTCCATCACGGCAACAATTTAGGTTAACAAGTTATCGGTTTCATTTTCTCCAGTGTCCCGTGCTTTTTCTGCTTACACAACATCCCTCCTCCTTCCTGATTCGCCACCTTCCTTCCTGATTATACGTTTCGTTTTAACGTACATAATAAATATACAAGTAAATTATTAAAATCTCCTTTCCTGATCCACATTGAATTTTTTTGGTTCTCCGTGTAAATAATTCAAACATAAGCTGAGGTTACTGACTAGTCTCATGTACATATTGTCGTGCGACTCCGGTTAACACCAGAGACCGCGGATAGGCCTAAACGGTTTTATTGGAGGCGACAACTAAACACGGATTCGGCTATAAAACGCGGGAGGAAGAAGGAAAATGGAAGGCTGCGGCAAAAGCGCGTACCTGTGGAAGGCGAACGAACTCAAACGGCAAACAAGATTTTAAAGGAATGGAAAATAATACAAGGGTTTATTGAAATAAGAATCGGTACAGAGAAACGCGACGATTAATCAAATAATGTAACTAAATTGGGATCCCACACACCGGACTCAGAAACGAACAAAGGAGGATGAATTACGAAAAGAATTGTCTCATCCTGGTCTGTAAAATGGTGCGTGCGGCCTCATCTGTCCCTCGTCTTATCTTGTCCGCCGTCCAACACGGCTCCGTTCGGCCCCGATGCACCCACGAGGTCCCTCGCTCCAGCACCACAGCACCGTGCACCGCTCCAAGCACAAGCACCGCTCCAAGCACCACGAGGTCCCACAGCAGGAAAAGCACCACGCGTCCAACGCAGGCTAGCGGCTCCAAGCGAGGTCGATCTTCACACATGATCGGCCTGCCACGTCCCAGTCAGCTCTCCTGAAGCAAACGTGCAAGAAGCAAGCGAACTCCACTCGGGCTATGACTCAACTCAACTCGGGCTGCGCAAGACGAAGCGCCGGATGTCCAAAAAGGGCCAGCTGCGCAAACAAGAGCACAAGCCGCGAGAGCCGCAAGAGGGAGCTGCCAGATGCAAGAGAGCAAGAGACGCCAGAGCACGACCCGCAAGACTGCCAGAGACTCAAGAGCACGAACCGCAAGAGCTGCATGAGGGCAAGAGACGCCAGAGCTGCAAGTCTAAGAGAACAAGAGCTGCAAGAGAGAAAAATGGCGTTCGGCGCCCCCTTAAATAACCTTCCCGCGGTGCTGACGTCAGCCCTGGCGCACCACCCAATCAGTGCCCTCCACCGACTCGCCGGCTGGAGGTCTGTGCCTACTGCGCTGCCCCCTCACTCGTTCCCTGTTCTGTGGTCTTAGCGCGTGGCACTCGATGTGGCTAGGCCTGTCGGAGGTGTAATTGGCGGCGGCCATCATCGGCGGTGCCCCGGCCTGGTTTCCTTGCCTGTTCGTCTTTCACAGTCATGTCAGGGAAGGGATTTATTTAGTGTTGTAATAAAGATCCTAACTAAGTGTCTAAATGGGTGCAGTGCCAAAAGGGACAATGGTTTGACTACCAGGTGAGACACACAGGGGCGCTACTCTTTAACCCCTATGCTACTTATCACTCGAACATCCTGGTATGCTCACAGATATACTCTTTAACCGACAAAACGCCTACACATGAAATTTATTACAGGTCAGATTCCTTACCGCAACAGACGAATACCTACTTACACAGATCTATCTGGCTCTACATATTGCTAGCCCACCGACATAATATGTTCAAGTGATATGAGACTAGATATGAGACTCCCTGCGCATCATAAGAGGCGACTAAGGGTTGGCGTCAGGAAGGGCATCTGGCCATAAAAACATTGCCTCAAACAGGGAACCATGATTGTCATGGGGCCCGCATGGCTAACCCCCGCTCTAGCGGGGAAAATGGCCTTAAAACGATCATTCATTCATTCATATGAGAAGTAAATTTAACATTAATTAATTTTTGCTGGAAACAAAGCAAAAAATGTCAACTGAATGAAGTTGACAAACAAAAACGGGTTAAACAGCTTTTCAGAACATATATTGCAATAAATGAAGCCCTGTGTCTTAATTCCAAGATAGATAGTTCTCTAACTAGGTTTATAAGTAAGAGTCTGTACTCCAACCCCACCACCCCCATGGAAGACGTAACTTTCAGAACTACGTTTGATATTTTGAATGCTGTTGACAGTTTACGAAACCTTACCATCTGAACACCTCCGTAGAGCGAATACCTTCGGTTGCAGAGGTAAAGACCCACAGATTCCAAGAGCAGTTCGGTATGACTGGAAAGGATGTGTACACAAGGCGTGGGTTTGGATCCACAATATTTGGAAGCGAGCACAGAATTGAGGTATTCAACCCTCTCATGAGCAGAGTCAGCTGTGGTGCCATTTGAAGTGAGGGAAGAGATGGAAGGGGAGCATACACCAGAGACAGACATGACAAGATGCTTCCAGGTTTTAGAGGAGGGAGACAAGTTTGAAAGTTGAATCTTGAGGTTGGACAGGTGTTGTATCCTAGCTCTCCTGAGAGTAGACACACTCATTGCGGGGTTTTTGGAATGAACTGAGATTGTCTTCGGTTGGATGTGCTTTCAAGGTAGAGTCAATTTTCCTGCTGTTGTATGCCGACGCACTGTACGAATGGAAACTGGTCCCTCCTCTGGAATCTGAGCAGGGTAGTAGACCAAATATATTTGTGATCGACTCAGCTCCAGGAAAGAATAGATAAATGACTGATGGTGCTATAACATTGTCAGATTTGGCCTCATTCTGAGCCATCAACTTTGAGAATACATTGAAGCCAATTCTCGGGTCTGTCATTCGTTCCTTACTGACCAAAACAAGGACTATTGACTCTTCATTCCCACTATTTTAAACTTAAACTTTGCTTCAATCAATCTTCCAAATTGAATGAGGCTTCCATTTGCAGCCCTCAATTATAATCCATCTTGTAAGATTTATTCGACAGGTCTAACAATGGTGTTTGGCAAGTTATCCTGCAGCCAGTTTGCCAAGCTTACTTGGGTCCTCGTATTCATAGTAGGGACAGTGTCTTCGATGGTGGGTAGATGCCCCACAATGCCAATAATGGTGGAAAGACTCTCCACTGCCACTTATTTGGCACCGGGGGCAACCACGGGCTCGAAACCTTGGAAGGACCCTTCCTATACCTTTAGATTGGCGATTTAGTACAAGTCACTCCTTAATACTATATCTGCTACCAACTGCTTCACAGTCCCCAAGTCTTTCTTGATTTGAGCGATGCCATCATTCACAGTGTTGGTTTTCTGTTGAGGATTGGCTTTGGGGGTTTGATTGAGCTGAGAAACATCAGGATTATCAAGAAGCTCCTTTTCAATAATAGCACATGCAGCACTTCCTTTGGATTTCTGTCTGCTTCCAAGTTTGGAATTCCTCTCTTCCTCTTGTCGTGCTGCATAGTTTAATTTCTCAATAAGCTCCCAATCTGAAACACGTCATCTTTCAGTTCAGTTTTCAACTCCGTCCTCATCAAATCACTTTTGAAGAGCATGTAGCATCATCATCTGCACTCGTTCGGGATCATATTTCATTTGGGAACCTGCCTCTATGGAAGCAAATAGGACAGGTTGTCTCAGATCATGGACCCAATTGAGAAAATCTTGTGGGGTTTCTTTATTTCCTTGCTTCGCTGAACTCAGCGGCTGATAGAGTTCAGTGGAGTTTTTGATCTGAGACCAGTTGTCCTATTTCCTTCCAAAGAGGGAGAGGATTCTTTACCTTCCAAGTAAAATATTATCCTGAACAGGTGCAGAGAATGATTCTGATCTAGACAGGAGATCCCAGCACACCCCACAGCCACACAAGCTCTCGGAACGTTACGCAGACGAACCGCCCAGCGAGTGCCTTAATCAGGACAAACTGTCATACATTCATTCCCGCCTTCATTCTTTTCCCATACCTCTCTGTCGTTTTCAGTCTTGTGTATTTGAATGTCTGATAAGTTTAATCAACAAGGTAGGTGTCAGGATTGTATCGTCAGGCAGTGTTACATTTCACAATACAGTCAGTACTTGATCAGTGTACAAAACAACTGCTGGGGTTTAAGTACAGAAATCTGTGTATATATGATTGTAATGAGTTAGATAAAGAGGAAAAGTGCAGCAAAAGTGTTGATGATGGATTCAGCACACAATAAGACTTTTTTCAGATTTAAAGGAAAGGCTCTATATTTTAAAGCACCTTCAAAAGCAAACTTGTAGAGCTCATTTGCAAGGTCAGTCACGGTATCACCATCACTACTGGCAGCACGCAAACGTTGCAATCTTGCTAGGAAGTCAGTGACAATGGCATTGAGTGGCTTGGCATATGACACGACATCATTCGGCCGTAGCATCCTTTTGTTGAGCACTGTGCGAAAGCGGTGCCAGGAAGAACCCTCACTGTAGGGGCATTACAAGCAGAGAATAAGGTTCAAATTCACTTTTTGAATAAAATCGTTAACACACTTTGGAGATTTAACCTCCATTTGATAACTATGGCATACTATATTTCCAAATTGAGTCCAATTCCTTGTTAAAAAAAGAACTTGCCAAGGCTAATTGAACAAAAAAAGCTGACATCATAAAATTGTGGATGCGTTACGGATTGTGGATGCATCATAAAAAGCGTTACGCCTAGGTCCCCCGTCGGTGAAGTGATGTGAGTTGACAAAGTGGAAGACGCAAGGCGGCCATCTTGGAATTTGACGTGGCGACCCAATTTTCAATAGCATTCTTCCTTATGCCCAGATACACCCAACACCAGATTAGAAGTTGGTACTTCGCTTATTTTTCAAGATATTCCGCTCACAAGGTTCAGACATACATGGCGGCGGCCATCTTGGATTTTGACGTGGCGACCCAATTTTCAATAGCGTTCTTCCTTATGCCTCTATACATCCACACACCAGATTAGAAGTTGGTACTTCGCTTATTTTTCAAGATATTCCGCTCACAAGGTTCAGACATACATGGCGTCAGACATACATGGCGGCGGCCATCTTGGATTTTGACGTGGGTTGCACCCACACACCAAATTAGAATTCGGTCCTTCGCTTACGCACGCACGCACGCACGCACACACGGACGGAGGGGAAAACCATAGTCCCCCTTTCGCTCCGCGGTGCGACGGGGGACAAAAACGAAATGTCCTGTTTTGATGTGACACACTTTGTAGAATAACTTCTGATGTTTATGAGGCATGAAATTATGAATGAACGAATTCTATAATATCATGCTCATGTAATATAGCCCTGAGTAGCTTTGTGATGTATGCAACATCTCGACCTCACCGTCAACAACATATATCAAGCGGATACGGATGTGCACAGGACTTCCAGGTTGGCGGGCCCAGGAAGCGGCGTTGTGGTTGCTGCTCAAACAATAAAAGCCACTCTGAATTGAGCTGAATTGGTGTTCTTTTGGTGGAACAACACATAAATATATATACTGTATGTACACAATTCCCTTATAAATATATACACCATTCATTGCTCTTTACCATTAAAAAAAACAAAACATGCAGTGCTATTGAAACGCATGTGTGGTCAAAGTTCTGTGCAGCATCACATCCACTAAAATCGACACAGTGGTTTGCACTGAAAGTCACACAGCCGCACTGAACCACACACACACCATAATCACACATGTGTTCTTCAAACAATGGATCACTTAAAATACATCCATCTATTGCTAAAAGGAGAAGCGTCCATCTGTCCGTGTGTCATTCTTCATTCTAAAGCAGTGGCGGATCCGGGGGGGGGGGGGGGAGGAGTGCAGGGGGTGCGCACCCCCCCTTCAATCAGGGAGGAGGGTGCAGGGGGTGCGCACCCCCCCCCACACCCCTCTTTAATGCAACGGCATGGATGTGCTGGAGGCATACTCCATGATTGACGACAAGAAGGACGCGCTCACTCAACTACGGTCAAATGCTGAAACTGAATTCTATCTGTGGTTCGATCACGCTGAGGCCATGATAGAATCTGTAGGAGGTGACGTCACAATGCCGACAGTTGTAAAACGACAAATCCATCGTCCAAAAACCGCCGCCAATACTCCCTTGCTCTTCTACCTCAGAAACATGTGCATTCCATTTCTCGACCACCTCAGCCAGGAAATGGACCCCCGATTCTGTGCTGAAAATCGGGAAGGTGGTGATCTGTTTCTGCTGATACCATCTGCAATAATCGCCGATACCTGCAACATTCCAGCCCTACATCAGAAGCCGTTGCGTTGATAAAACGACATGGAACATCCCGCAGGACTGATAAATGAGCTTAGAGACCGGCAGATGTTTTGGAGAAGGAAGCCCAACAACACCCTTCCAAGCACATTCATGGATTGTTTCTGGGCAGTCGATGGAGACGAATTTCCATCCACCAAAGTCCTACTCCATATTGGATGCACCCTCCCTGTAGGCTCCTGTGAGGCTGAACGCTCATTTTCTTGCCTGCGTCGTCTGAAGACCTACCTAAGAAATTCCATGGGAGAAAGTCGGATGGCATCTCTGACCCTCATGAACATACACCATGGCGTCACCATATCCCCACATGATGTGTGACATTTTCATTCAGAAACACAAGCGCCGTCTATTCCAAAATAGCAAAATCTACCATTAATAAAATAATTCACATTCCGCTGTCCTATCTGATCTTTTTGTGGGGAGAACCCCCTGCCTTGAGCTTCACAGCCGAGGCGCATGGCGGTGCCAGGCTTTGCCCAGCACCTATTAAACTACTCTACACACCTTAATATGGCGTGCATTTAGAAACATGGGAATTCTTCTGGATTCGTTGTAGTCAATTAGCCTAATTAACTCAGGAGATCATAACAATCATTTCGCTGGAACTACACAAATCAGAAATTCCATATCAGAAAGCTCCAGTAGAACTACCCAAAACTAGAGCTTCCAGGGAAGCAGAACTCAACTGAACTGACTGGACAACTTTAAAGTAGGTCAGTTGTCTGTACTAGATTTGACTTAAATGAAAAGCCAGCAACCTTGTGTAATAATTTTAAGGTCCTTGTATCCTTATACTTGTCCTTGTTGTACAATTGATACAATGTTACACTTTGCAACAATGTTGCAGAAATATAGTTGTGTAGATAAAAGGAAACGGGTGTAATTCGCTTTCAAAGTCACCCACCCCCACATCTTGTCCCAGTGAACATGCCCACAAAACGTCGCAAGTGCATATTTAAGTGACGTCAGAAGAAATTGCGTGGAATCCTTGTCATGAAAGATTTTTGTCAATTTCTATATACTAGGGCATGCCCGTACTATATCTATATCTAAAATTATATCCCCCCCTCTATTTACATGAAATGGTTTGGTCCATGAAATGTTTTGGTCCATTCGCAACGCCAAAGCGAACGGCGAACGCTTTACATGAAATGGTTTGGTGCATGAAATGTTTTGGTCCATTCGCAACGCCAAAGCGAACGGCGAACGGCTTGCGAGTACAGTGACAATCCCCCCGGGGTTTTTATTAGTTTTAAAACATAGTTTAACGCCAACATAGCGCCAACATAGTTTGCAAACGTGAAATAAATGAATACGCTCTCAAATGTGCCATCCGAGGCAGAGTGTGTCCGCCACGTTCGGCACACGCGATAGCTCGCTGCTCTCTGATTGGTTGAATCGTTTTTTGGACATAGCTCGGTAAGTAATTGTCCGATTAATATGAAACCTTGAAAAGGCACATCCTCGGGTCCCCAGCAATATACCTGGCAAGTTTAAAGTATATCGGACCCGTGGTTGTCGAGAAACAGCGGTCACAGACAAACAAACGTACAAACGTACAAACAGAGATTACTGGAATTATAGATAGACTAGGGCATGCCCGTACTATATCTATATCTAAAATTATATCCCCCCCCCTCTATTTACATGAAATGGTTTGGTCCAAAGCGAACGGCTTGCGAGTGGTGACAATCCCCCCCCTCTATTTACATGAAATGGTTTGGTCCAAAGCGAACGGCTTCCGGAGTTTGGTAAAGAAATCGCCATCGCGTGCACAAACGCGCAGGAAAGCGAATGAATCGCAAATTCGTTTTTATTAGTTTTAAAACATAGTTTAACGCCAACATAGTTTGCAAACGTGAAATAAATGAATACGCTCTCAAATGTGCCATCCGAGGCAGAGTGTGTCTGCCACGTTCGGCACACGCGATAGTTCGCTGCTCTCTGATTGGTTGAATCGTTTTTTGGACATAGCTCGGTAAGTAATTGTCCGATTAATATGAAACCTTGAAAAGGCACATCCTCGGGTCCCCAGCAATATACCTGGCAAGTTAAAAGTATATCGGACCCGTGGTTGTCGAGAAACAGCGGTCACAGACAAACGTACAAACGTACAGAGATTACTGGAATTATAGATAGATACATTTCACTTCCGTAAATGTTGTGTTCACTTCTTTCTCAGTTTCAGCATCCTAAATTCTTGTGCTTTTCTTAAGAGCTGAAAAAAATATGCCGGCCTATGGCGGCCATTTTGTGACAGATCGGGTTGACATGCGATAGCAACCTCCCTTGTGTGGTAAGAGTCTCACACACCAAGTTTGATCAAAATCCATAAATATTTGTGGACATTAAAGTCTTAACGTCGTTTCAGAGCTGAAAACAATATGGCGGCCTATGGCGGCCATTTTGTGACGGATAGGGTTGGAATGCAACAGCAACTTACCTTGTGTGGTAAGGGTTAAACATTCTAAGTTTGATCAAAATCTGTTAATATTTGTGGACGCTAGGGTGTTAACGTCGTTTTCATGACCAAAAAAAATGGTCGCCTAAGTCCGCCATTTTTCAACGGATCGGGCTGAAATGTAATACCAACCTGTTCCTTCGGGTAAGGATACTGCATGTCAAGTTTGATCAGAATCGGTTGATATTTGTAGACGCTGGAGTGTTAACGTCAAAGTTAACGGATGACAGACGACAGACGACGACGACGGACGCCGGAGGGTTCAATATGTGATGAACCCAACTGGACGGTAGTCCAGTTGAGTTAAAAACATGCCGCACGTATGCACACCACACACACACACACACACACACACACACACACACACACACACACACACACACACACACACACACACACACACACACACACACACACACACACACACACACACACACACACACACACACACACACACACACACACACACATCATCAATTTATAGCAGAAGGAACAGCTGGGCAAGTCGTTTCACAAGTTCCTCTATCTGACCATTAGTCATCGCGAATCTGTTGAACTGTTGGACCAGCGAAGAATGCAAGGAACTGCTTAAACTTCCAAGAACGCACGAAATGCCGTTTCTCACGATCAATTAAAAAAAATTCCTGGGGGAGCATCCCCAGACCCCCCTTACCCCCCCCCCACCCCAGCGCTTTTGTCTCATGCACCCCCCCCCCCCGTCATATGAATATGTGAGCGGAGGGCGTGGCCTATGCGAAGGAGCGCGGGGGCTGGGAGTCCGGATGAGAGACACGAGGCCGAGTGACGTAGCTTGCTGTGCTGTTCATTAAACTGGTCATCTCCTAAGTTGAGACTTGGATTCATCTTATTACATGGTGGCAGCGAAAGGCGAACCTACGAACCCGATTGGAACCCCATCTAGGGATTCGTAGCCAAGCTCACAATGGCGGACGCACCCATGATGTCACGCATGGATTGGACCAGCGCCAACCTCAGTGAAGCCTTCGAGCTATTCAGAAAGCGTAACCAGCTGTATTTTTCTGTGAAGGATGTAGCAGGTGACAAACAAGTCGACCACATTCTCCTGCTATCAGATGAGGAAGGCCTGCGACGCTACAGTTCGTGGGGCCTTGAGAACGCCGATGGCACAAGGCCTAACACTGTGGCGCCAGCGATTGTTTGGCAGCGTTTTGAAGCTGAGCTGAAACCCCAGGCAAATTACCGTGTGGCTCGTTTCTGCTTACAGCGATTTAAGCAGGGCGACGATGAAACTATGGACAATTTCATCTCCAGATGTCACCAGCAAGCGAGCAAATGCAAGTTCAAGACCCCCGAGGCGGACAAGCGCATAATAGAACAGCTCATTGCAGGGACACAGTATCAGGAGCTACAGAAAGAGCTCCTCGCGAAGGATAAATCGCTCACGCTGGACCAAGCCCTGGAAATAAATCGGGCACATGAGGCCTCTGTCACTCACATGCAGCAATTTACACAGACCCAACAGGCAACCAATTTTGTCCACACCATTGGGTACCACCCAAAAGAGTGCCGTTTCTGTGGAAGACAGCATCCACCCCAGCCCCGACACCGATGCCCAGCATGGGGCTCAACCTGTGAGCCATGCGGAAAGCAAAACCACTGGAAGGCCGTCTGTCTCTCAAGAGTGAGGCAAGAACAAGGCCGGCAGACAACCCGCCCAGACACCAGAGGGCACAAATCCTTCACCCAAAAGCCCATCCACACCCTGGGGAGAGATGAAGACCCCGATGGGGACTGCAACACGTTGAGTTTCACCACCATCAAAACCCACAGCCAGACCATGGATTCCCGGCGAGAGATTTTCACGGACTTGGCCATTTCACTACCTGACCGAGCTGGCGTTCACTCCCTGAGAGTCAAGGTCGATACTGGGGCAGAGGGCAATACCTTGCCCCTTCGGATATACAGACAAATGTATCCCCAAAATGTCGACTCCTCTGGGCTGCTGCTACCTGGTCGTATTCAGGAGAAACCCCAGACAATACTAATGGCCTACAATGGCTCGCAAATTCAGCAATTTGGCACCCTTGTCGTCCCCTGCAAGAAAAGGAATACCCAGTGGGTCGATGCAGAGTTCTTCGTAGTCAAGGCCGCTGGCCCCGCAATCCTCGGCCTGCCCACCTGTAGGGACCTTGAACTCCTCACCCTGCACTGCTCGGTGAAGGAGAACTGCACGGGTGACAAGCCAGTTAACACGTTGGACGACCTGCTGAGCACGTATCCAGACCAATTTGACAACATTGGAAACTTCCCAGGCCAGTATCGCATCGTGGTGGACCCCAATGTGCCCCCTGTAATACACGCACCACGTCGATGCCCCATCCAGATGATAGACGAAGTAAGGTCAGAACTGGACATAATGCTGAGACAGGGCATCATACGGAAGGTCGACGAGCCTACAGACTGGGTCAGTAGCCTCACCTACATGCAGAAAGCAAACGGCAAACTTATGCTCTGCCTGGACTCAAAGGACTTGAACCGTGCCATCAAGAGGTGCCACCACCGTACTCCCACGCTTGAAGAGCTTATGCACAAGTTTGCAGGCTCAATGGTTTTCTCCAAGCTGGATGCCAAAAATGGATACTGGTCAATCAAGCTCGATCCTACCTCCCAGTTACTCACGACCTTCAACTCGCCATATGGCCGTTACTGCTTCCGGTGAATGCCGTTTGGACTGGTGATGTCCCAGGACGTGTTCCAAGCCAAGATGGACCAACTTCTTGAGCAATGCCCAGGTGTCATCGGCATTGCTGATGATGTTGCCGGTTACGGCAAAAACGGAGTAAGAACATGACCGAAACCTTCCCCACCTCTTGAAAATAGCTGCCAGATTCGGCCTGGTGTTGGCTTAGCGGTTAGGGTGCCGGCTTGGGATCCTAGGATCCTGGGTTCGAATCCCGATCGATCGCTGAATTAACACCAGGGGGGTTGACTCAGCCTGTCATCCTTCCGAGGTCGGCAAATTGAGTACCAGCTTGCTGGGATGAATGATCACGGTGTGTACCCCGGTTTAGAATAGGTACACCGTATCCCTGCGCATCGTAAGAGGCGACCAAGGGTTGGCGTCAGGAAGGGCATCCGGCCATAAAAAAAACATTGCCTCAAACAGGGAACCATGATTGTCATGGGGCCCGCAAGGCTAACCCCCGCTCTAGCAGGGAAAATGGCCTTAAAACGATCATTCATTCATTCATTCATTCGGCCTGCAGTTCAACAGCGACAAGTGCAGCATCAAAAAGCCACAGATTCATTTTTTTTGGTCTCATCTTTGACCAACAAGGTGCCCACCCAGACCCAGGAAAAGTGGACGCAATCCAGAGCTTACCGGACCCGAAAAACCTCTGTGAACTTCGCAAGGCACTTGGTATCATTACGTACATGGGCCCCTTTATACCAAAGCTGTCTGACCTAACAGCCCCCCTTCGGGAACTGGTGAAATCAGAGCAACTAGAATGGACAGCCAGTCACAGCCAGGCTTTCCAAAAGGTCAAGGACGCCATCTGCCAGGAGACCTGCCTAACCTACTTTGACCCACACAAATCCACAATACTACAGGTCGATGCCTCCACAAAAGGCCTTGGGGCTTGCCTAATGCAAGATAACAAGCCCATCGCCTTCGCGTCAAAGAGCCTTTCCGAGGTGGAGCATTGGTATGCCAACATTGAGCGTGAGATGCTAGCCGTCGTGTTCGGGTGCGAACGCTTCCACACTTACCTATACGGTCGGCCCTTCGTTGTCGAGAGTGACCACAAGCCCCTGGGAACGATCAGCTTGAAAAAACCTCACTGCTGCCCCACCCCGACTGCAACGGATGCTACTGCGGCTTCAGGGGTATGACACACGCATCAAGTACAAAGTTGGCAAAGACATGCTCCTAGCCGATGGACTGTCTCGCTTGCTGGCACCAACGCAAGTGCCAACTATCCAGCTTGACGTGAAAGTGGAGCACCTCCAATTCAGCCACCAGAAGACGCAACAAGTGCAGCAAGCCACAGATGCGGATGCCCTCCTAACCACACTCAGGAGAGTCATCATGACTGGGTGGCTGGAAAGGCGCCAGGATCTGCCCAGTGAACTGAGGCCATACTGGAATTATCGCGATGAGCTGAGTGTTGAAGATGGTGTCATGTGGAAGGGGGGCCGGCTCCTTATCCCTGCCAGTTTACAACATGAAACCCTCAGGAAGCTACATGAGGGCCACCTCGGTATCCTCAAAACCCAGCTCAGGGCATGCAATTGCGTGTTCTGGCCCAAGGTGAACGAGGACATTGAAAACTGGATTGGCTCCTGCCACATTTGCCAGACCCATCAGCGTCAGCAGTCCCAGGAACCAATGATCCCACACGAGATCCCGACCAGGCCATGGCAAACACTGGCTGCAGACTTATTCCACCTGGAAGGACATGACTACCTCCTGCTCACAGATGTGTACTCCAGGTTTCCCATTGTTCAAAAACTTCCAACAGGGGCAACGAGTAACGACGTAATTGGTATTC
Source organism: Myxine glutinosa (assembly GCF_964187855.1). Taxonomy (NCBI): domain Eukaryota; kingdom Metazoa; phylum Chordata; class Myxini; order Myxiniformes; family Myxinidae; genus Myxine; species Myxine glutinosa. Next base: position 169,549,738 of record NC_136267.1, on the reverse strand, counting down.
TGCGGCTGGTATTTTCAGAACAGGGCATTCCAGAGACTCTCATGAGCGACAATGGAGGCCATTTTAGCAGCCACATTTTTTTTTAAATTGCTGAGGACTGGAGCTTCAACCTACGTACTTCAAGCCCACACTACCCGCAATCAAACGGCTTCATAGAACGCCAAGTGCAAGCCATAAAGAACACACTTCACAAAACAAAGCTCTCTGGTGCTGACCCACACATGGCCCTCCTCATTTTGAGGACCACACCCATCGACAGCCACCTCGCATCACCTGCTGAGCTACTGAATCAGAGGAAAATGAAATCCAACCTGCCTACCAAGGTGCCAAACGTAGCACCGAATCGGGACGCAACCCGAGAGGCACTTGAACGTCGGCAAGCAACCCAAATGAATATTTTGACTGCCGGGCTGGCCCCGATCTTGGGCCACTTCAACCGGGCCAACGAGTTCGGGTTCTCGAGGAGGCTGGGCGGTCCCACACTTGGGAACCAGCAATTGTGTCCACCACCCGCTCGGAGCCAAGGTCGTAGGAAGTCGTCACGGAAACAGGAAACATCCTGAGGCGGAATCGCCGCCACATCTGACACGCTCAACAGACCCAGCCAAGGCGACCGGAGCCCGAGATGTTCCAGAATTCCCTCGACGATACCGATGTTGACCGTGCCATTGCCAAGGGACAACTGGGTGCTGACGAGGAGCCACCATCATCTCCACATACCCAAGCACCTACCACACCACCAGAATCCCAAACTCGATCTGGTCGCACGGTCAGACGGCCTGCCAGGCTGGATATTTGATTCCTAGTGGTCTAGCTAAGGTAAATATGTGGGTGGATAGCTATCCTGAACTGCATTGCAATTCACCCGGTAATACTGTGATTTTCTTTTTTGTTTTGTTTTTTGGGGAGAAAGGGGGATGTCATATGAATATGTGCGCGGGGGGCGTGGCCTATGCGAAGGAGTGCGGGTGCTGGGAGTCCGGATGAGAGATACGAGGCCGAGTGACGTAGCTTGCTGTGCTGTTCATTAAACTGGTCATCTCCTAAGTTAAGACTTGGATTCATCTTATTACACTCCCCCCCCCCCCCCCGACTTCCTACGATTGGTAGAGGAAGAAGAAGCGGGAATTGGAGCTTAATGTAGCGGTTCCAACGGTAGCATATATTATTTTACTAGCAGAAAAGCCCTTCAAAATGACAGGCAAACCTTCTGTATGTTCACACTATTCAGCCATGAAAACCTGGGGTAGAACAGAAATTACGTACAAAAACCTTCATTTATTACACAAATTGCTCATCTATTTTTTGGGGTGGTGTATAGGCCACAGACTACTGCCGAAATCTATCCCAAAAATGATAAAAACAAGGAGAAAAAGACAAAATGTCATGGCCAACGTGGTTTCAGCAATTTTGCTACACGGAGTTAAAGGCTGCCAGTTGGCCATCTTTGGTCGGATTACAAAACAAAATCAGAACGGAGCCCTCCCAGGCCTCGATGTATCCACGTGTGTGTGTGTGTGTGTGTGTGTGTGTGTGTGTGTGTGTGTGTGTGTGTGTGTGTGTGTGTGTGTGTGTGTGTGTATGTATATACGTGTGTGTGTATATATATACGTGTGTGTGTATATACGTGTGTGTGTGTATATACGTGTGTGTGTGTGTATATACGTGTGTGTGTGTGTATACGTGTGTGTGTGCATATGCGTGTGTGTGTATACGTGTGTGTGTGTATACGCGTGTGTGTGTGTGTGTGTGTGTGTGTGTGTGTGTGTGTGTGTGTGTGTGTGTGTGTGTTATCTCCATTTACGGGTTTCAGGAGGTGGAATGGAGTCCTCCCAGGACCCAAACTACCAAAGTATCCACCTCCTCTTTGGTAATGGATCAAGGTTCATGGATCAAGCTGTTCAACTTTTTTAGAGTTTTGTTCCAAGGGCTCTTTTCAGGATCGTCACCGAACCCCTGATTGCCTCCAGTTGTAGTTCATTTGTGGTAATATTCCCGGGGATGGTTTTTTAAATCTTAGTGAGGTTCTTCTTCATCATTCCTGATGGTACAATTCCAATTATCACTATCAATAAGTATATTATCAATTCCAATTGATGTTCCAATTATCACTGGTACAATTTTCATGCTCTTCAGCTTCCAAGATCTCTTGACTTCGTTTTGAAGGTCCTGGTATTTGGTCATTTTCATGATTTCTGCGTTGTTTAGGCCAAAATCGCTGGGTATTGATATCTCAATCAGCAATGCTGTCTTTTCCTTTTTGTTCCTGAGTACAATGTCTGAACACAATGCTTTGTTTTCTGTGTTCACGCTCGATGGAATCATCAGGTCATACGTGAGCATGACGTCCTCATTTTCAATGATTGCCGTTGGTTCGTGTTTCCATGAGTTTTCTGGTACTAGGATGTTTAGTTTTTTGCAGATATGCCAATGAATCACTTTGCATACTTTGTTGTGCCGTTGTGTGCAAAGTTGTTCTGACAATAGTTTTTTGCATCCTGAGAGCAGGTGACTAGTACTTTCTGTTTCTGTCTTGCAGAATCTACACTTGTCCGTCTGCCTCAGTCCCACCATGTTTTTAAATCCATTGGTGTAGTGTCCTTGATCTTGGGCATTTATTATGATTCGTTCGCTGTCACGGTTGAGCTGACCTCTTCTTCGCCATTCCAATGAGCCTTCTTTGTCTATCTCCACTGTGTCCAAATATTTTTTGGATTTTCCTGCTCTTTTGTCATTCTCCCAGTTGTTGGGGTATGTTTCTTGATATTTATTTTTATACATTTATTTTGTCTTTTTTACAATTGCTGGGGCTGTATTTGTTGCCGTTTCACCCACCTGTGCGGCATCTTCCATTTGCACCTGTTTTTGGAAATTCTTTGCAAGGTGAGTTAGGGATACTTTTTCAGGTTTATTGTGTTCATGTTTGTTTACAAATTGCATCCGATAGTCTGTTGAGCATTTTACATACTCAGCTAGACCTACACACGTCGCTCTGTGTGTGTGTGTGTGTGTGTGTGTGTGTGTGTGTGTGTGTGTGTGTGTGTGTGTGCGTGTGTGCGTGCACACGCATGTGTGTCGTTGGTCGTCATCTCCATATGCGGGTTTCAGAAAGTGGAACCGAGCCCGTTAAGCTGGGGACCAATCTGGTGGCATTTGATGATGGATTTCAACGACCCCACAATATAATTGATGAAGGGTCGGAGGGTGATCATTGAAAACATGAACAAAGTCTAATTCCTGTCACCCTCAGTTGAACGTCAGGCCTGGCCAGACAATTCGTGAAAGACATGGACCATAACTTCCCCCTCAGCTGACCCCACTAGAAGTTGCGATTAATTGAGGCCTAAATACGTACTTTTGTGGAACTTCTAAATTCAGGAAAAAATAAGAAAAAGTACAATTCTTTTTTTTTTAAGGAGACATACTCTTGCTTCAATTATAACAATTGCTGATTTTTTTTTTTTATCAACTGCACTCAATGCTAACCAGCAACCGAACCTTCAACAAACTTTACCATATCACTCAAACAGACTCAAATTGATTGCACAATATTTCAGCCTGAGGAAACAATGGTTTCTTTGAACACATCTTTGCGGATAGAAATCAAGGAGCGGGGAATTACTTACGCAGTCAGAGGCCCGTAGGAGTAACCACGCATATCACGAAACTCTTGCCAGTGGGACATATCTGATCGCTGTGGATAAATTCCATCCTGCCGGATAACCTCTTCGATTAAATCTGCTCGAGCCACGTTCACAACTGTCATTTTGCCAAACTTGTACATGCAGAGGGGTCCATACAACTCCTTCATCTTAATCTGCCACATAAAAGGTAAGGAGAACGTTGGTAGGCAAGGGAAGAAGAAATGTTGGTGAGTATAACTTTGTTAACATAACGTTTCACATTGTCTCCATTATTTATTTCTTATTTCCAAACATAAGTCACAGCATTCATACCATGGTTTTCATCAAACAACATCAATATTTCAGTCTTATCAATAACAATAAACTTGTTACATCTGCCATCTGAGATGCACAGAGGTTATGTTTTCACCCCTGTCTGTCTATCTGTTTGTGTGCAGGGTATCTCAAAGAGTTGTGGACTAATTCAGATGAAGTTCGGTGGGCAGGTTGTGTGTGCGACAACAATGAAATGATTAGATTTTGGTGAGGATCTGGATATGGATCTGAATACTAGAATTTTTGGTGATTCTTCACTATTTAAGAGATGGGTCCAAAGACGATATATAGCACGATATCTCAAAAAATTCTGGACGGAGACAGATGAAATTCGGTGGGCAGATTGGGTGTGCGACAAGAATGAGATGATTAGATTTCGGTGAGGATCTGGATATGGATCTGAATACTAGAATTTTAGGTGATTCTTCACTATTTAAGAGGTAAATGCAAAGACAATATATAGGACGATATCTCAAAAAGTTATGGACAGATTTGGATGAAATTTGGTGGACAGGTTTGTGTGCGACAAGAATGAAATGATTAGATTTTGGTGAGGATCTGGATATGGATCTGAATACTAGAATTTTATGTGATTCTTCACTATTTAAGAGGCAGATGCAAAGACGATATATCGCACGATATCTCAGAAAGTTATGGACGATTCGGATGAAACTTGGTGGACAGGTTGGGTGTGTGACACGGAAGAAATTATTCCATTTTGGTGAAAGACTTCTGTGACTCATTGGGACTGACACAATCTGACAATTTCCCGACCCGGATCTCAGTCAACAGTAAGTCATATCTTCTTGACTTGGTTATGATTAACTTCCCTGCAAATGTCTGCTGTTCTTCTTCTGCTCTAATCGGTTCATCTGATCACATGCTTGGTTCGTTTTCTTTCCTGGAAGTCCTAGTAGTATCCATTTGTTTTATACCATGTACCCCTTCCTGACGCCCGCTCTAGTGGGGAAAATGGCCTGAAAACGATCATTCATTTCATTCATTCATTTCACCCCACCCCATCCGTCTCCCTTCCACAGATATCCCGATGTCCCTGTTCTCTACTGCTGTTGTGCCCCCCCCCCCCCCTCTCTCTCTCCCTCGCATTCTTGTCTCCCACTCCCTTTATTATATGTTCTAGGTGTTAGCTCTTACACGAGCCTCGACCTGGTATACTATATATATATATCTATATATATAGTCCCACCATATATATATATACTAGCTTGGCTCGGCTCGGATACTAAAGAACGGGCTTATTTTAGCTGAGGCTAATGACTGTACCTGAGTTGCTGTGTTGTCATGATTTTCACCAATCATAATACAAACAATTACTTTGCACAAATGTATTTGTTGTTTGTGATATTACATTTGTATCGGCAATTTAGGTTGAATGTTTTTTTTTTCAAGAAAGAACCCCTCAGCACACACATAGGGGAGGGGTAGGTGCAGACTGGAAGTTTGGGACGATTACACCTCACCACCACGTAATTCAAAACACCTCACCACCAAGTAATTCAAAACACATCACCACCAAGTAATTCAAAACACCTCACAGCCATAAAACACGTAATAAAAACACCTCACAGCCACGAAATTAAAAACACCTCACCACCACGTCATTTAAAAACACCTCACCACCAAGTAATTCAAAACATCTCACCACCACATAATTCAAAACACGTCATCACCAACTAATTCAAAACACCTCACCACCACCTAATTAAAAACACCTCACCACCATGTAATTATAAATACCTCACCACCACGTAATTCAAAACACCTCACCACCATGTGATTTAAAAACACCTCACGACCATGTGATATTAAAACACCTCACCACCACGTCATTTAAAAACACCTCACCACCACATAATTCAAAATACCTCACCACCACGTGATTCAAAACCACCACAACGTTATTAAAAACACTTCACAACCACGGAAACAAAAGTTTGAGGGAGTCGTTAAGTGAGAACACAGACACTGCCCAGATGTGTAGATATATAGATAAATGACTGTACCCGAGTTGCCGTTTTGTCATGGTTTAAACCAATCATATTTCAAACAATTATTTTGCACAAATGTATTTGTAATATACGTGATATCACATTTTATAAACAATAGAAGTTGGAAAAAAAAAATCCCCAAAAAATTCCCGGGAAAAAAAAAAATTGGAATTATTTTTTTACAAAAAATACCCTTAGGACATACCGACGGGAGAGATATGTGCATACCAGAAGTTTGGTACGATTTCACAAAAGTTTGAGAAAGTAGTTCAGTGACGAGACAACACAAGACAACACAGGACAGGACAGACGCTGCACAAATATATATATATTGTTACAGACGCGGTGGTGGATGTTGTTTCACCGAGCGGTTTGGTATGACCGCGCCTGCACGTTTACCCGATTATACTCGAACGTTGCCGAGTCGCGCTACGCTGAATCAATGAAGGAAAAGGACACAACGGCTGGGACTAAAATGACACGACACCAAGGGTTCAGTTCTCAAGACCTCCGGAGGAGGTTATATTAGGGCGGAAGGTTAGATTACAGGAATGAGAGGGACAGCATAGAAAGACAGGCACTTAGACACACTTATCTTATTCCCTGACAGACGACAGATAAACAGGACAAAACTGACTCACACGGGGATTGATGGCAAGGAAAGGCAGAATCGATGGCTCCAGGTGCACCTGGGCTCAGGGCAGGATCGACCCGGTCCGGTCTAGAGATGCGGGGAGGTCGCAGCGCTCGGATGTCGTGATTGTCTTCTCAAGCTGGGGGCGCATCTCCCGTCACGTCCGGTAAGTCGCTGCGTATATCCGGCGGGGAGTGACACGCCCTCGGCTCGTTAGCTCCGCCCCAGATGGAATCGGCCCGTTGCTTCTCATTGGGTGCGTGCGGGGGGGTTACCGGCTCCGCCCTTGACGAGGGGCCGACAGGCAGCCCCTTCTTGGTAACCCCATCGGCGCACATGGGTAATGGCGGCTAACCGAGCCGGAGTGAGGACGCACACTCCCCGCACGCCGCGCCGCGCCCCTCTGTTGTTGTAGTTGTTGTTGTAATTGTTGTTGTAGTTGTAGTTGTTGTTTGGGGAAGAAGATGGGAGAAGGTATGGGAAGGTCCTAAACTCACTACTGGTGCCATATAATCACATTCTGGTGCAACGAAGAGTCAGAATTAATGGAAACGAGTCCTTAACTGACATAGACTAAGAATAACTAGCAAGATGTCCGAAAGTTGTCTACGTGAGATGCGGTGGACCTGGGCACGACATTTAATGGGGGAAAAAGGGGAAGGTCGGTTCTACAGAGTGTTATTTACAGGCAATGGGACTAGGGAATGGGGGATTGGGGATAGTTGGGGAGTATTGGGGAAATAGGGGAGTATTTACAAGCGGATATTAAGGCCAAGTCCCATATCCGCAACAATATATATATATATATATATATATATATATATATATATATATACTTCTCTTGATGAAGGCTAGTGGAGGCCCAGTGCACGCTGGGTTGCCGGCCGAAACGTTGAGTTTTTTTTAAAGACAAAGCTATAGGTTGGAGAACGGAAAAATATAATTCCCAACCGCTGTTCATTACTTGATTGATATATATATATATATATATATATATATATATATATATATATATATATATATATACACATAATTTCAAAACACACCTGGTCACAAGTGTGCCTCACTGACCGGGTCCTCAGCATCATCCCGTTTCGGCCCTTCAACCTCGATACGGTCAGCTAAGGTGGGCCAGCAGGGGCACATACGCCTCCACATGCAGCAGCTACACCCGGATGCGTACATACCCCCACCCCCAGCCAGTGAGAACACAGACTACAAAAACAAAACAACCTCCACTCCCAGAATCCATAGCCCCTCATCCACTCACTCACACACCAAAAAAAACATAAAAACAACCGACCACCTACCCTTACAACATGCACCACTCAAACAAAAACACATTCATGCAAAACCACACCCACTCTATGCCGGCAGCCCAGAGCATTTTGGTCAAACGAACAAGGTACCAATATCCGAGTACAGAAACATTTATTGTGTAACCTAACATATTCAGATATGGATGTCTTCTGGAGACCCCCTGCTGCGTGGGGCCCCTGGGGCCCAAAGAGGGGGGCCAAATAATGGGCTTGATCAAACATTGGGGGTACCACATGAAACCAAGTGGAAATCAACAGGTACATCTCACCGAGCACAGAGTGACCACCGCCAGACAAATTTGCCTCTGCATAGGCCCCCCCCAGACCCCCCTGAAAGGGTCCCAAAATTTGGGCTGGATTAAACATAGGAGGTACCACATGAAACCAAGTTAAAATGACCAATTACACTCTACTAAGTATAAAAAACCCATCGCCAGACAGATTGTCTGCTGCATAAGGCCCGCCAGACACACCCCAAAAGTTGACCCTGGGGGCACTGTGGTAGAATTGGCCTAGAACATATATCAAAAGTACCACATGAAACCAAGTTAAAATGAACAATTACACTGTACTAAGTATAAAAAACCATTGCCAGACAGATTGTCTGCTGCATAAGGCCCGCCAGACACCCCCAAAAGTTGACCCCGTGGACACTATGGTATGGTATAATTGCAAGTAAGTTTAAATAAACAGGTACATCTCACAGAGTACAGAATGACCACTACCAGACAAATTTTCCTCTGCATAGAGAGTACCAGACAATCTGAGTCTGCACTTCCAAAGAGGGCGCCACAGCATGTGTAATGAAACATAGGTGGCAGCAGAGCTTTTAACGTCTGCTTTGAGAGTCAACAATGGTCAAGGTCATGTCTTGTTGTTAAAGATAGAAGGATCTTCTTCGAGATGAATGTAAGTAAATTGAGGCTTATGAGCTTACATGCAAAATAGAATAATGGCACAATAGATTAGGCCTACTGTTAAAAAGTCATGGAAATGGCATGGAACTGTTTCTTGTGACTAAATGTATCTGATCAGATAATGAAAGCAGGTCTACTATATAATATAGGCCTAGGCTAGGCTATGCTCAGCTAGGCATGTGCACCTTTGCACAATTAGGCTACCTGATCGACATAGGTTGTTTAACCAGTCTTGGACAAAATATTCCAGGAACACAACACTCTTTTATTCTGCTTGTGACTGAAACTCAATGAAATTCAATGCAATATGTGTAGACATGCTAATACGAATGTTGTCATCAATGTCAATATTTTCATTATATTTTAGGTGATTTGCAACCATGACAGCGGTGCACGACATCTAATGTATTTCTCTTTGTAGATTTGTTGGTGCAGAATACATTTTTAAGCAACTATAGCAACTGATGCTAATTTGTAGTAGTGGTGGTGGTGGTGGTCTCATTCGATATTATGTGTCTTTCCAGGTGAGACGGTGGTGGTGATATTGGTGGTGGTGAAACAGAGTGTACCGCAGATAGACAATTGAACAAATACTTGCAATGGAGATTGCGATCACTCAGAAAGTTCCCAAGGACGTTTGTATCATTCATAAGCTATCGTTAGATGTCAAACCAGAAGATCCGCTCATAAGCCCTCAAACATTCGATTCGTGGACTACATTGCTGGATGCGGCCAAAATACGGAACCATGCACCCATTCTCGACCTTGCTCAGTCGCTGCCAGAGAAGGAGATTCCCCGAGTATTCTACCACAGGCAGTGCAGGAGCGTGTTCACCATGAAGCGAGATTTGGAAGCACTGAAACGAAAAGCTGAATCCAATTTAACCGACGATGCTGCTGCAACATGTTCAGCGAGCAAGAGACAAGCCAGAAGGGCATCTTCGGAATCACGCATCTATGAACCGGATTGTATATTCTGTGGAAAGACCAAGTGGTGCAAGGGAACGTCATCCCATGAAAAGTTGAGCAAGGCTGTTGATCTGAGAGCAGATGAAACACTGCGAAACAGCGCCGTGCGTAAATGTGACACGAAAATCATGGCTGCCACAAGTAGAGACATTGTGGCAGCTGAAGCACGATACCATTTCTCTTGCTACAGAAGTTACACGAGACCAAGCACTAAAGATGCACATGACAGAAACACGGCCGCCACAAACGAATCTGACTACACTGAAGAAGAAGCATACAATGAGTTGCTAGTATACATCCGGAACCATATAATCCCGAATAAGGAAATTGTTAGGATGACAACGCTGGTAGAGCACCTACAATCGATAATGACATCAAGAGGGTTGCATGGGATAAGAACTGCTACAAGAAAAAACCTCGCACGGAAACCGGAAACTGATCTTGGAAATAGCGTTCACATCTTTCAAGACAACAGTGGAAAACTGATTGTCGTACCTGATAATGTAACACGACAAGATGCTGTCAAAGAAATACAAACACTTAAACAACAACTGAGCATTTGGAAAGGGAAATCATCAAACATGTCCAAAGTCATTGATCAGACATCGACACACATCAGATCGATGATAAGGAAGGATAACAAACCAACTCCATGGCCCTATCATCCAGCCGACGTCGACAATGACTCTTTCGTCGTTCCCGTCTATCTCCAGCGCTTTATGCTTGGCCTCTTGACTGGAGATCCGGAAAACGAGCTTCCATCAAACAGGGTCATCATGCTGATGCAATCTTTCAGCCAGGACATTATCTATGCAGTGAGCTGTGGACAACAAAAGCCTCCGAAACACATGTTGCTCCCATATGCAGTTAAGACTCTCACAGGGAACGTAGAACTAATTCGCACATTGAACCATCTTGGACATGCAATATCCTACACTCAACTGGAGGAAAATGACACTGCACTATGTCTTCAAAAACTTGCAGCAAACTTAAATGAGCAAACAGTCCTACCAAGCAGCATCCAGCCGTATGTATTCACAAACTTGGCATGGGATAACATTGATAGACTGGAAGAGACGCTGACCGGGAAAGGAACAACACATCGAGTCAATGGCATTGCAGTGCAGTGCAGGCCAAAATGTATGGACCACACCTTCCAAAGGAGCCACTTCCGAAGATCGAGAAGCTCAAGCAAAGAACAGTCTGCATAACAGAAGAAACACTGCCTGTCTACATTGCAGGTGAACGTGTTGGGCCTCATCCACTACAAACATTATCAACAGCTGCAGCGGAAAACAAGATGGCTATGGAAGTTGCTCAAATCAAGAATCTTCTTTGGGTCATTGCCCGTCAGGTGGACCCAGTAACACAAAAAACACCAAGTTGGACAGGATTCAACATCACCGTCAGGGCATCTATCAGCGTCTCTCAGGATATTGTTAGATATATGCCTACAATAAATGCACCAGCTACAGAGATGTCCACAGTCGCAGAAATCTTGAAGCAGTCTGAAAGCGTCCGACAGATCCTACACTTGCAGGACATCGTCGTCGTCATGGATCAGGCCCTGTATGCTAAGGCTGCCGAGATCGTCTGGAAACACACAGACACATATGCTAACATCGTACTTCGCCTCGGCACGTTCCACACAATCTGCAATGTGATGTCGATTCTTGGTGCTCGTTTCCAAGATGCTGGTCTTAGAGACTTTTGCATCGAAACAGGAATCGTCGCAGAAGGCTCACTCAATCGGGTTATGGAGGGGAAGATGTACAACCGAGCAGTCCGTGTACATAAGAGCATCTACGAAGCATTCATGAGGCTTGCGTGGATTGAATTTCTCCCTTGGTTGGAAAAGATGCGACCAGAGGCAACACAGACGGTCACTACGTTGTTAGCAGAAGTTGCTGAATTGGGACAAGATGAGAGCCAGTGGAACAACCTGTTGGAAGATCAATCGTGTGAAGAAGTTCAGGCTGTTTGGAAGCAATTCCTGCATCACCTTCGTCATGATAATGGTGAATTGTCGTCATTCTGGATGTCGTACGTGGATATCGTTGAAACGGTCTTGCTTGCTCTACTGCACGCTTCCCAAGAAGGTAATTGGCCATTACATCTATCTGCTATCCAAGCCATGATTCCTTGGTGCTTCGCATACGACAAAATCAACTATGCACGGTATTTATCAGCATACTACGCACAAATGACAAACCTTCCAACGCAGCACCCTGGCATCTTCCAAGCGTTCTCGGATGGGTACTTCTCAGTTCAAATGTCAAAAAGCAATCCGTTTGGACGCATTCCAGTTGACCAAACTACTGAGGTCACTGTCAACAAAGACACACAGACACCAGGTGGCACTACCAGGTTCAACTTGAAATCTGGAGCAGTGAAGCGCTACTATGTCACATCCGAACACAGGAGTGCGTTTCTCCGCCAGATGAGGGAAATGGTGAATGTGAGCAACACACACGTACAACACGCGGATCTGCAGCAAACACGGCTCAAGAAAGATGAGGACGCTGTATCATCACTGATAACTCTGATCCAGAGTTGGGTGAACCCATTCACTATGGCCAGCTCTCTCATCAGTATTTCCACCGCACGCGCAGCCCCTCCAAATATTGCCAAGGATCTGGAGAAAGCATGGGAAGTCGGACACAAGTGCTACACAAACTTCAAGATTGAGCGACTTGAGAGCAACCCACCAATCAAGAAATTCCACGACCCTTTGCAACTGAACAAGTTGAAGACTTTCAGCAACCTCACTAAGAAGAAGGAATGCAGAAGCAATGGCAGGGCAGTAATTCTTCAAGCAGACAGAGCTCTATTTGGTAGAATTATCGTGATGGCACAGGGCCGAGATCTTCACATGGCAGAGGTGCTATCTCATCCTCTAGGTCCCTTGCCATGGGCCCTGGCGACACCCGAAGGCCTTCTACGGAAAACCAACAAAGCTGCCCTAGCCACGGCCTTGCAAAGGACTGTGACCCCGGCTGAAAGGATACCCGACAATTCGGCAACAATTATTGACGGGATGCTCCTTATACAGAAGGTGGCAGGTGATCAAACTACATTTGCCGAAGTGGCCATGATTGTCCTATCCATGGCCCTGAAGGATGGATGCAGTAGCCAGAGGATCGATGTCGTCTTTGACACCTACAAGGAGACTTCCATCAAAAACAGCAAACGGTTAACCAGGGGGGAAGAACTTGGACTTGAGCTGAAAAACATCACGGCATCTCAAATTGTAAGGCAATGGCGCAAGTTTCTCAGCTATGTTGGGAACAAGTCAAGTCTTATCATGTTCCTGGTCGAAGAGTGGAAGAAACCAGAGTACATCAGACGCCTACAGGGAAAGGTTCTCTTTGTAACAATTGATGACAAGTGTTATCAGATCACATCTGATGCTAGCCAAGAAGTAGTGGCCCTGGAAAGCACACACGAGGAAGCAGATGGTCGTCTGTTCTTGCATGCTGCCCATGCTGCCGCACATGGATACCAGTCTGTGCTTATTAGCTCAGATGACACCGACGTACTTGTCATTGGCTTGGCATTTCATACCAAGATTCATGCCAAGTTGTTTCAGAAATGTGGCACCAAAGCAAGGGCTAAAATCCTAGACATAGGGAAAATAGGAAAGTCAGTCGGCACAAATGTATGTCAGGCCCTAATTGGAATGCATGCCTATACCGGATGCGACACAGTCAGCACGTTCGCTGGACGAGGAAAACTGACTGCACTAAAACTCATCAGAACCAACAAAGATGTGCAGGATGCATGTACACAGCTGGGAGAGGACTGGGACGTCAGTGAGGAACTGATGGATAAATTGGAGAACTTCACTTGTCTCATGTACGCACCGAAGTCGGGGACAGTGAAGGTGAATGACTTGAGATATCACCTGTTCTGTGCCAAGAGGGGAGAGATCGACAGTCACCAGCTACCTCCGTGCAAAGACTGCTTAACCAAACATGCGCAGCGAGCCAACTATCAAGCCGCTATTTGGAAGAGGAGTCTCAAGATGGATCCAGCAGTACCGAGTCCAATCGGGAAAGGATGGCACTGGGATACCCAGGATGGTCGCGTGCAGCTGGCAGTCGACTGGATGCAAGGACAGCCCGCACCACAGGCGGTTCTGGATTTACTGGCATGCACCTGTTCGAAAAGATGCACACTACCCATGTGTGTCTGCATGGCCAGTGGTTTGAAGTGCACAGACATGTGCAAACTCACCACATGTGACAACCAGAGAGTGTATGGTGAGAGTGATGACAGTTCGGCAGAAGACGATGAAGAAGACGACGACGATGACGAGGATAACTTCTGAATTGTAGAACTGTATGGAGAAAGATCATGTACATATGTGTAACAAATATGGTGTACGCTGAATTGATAACTCGTGTACTTTATGGTATGATGTCTATAAATATATGTTGCTTAAATAGAAAGTACATTGTTTTCCTTTGGTTTACTTTATGTATAGCTGGTAATATAAGAGAACCATACAACACTACAAGACTAAAAACGTTTGCATGAATATGATGTAAATTATCTCGCCAAGTTAGGGTACATCAGGATACATACATATACATGGAGTAGGTTAATCATCACATGCATCATACGTCTGTGGTATATTCAAGAACACCACATACAGTTTGGTCATAATGCCTTCATATTTTTAGAATTAGACATTTCTGACACCAATTTCAGTACTTTTTGGCCTATATATGGCTTACATCCCAATATTATATATACTATTTTTAGACCAATAATGGTATACAAACTATATACATGCTTGTCGGTCAAAAATCGTAAAATGTAAATCAATATATCATAAGAGCGGAAAAATATACATTTATGGATTTTAGGTCATGGTTACAGCAACTACTGTATATTGGATTTTCTCATCTTTATCAAGGTGTATGAGATTTAAGGCCCAAATTTGACTTTAATCATACTGTGTGTTTCTCAAATTCAAAAATTCATTTAATATCCGCCAAACTGAATTTTTGCCTAATTTTGTTTTCATTGGGGATTTTGTGATAAATTTTTGAGGGTTGGCGGAAATAATTATGTTTTAATGATCATAAAGAGGTTACTATATATCACACAGGCACTTTCTATACATCATGTGAAAGATAATTCAATTACCTTTCACCTGGTATACAACACTAACTGATACATATAGGAGATATTATTTGAAAGCCCCAAAACGAACCCTACCCCCTAAATCTTAGGCGGAAAATTACCGAAAGCGTTATTGGGGTGGTCTGACAAATGTGATGATAACACAGATACGGCTAAGAGTTTCACACTGCTATCACATTTTTTTCAGCACTAGGGTCCCTGGCCTTGCCAAAAATAACTGTTAGCCATCCTCCCTCTGATTGAGCATAATGTCGAAAATTTGAGGGTCTGGCTCATAGCCTAATCATTCTGACTCCTATCAGCTGTTATCAGTAAAGTACAATCTATATATATTGTTACGGACACGACTTAGATGTTGCTTGACCGAGCGGAATGGCCGCCGTGTTCACACAAGTTACCCGATTACACTCGAACGTTGGCCGAATCGCGCTATGCCAAATCAATGAAGGAAAGGACACAACGGCTGGGTTAAATGACACGACACCAGGGGTACAGTTCTCAAGACCTCCGGAGGAGGATATAATATTGGGTATGCAGGACGTTTAGATTACACGACACAAGAGGTACAGCACAGAAAGGTGGGCACTTAGACACGGTCTTATCTTAGCCCCAACAGACCACAGACAAACGGGACAAGACTGACTCACACAGGGATTGATGGCAAGGAAGGGCAGGTAGTCGATGGCTCAAGGTGCACCTTGGCTCAGGGGCAGAATCGACTCGGTCCGGTCCAGAGATGCGGGAGGTATCTCTCAGCGCTAGGAGGTGGCGTCCTTTCTTCTTCGTAGCTGAGGCGCATCTGACGTCACCTCCGTCTTCCTGCGCATGTCCAGCGGGGAGTGACACGCCCTCGGCTCGTTAGCTCCGCCCCAGATGGAATCGGTCCGCCGCTTCTTATTGGGTGCGGGGGGTTACCGGGCTCCGCCCTTGACGAGGAGCTGACAGTGAGCCCCTGAGTGGTAACCCCGTCGGAGCACATGGTCAATGGCGGCTAACCAAGCCGGAGTGAGGACGCACACTCCCCGCGCCGCCGCCGCGCCGCCCCCGCTGTTGTTGTTGTTGGTGTTGTTGTTCCATGAGGAAGAGATGCGGGGAGGTATTGGGAGGTCCTAAACTTACTAACGGTGCCATACAATCACATTCTGGTGCAACGAAGAGTCAGAATTAATGGAAACGAGTCCTTAACTGACATAGACGAAGAATAACTAGCAAGATGTCCTATAGTTGTCTACGTGAGATGCGGTGAACCTGGGCACGACATTTAATGGGGGAAAAAGGGGAAGGTCGGGGCTACAGAGTGTTGTTTACAGACAATGGGACTAGGGAATGGGGGATTGGGGATAGTTGGGGAGTATTGGGGAAATAGGGGAATATTTACAAGCGGATATGGATGGAGGCCAAATCCCATATCCGCAACAATATAAAACACAGTTTGTGTGTGTGTGTGTAATGTTACCGATAGACTCCTAAACGGAGAGGCTTACGTGCTTGATATTTGGCATAGACATGGCCATTGAGCCTGGGACGAACATGGCCGAACTCAAAATATTTGACGATCCAGATTTTTTATTCATATTTACCTCAGCGCATTTCAGCGCACGGAATCAACGGAATCAGAGCAGGTGGGCGCTGATTCGCTCAGAGCGATCACGTGATGACGCTATGACGCTATGAAAAAAAAAAATCGCTATGACGCTATGAACGCTATGACGTTATGACGCTATGAAACGCTATGAATGCTATGACGCTATGAACGATATGACGCTATGACGCTATGAAAAAAAAAATCGCTATGACGCTATGAAACGCTATGAACGATATAAACGCGATGAACGCTATGACGCTATGAAAAAAAAAAAATCGCTATGACGCTATGAAACGCTATGACTTCCGCTTCCGGTCCGGTCTGGAGAGGACGCTGGCGTTACTTGTTCGCCGCTTCTCCGACTGGGCCATTGTACATAGTTTGCTTTTCTGGTGGTCGTGGCGGATTTTTGACCGTTGGGTCTGCCCTCTGCTCGGTCCCGGCTCTGCTCCTGGCTTCGCCTGCCCGGCTCCTCCACTATTTCCTCAGGCCCGCTCCCGTTGTTTGCGGCGGTGGCTGTTTGCCGCTGTGGTCTTCATTAGCGGCTGCAGTCGTTTGCCGCTGCGTTTGCCGCTTTGCCTCCTCGACCTTGGCCTCGTACTCGTCCCTTCGCTCCTGCCTGGCATGGCTCTGAGGTACTCAGCCGCAGGGCTTCTTCTGCTCGGTACCCGCTCCACCCCATCATGCATCTCTGCCATTAAATCAAATGGACTCCTCCGACGACCCAGGTACATTCACCGTGGCTCCGGTCGTAAGTTTGTTTATTTGCAATCAGGTCACTCCATCCCCATCCTCTGGTCGGCTCAGCGCACTCTCACTCTTCGTCCCAGCGCACCTGGTCACAGCAACGCACACGATCGCACCTCCTGCCTACGAACCCTGGCTAAATCACCTGAATTGATCCCTGCTGTTCAAAACAACATCAAGCTCACCCTGTTCAACACCCGGTCCCTCAACAACAAATGCCTCATCCTGAACGAATACATCCTGGATAACAAACTGGACTTTCTCTGTCTCACCGAAACCTGGCAACAACCTCTGGACTACTACACACTTAACCTCACCACACCCAATGGATATTCCTACGTCAATAAACCACGCTCGGAGGGCCGAGGTGGTGGAATTGCCGTTATCCACCGTCAAGACATCAAGACCAACCTCATCTCCATCTCATCTGCTCCATCATTTGAACACCTGGCTTTAAAACTCTATGGTCGCACGCAGTCAGTCATGGCTGTCGTCTACCGCCCTCCCAAACCACACCCATCATTCCTGTCTGACTACTCCTACTTTCTGACCCAGCTATGTTCCCTCTCCCCCTCAATCCTCCTCCTTGGTGATTTCAATATCCACATGGACTCCACTGACTCCACAATAACCACTGACTTCACTGATTTACTCACCTGCTTTAACCTCACTCAACATGTCGACTTTCCTACCCATATCCGTGGTCACATTTTGGACCTTGTCTGCTCCACTGGATTAAATTTGCACCATCTCTATGGCTCCGACCTCACCCTCTCTGACCACTTAGCCATCACTCTGACCATCAACATCCCCGCCCCAACACCAAGGCATTATCGCACAATCAACTTCCGTAAGCTAAACGCTCTTTCACCTACCTCATTCTCATCCACCCTCTCTGAAAAAATGTCCACTTCTCCCTTCATTGACCTCCACACCCCTTCCGACCTCACTGACTACTACAACCACACTCTCTCCTCCTGCCTTGACCAGCTTGCACCTGTAAAAACCAAAACAGTTTCTTTCACCCATTCTGCTCCCTGGTTTACCCCTGAACTCCACCTGATGAAAACTCGTGCTCGCCAACTTGAAAGACTCCGCAATAAAACGGGTCTCACAGTTCACTCCCAAGCCTACAAGGACCACCTACAACACTACAAAGATGCCCTCTCCCGCGCCCGCTCTGCCTACTACTCTCAAATTATCCACTCTGGCTCCGGAAACCCAAAAGCACTCTTCTCGACAATAAACAAACTCCTCCGCCCCCTGAACACCACCACCCAGTCATTCACAGTAGACAACTGCATCTCCTTCCTCTCTTTCTTCCAACGCAAAATTGACAACATCTACAACAGCTTGACCACCGCCGCACCCGCTCCCCCTCCAACCACCTGCCCCCCCTTGTCCTGCCATCCCCTGTCTCGGTTCTCCCCAATCTCCCCTACTGACCTCTCTGAACTCCTCATAGGAATGAAAACTGCCACCTGCACTCTTGACCCCATCCCCTCCAGCTTTGTCAAAGCCTCCCTCCCTGCTCTCTCTCCACTTATCATTGCAACAATAAACTCCTCCCTGTCTACAGGCATCGTCCCACCTTCCCTCAAAATTGCTGCTGTTACCCCCATTCTAAAAAAACCTGGTCTAAACCCTGACACCCTAAACAACTTCAGACCCATCTCCAACCTACCCTTTCTGTCAAAAGTTTTGGAATGCGCTGTAGCCACTCAACTCAAACATCATCTCTCTGCCAATAACCTGTATGAAACATTCCAATCCGGATTCCGGTCCAACCACAGTACTGAAACTGCTCTCCTCAAAATCACCAATGACCTTCTCCTCTCCTCTGACGCTGGCAACCTCAACATTCTCGTCCTCCTCGACCTCAGCGCTGCCTTTGACACCATCGATCACACTATCCTCCTCACCCGACTTGAATCCACCTTTAACGTTACCGGCACTGCCCTCTCTTGGATTAAATCATACCTCTCTGACAGATGCCAGTTCATCTCCATCAATAACTGCAAATCCCCCACTGCTCCCCTCCCCCAAGGTGTCCCCCAAGGTTCAGTTCTTGGCCCCCTCCTCTTCATCCTTTACCTGTCCCCGCTCGGTCACTTAATCCGCCGTCATGGTCTCCAATTCCACTGCTTCGCCGATGACATCCAGCTTTTCATCTCCACCAAGTCCGTCTCCACCGACACCCACTCTATCCTGACAAACTGCATCACTGAAATAAAATCCTGGCTTCAAATCAACTTCCTCAAGCTTAACTGTGATAAATCTGAAATAATCATCATTGGCCCAAAAACGCTCACAAAATCCACCCATAACTTTGCCCTCAACATCGACGGTATCCCAGTATCCACCTCCCCTCACATCCGGAATCTTGGCGTCATCTTTGACCAAACCCTTTCCTTCGACAAATACACTAAACAGATCACAAAGTCAGCCTTCTTTCACCTGAAAAACATCGCCCGTCTCCGCTCATCCCTCTCCTCC
Organism: Myxine glutinosa; assembly: GCF_964187855.1. Taxonomy (NCBI): domain Eukaryota; kingdom Metazoa; phylum Chordata; class Myxini; order Myxiniformes; family Myxinidae; genus Myxine; species Myxine glutinosa. Next base: position 169,529,952 of record NC_136267.1, on the reverse strand, counting down.
ACGGCTGCAGAAACCCTCATCCACGCCTTCATCACCTCCCGTCTGGACTACTGCAATAGCCTCCTCTATGGTTCACCCTCAAAAATCACCAATAAACTCCAATACATTCAGAACTCCGCTGCCCGTCTACTCACCTATTCCCGGACCCGTGACCACATCACCCCCGTCCTTTACAAGCTTCACTGGCTCCCCATCTCCCAGAGAATCCAGTACAAAATCCTCCTCTTGACATACAAAGCCCTCCATAACCTGGCCCCATCCTACCTGGCTGACCTCCTCTCCAGACACACTCCCACCCGCAACCTCCGCTCTGCTGGTACCAACCTCCTGACCCCCTCCATCTGGACCAAATTCAGATCCTGGGGGGACAGGGCCATCTCCATCGCTGCTCCCACCCTCTGGAACTCACTACCTCACACCATCAGAGACTCCTCCTCACTCACCACATTCAAAACATCACTAAAGACCCACCTGTTCAACACTGCATTCAACATTCAACCCACAGCATTTAACCCCTGACTATCTCTTCTCCTTCTCCCTCCTTTTGCTTTAAATATTTCCCTATTGATTCTTGTCTTTTTGCAATTGTTGTTTTCATGTATTGTTATGCATTATGTTTGCATTATGCATCATGCATGCATTATGTTTTCATGTATTGTTATGCATTATGTTTGCCACTCTGTCAAAGCGCCTTTGGGCTTCTGGAAAAGCGCTATACAAAATAAATGAATTATTATTATTATTATGAACGCTATGAACGCTATGACGCTATGACGCTATGAAAAAAAAAATCGCTATAACGCTATGAACGCTATGACGCTATGAACGCTATGACGCTATGATGCTATGATGCTATGAAAAAAAAAATCGCTCGCTTTACCAAGGGGCTTGCTCTCCCCCCGTTCCCCTCCCCTCCCCTTCCCCCTCCCCCTCCCCTCCCCCGCCCGGCAATGCCGGGTACTTCTGCTAGTGTTAAATAAGAAAAACACTGCACCCTGCCACCTTCACTTTGTGAATGCCAGTTACCATGAGCTTGCTTAATGCCCTGAATCAATTACTGATCGCATCTACACACATTGGGAATGTCAATAAACAATGGAGCCTCTTGTGTAACCTTGGCCAAGGCAGTGTGATCAGTCACCTCCACGGTGTGTGTAGATACATTTAGACAGCAGCTTGGCAATGCAAAGGAAGGATCATTTATTATGCTTTACCACAGACATTTGTTCAGCTTCAACTATTGTTTCAAGTGAGTTTTACTGTTTTGGACTTGGTTTTAATGCTGTTTTGATTTTAATTTGTAACTATCTTTGGTACTGTGTTTAGTCATGGTTTAGTCACACTTAGTTTAAATTGATAGAGTTTTATTTTTGTTAGTGCATTTGACATAATATTTCGTGGTTTGGTTTAGCTGTGCTGATTCCATTCGTGGGTTTCTTTGTTTAAAGTTCTCAAATCGTTCTTTTCTGGCAATTTTTTTGTTTTTTTTGAGGTTACTTATATACCATTGTCCCTCTTATTTCTTCCTCGCATAATTCGATCCTCAGATCTTGAGTCTTGAGCGAGTTCCCCCAGCATTTAGTTTTATTTGGTCTATTTAAGTGTTAGGTTTTAAGTATTTAAGTTTAAGTCTACTTTTTTTTCTTTTTTTTTTTTTTAAGTGTCCCATTTTTTCTGGGTGGAACAATACTCTTCCCAATATTTTAGAATTGTGTACATAATTTTGTTGGTCAACTTGCAGGCAGTGGCATAAATTGCCTGTTCACACCTCGTTCACTCATGATCAGATAAGGGAGAATATGTTGAAAAGTGCTCCATCTCAAACCAGTCTGTCCCAACCCAGGCAATAGCCACTAGTTTAGGCAATAGATACACCCACAACGATTTTTGACAGTGGTACCGACATTGCTGATCGTTAAACAACTAATCAGGTATGCATCGTTCAGGTGGGCTTGGTTCATTCCATTCAACTAAAATTCAATGACAAAATTGATATAATAGCTTTGTAATAACCATAAACTATATAATGTGTGCTTTGTTCACTTTAAGGCAACAGACACACCCACGATGGATGATGACAGCCCTAACAACATTGCTGATGGTGAACAATCTAATCAGGTATGCATCCTTGTTGAAGTGGAGGTGTACCATGACCATTGACCATGATAATCACGAAGCACCTAATTATTTAGCCATCAATGTTCTTCCACAAAGCAAACTCTGTTTATTCATTTTAATTAAAATTCGCCAACACATAAATTTAGGGCCTGCTACAAACCCATAACCTAATACTTTGTTCTATTCTAGGCTGCAGACACACCCACGATGGATGAGGGCAGCTCAACCGACATTGATAATCGTGAAGCCGATCTGGTGTGCATCATTTGTAAAGCGAGTCAAGATGAATCACTGAAGATATTCGTGGACAGAACGTGGGGTGCATTGAAGAGGGCGGCAGAGTTTAGACTTGCACTAAAGTCGGATCGCTATATAGATACAACTACAGAAGTCAACATGCAGCAACAAGCAGGTAATGCAAAGTACCACTCTAAATGCTACAGAAATTACACTGCTGTGAAAAGGCCATCAACAAATTCACAAAGCGACTCTCCCTCAAATCAACCAAAGACTCGGCGCAGAAGTTCGATGCCACCATCGGATGCGAAAGGTTTCTTGAAGGGCTCCTGCATCTTTTGTCCTGTACTGCGTAAAACCATCAACCGTAAGGTGGAGCCGTTGTCAGATTGTCTTACAAAAGACGGTTGTGAGAGCATATTTGCAGCAGCTCCAAGAAGTAGCAACGAGCGGGTCAAAGCTTTAGTCCATAGTGCAGTTGACCTGATCGCCAAAGAAGCCCAATATCACAAGTCATGCCGTCGGGAATTTTTCAAAGAGGTTGAGGGGGCTGTTCCAAAGAATGAAGACGTTTCAGAAATTTTCTGAAATTTTCAGAAAATAGCTAAGTGTTATCCAAGTGGTGACTTGAGGAAACACTGACTTTGAAAAACGAAAGGGCATCTTGAATACAAATAGTTCAGCATGAATTGAAATTGATTGTGGATAACTAAATTTGAATCCATACGTATCTTGTTTCAGGAAAACCCGATGTCAAATGTGAAGGAGGTTGACTGCGCACTTCTTCCACCTTGTGCAAAGACTGTACACAACAAATTGCAACGGGCACACTTCATTAGCATCCTTTGGGGAAATGCTGACTCGGCACATCCAGGACATGGTTTGGATCCTGTGAACTACGGATGGAAGGAAAAGAACGGGTGCTATACCCCAGACTGGTTCTTGGGACCTGCCCTGCCAGATTATCTTTTCCAGGAAGGGGAACAGGAGGAGGACAGTATAGAGGATCTCAAGAGTGACCAACAAGATATTGCTAATGTGTCTGACGATGATTCAAATTCCGAAAATGCTTGGAGTGATGACTCGGAAAGTGAAACAGAGATCTAACCCTCTCAAGAATCATAAGGATTTTCTGATAGTGATCTACTCATTGGATGCATTAAGCATATATATTGTAAATTCTGTTGGATGTCATGTAAAATAGATTTCACGTGGTATGTTTAATCTAGCCCAAATTTTGGGACCCTTTTTGGGCAGGGGGGGGGGGGATCTGGCGGGCCTTATGTGGCAGGCAATCGATAGATATATTGTACTTAATAGTAGATTGTAATTGATCATTTTAACTTGGTTGTATATTATGTGGTAGCTCCAATGTTTAATCCATCCCAAATTTGTGGACCCTTTTTAGGGGGTCCCTTGCAGTGGTCATTCTGTGCTCTGTGAGATGTACCTGTTGATTTCCATTTGGTTTCATGTGGTACTTTTGATATATGTTCTAGGCCAATTCTACCACAGTGCCCCCAGGGTCAACTTTTGGGGTGTGTCTGGTGGGCCTTATGCAGCAGACAATCTGTCTGGTGATGGGTTTTTTATACTTAGTAGAGTGTAATTGTTCATTTTAACTTGGTTTCATGTGGTACCTCCTATGTTTAATCCAGCCCAAATTTTGGGACCCTTTAAGGGGGGTCTGGGGGGGGCCTATGCAGAGGCAAATTTGTCTGGCGGTGGTCACTCTGTGCTCTGTGAGATATACCTGTTGATTTCCACTTGGTTTCATGTGGTACCCCCAATGTTTGATCCAGCCCATTATTTGGCCCCCCTCTTTGGGCCCCAGGGGCCCCACGCAGCAGGGGGTCCCCGGCAGACATCCATATCTGAATATGTTAGGTTACACAATAAATGTTTCTATACTCGGATATTGGTACCTTGTTCGTTTGACCAAAATGCTCTGGGCTGCCGGCCTACTCCTGCAACACACACCTATTATTTGGAATTCACATGTTTATGATTGATATGTTTGGAATATGGGAGTGACGTCATCGGAAACGGAAATGGCGGTTTGGTTAGAAAGTGTGGGAGGAGCTGAGAGAGGCACGCGGTTTGGCATGAGGCCTGAAGCCGAAGGCTGGGTGATTGGTGATTAAACCGTTGACGTTCGCAAGCAGTACGTTTCGTATGATTACTGGATACAACACCCACTCCTGCAACACACACACACTCCTGCAACACACACACACACCTCCATTTCTCTTCCGCGCTCAGTCACTACACCTTTAGACTGAAATGAACCACCACCCACAACCTCAACCTACACCGTTCGATGTGCCTCCATAAACTTCCTCCATATCCAAAGTGTGCCTTTCAAGGCAACCTGGGCAACTTTGTCACACATCCTCCTTCTTTCTGTACCACACACTCCAAGCCGAGCAAGAAATGCAAAAAAGGAATTGCCAATATACCCTCTACACCCCACCTCAAATGGCTGACAAGAAACTCGCCAACCCTCCTTCCGACAGTCTGCCTCCAGCTCACTGTACTTTCCTCTCGCACCTTTATGTATGTATGTATGTATGTATGTATGTATGTATGTATGTATGTATGATTCGAGTTTTCCAATAGTATATTTCCAATATCCGAGTATAGAAACATTTATTACATACATACATACATACATACATAAAGGTGCAAGAGAGGAAAGTACACATACATACATACATAAAGGTGCAAATCCTGCTCTTCCGCTCTATCTCACCCTCTCTCTGTTCTTTTCACCCTCTCTTTTGCTCAAGGTCATCTGCCGGCATCTTGGAAATCAGCAAACATTACCGCTTTACACAAAAAATGTGCAAAAACAGATCATTGCAACTACAGACCAATCAGCCTGCTCCCAATTATCAGCAAAGTCATGGAATCCATCATTGCTTCGGAGATGAAATCTTTCCTCTTCTCCAAAGCCTTGATCTCTGATCATCAATTTGGTTTCAGACCAGGTCACTCTATTCTGGACATGCTGCTTCTGCTGTCTCAACAATGGATGGAGGTCCTCAATGCCAAACAGGAAATCAGAGCTGTCTCCCTTGACATATCACGTGCCTTCGATACGGTCCGGCACCCAGCTCTGCTCTCCAAACTCTCTTCCTATGGTATATCCATGGAAATCTCCACTCTTGGCTTGCGGACTTCCTCTCTGGTCGTAGTCAACATGTGGCCCTGAATAGGTTTCTCTCCTCTCCCCTTCCTGTTCAGGCTGGAGTTCCCCAAGGCAGTGTTCTGGGCCCTGTGCTTTTTCTGGTCTTCATTAATGATCTCTCTGACTCTCTGGAAAATCCTCTCCATCTCTTTGCTGATGACTCCACTCTCTGCCGCTCCATTCTTCATCCCTCAGATCGGTAGTCTGCAGCCTCCTCACTCTCTGCAGACCTGGACGAAATAACAGACTGGTCAAACAAGTGGAATATGTCTTTCAATCCTGACAAATCTCACACTCTTACGATGTCTCTCCGAAAAGACCGACTGGACAACCCTCCCATCTACTTTCTGAACAATCCTCTCCAATAATTTCTGTCACTCAAGCTTTTGGGTCTCACTATCTGCCATGATCTTTTCTGGGAAAACCATATTTCCAAGCTGGCCTCCAAAGCCAGTCGCTGACTGGATATCATCCGTCGTGTGAAGTCCTTCCTTGGCACACCTGAGCTCCTCACCACAACAAGGCTTTCATCCGCAGCTCAATGGAATACTGTTCCCCCCCTCTGGGCCGGTGCTCCTGCCTCACACCTAGCTCGGCTTCACGCTGTTGAAACCAAAGCTTTCAGAATCATTGGAATCTCCCGCGATGAAGCTAACTCCGAGGGCCTTTCACTCACTCACCGCAGGCAGGTTGGTGATCTTTCTGTCTTCTGCCGACTCCTCTCCGGCCTTGCTCCCCCAGCTCTGTCTGTGCTCTGTCCCCCAAATATTCCTACAGGTCGCACAAGTTCTGCCAGCAACCCTCTTATGGTTAAACTCCCAAAATAAAGACTCTCTGCTCACCTTCACTTTTTCATTCCTCTTTTTTCCCGCCTCTGGAACAAACTCCCCCACTCTCCTCAATCCCACTCCCCCCTCCAGGTCTTTAAAACAGCTGTTCAACACCATCTCTTGTCTTCCCCCATCCAAAACCTTGATCTTTTCTACCCCCGTTAACTCACCCACAGACCCACTTTTTTTGAAATTCCTACATCTTTCCTGGAAGTCCTAGCAGTGTCCATGTGTTTTATACCTCTCACCCTCCCCCCACCCATGCCTTCCCACGCCTCCTCCCCCCAAGCCCTCTCCCTCCCACAGATCTCCCAATGTCCCTGCTCTCAAATGTTGTACTTGTGTGCTTCCCTCTCTCTCCCCATCTTGTCTCCCGCTCCCTTTATCTTATGTTTTATGTGTCAGTGTGTCTTTTTTTGATTAATGTTAGCTCTTACACGAGTCTCCGTCTTGTAGACGAAAAAAAACAATTGTAGACCGCAGGCGCATCCAGTGATAGCAATCATAACAGAAGGTATCTACATGGGACTTGGAGATAGAGGGGTATGAGGATATTGGTTTGTGTGGATGGGTAATGATACTGGGGTTGGTTAGTGCAGGCATGGATGGCCTCCTCCTGCGACAACGTTCCTTGTGTATCTTCTAGGTTCACATTGATGCCTGGCCCAACATGTGAAACACCAGGGCGGCAGTTTATAGCTGGGTCGGAATCGAACCCAGGCTAGAAACTCAAAGGTGAGTGAGCATACCCCCTCAGCTCTCCTGGAGTCCTGCCATCCCATGAAAAAAACTTAAAATAGAGGACAAAAAGCCACGTCAACGTCCAGGTTGAGCAAAACACCATACCTGGAGATCACAAGTTCGGTTCCGGTAACCTCCGAGCAGAATCCAGTGGAGCATTCGCGAGGCGCTCGGTCCGGGTAAATCCTCCAAGCGCAGCTGTCCCAGGGATGGTTGCCGAGGCTGCTCCACCTCCCTCCTCATGGACAACGAGCTGGGATCCGAGCACAAAGTGCGGCCGACGTTCCCAGGTAACGGCCGAACCGCTAGACGGGAAGCAGCCCGAAGCCACAGATGCGCCATGGCTCTGAAAGTGAAACAGGACTTGGCCTGGGAAAGAGTGCGAGGGGAGAGTGGGCAGGAGGGATCATCCGGGTGTGGGAGGAGCGTAACAACATGAACATGTGCACTTATGTGTGGGAAAGATCTGAAAGAGAAAATAATTAATTCACGTTTGGTTTGAAAACATCAAAATCTCGAACGGTACTCGGTAGAGCGCACACCTCCACCAGGCCAGATCTGGATTCAGACCTGAACCAAAATCGAATCGCTGGTTCTTGTTACATAACAAACTCATCCACAAAGTTTTGTCATAATCCATCCATAACTTTTTGAAATATCATATGCGATATATCTGTTTTGGCCAAATCTCTCAATGGTGAAAAATCCTTACGAAATTCAGAAAAATTATTGTACCTGGATCTGGATTCGGATCTTCACCAAAATCAAATCAATTCGTCCTTGTTACACACACAACGTGTCCACCAGGTTTCGTCAGAATCCGTCCATGTCTTTTGGAGATGTCGTGCTCACAGACAGACAGGGGTGAAAACATAACCTCTGTCCAGTGTCTACCTTCAGTAGCGAGACAAACAATAAAATCTTCAATATCCTTTACCATCAACAGAATCTCACAACTTCGTGAAACCACAATCCAGAACTCTGACCTTTCCCCATTAATTCACTGGATGATCTGATATGACAATTCTCGTTTCCATGGAAAAGAAAAGAAAACTGCCTGGAGGTCTTGCCTGGAGGTGAACCCCCACCAACCCCCTTTTCCTCCTCCCCCCCCCCCCTTGCCACGCCTCCTCCCCCCAAGCCCTCTCCCTCCCACAGATCTCCCGATGTCCCTGCGCTCAAATGTTGTGTTTGTGTGCTTCCCCCTCTCTCCCCATCTTGTCTACCACTCCCCTTATTCTATGTTTTGTGTCAGTTTGTCTGCTTGTGATAAATGTTAGCTCTGACATGAGCCTCGATCTTGTACACACAAAAAAAAAATGCCTCAAACCCACTCTCCCAACTCTCTGCCCCTGCCCTAACTTTATGTCCTCCCCACCTATTTCTTCTTCAAGTCCTCAACCTTCCTCCCTCCCCCATCCCAAACCTTAAGTTCACAACCCCCCTCCAAACCCCAAGTCCTCAACCCCCCATGCCCCTCACCTTGTAGCACCTCAATCTCCCTCTCATTACTCCCTGCCCCCTCCCCCAACACTCTGTCCTTCCCTCTCCCTTTCTTCCCATTCTTAACACATTTCACAAGGATGCACAGGTATATTTGGCACAGGAGGAGCCCATTCGGCCCATCATTTCATTTAATTCCATTATTTTTATTGTCCACGTGAAACATGGAAAATTTTCATCCACTGGCAATTCAATTCAGGAAGGGTACATTTTTTTTCTTTCTTTGTATACAAGATCGAGGCTCGTGAAAGAGCGAACATTAATCACACAGAAAGACAAACCGACACATAAAACATATAACATCGGGAGCGGTAGACAAGATGGGGAGAGAGGGGGAAGGACACAAACACAACATTTGAGAGCAGGGACCGAGAGACATCGAGAGATCTGTGGGAGGGAGAGGGCTATGGGGAGGGGGCATGGGAAGGGGGGGTGGGGGGGTGGGAGAGGTATAAAACATATGGACACTGCCAGGACTTCCAGGAAAGAAGTTGGAATTTCAAACAAGGTGGATCTGGGGTGAATTAGCGGGGGTAGAAAAGATCAAGGTTTTGCATGGGAGAAGATAAGAGATGGTGGTGAACAGCCGTTTTAAAGACCTGGAGGGAGGAGTGGGATTGAAGGGAGTGTGGGAGTTTGTTCCAGAGGCGGGAGAAAAGAGGAATGAAAGAGTGAAGGTGAGCAGAGAGCCGAGATTTCGGCAGTTTAACCATCAGAGGGTTGCTGACAGATCTTGTGCGACCTGTAGGAATATTTGGGGGACAGAGCACAGAGAGAGCTGGGGGAGCAAGGCCGGAGAGGAGTCGGTAGAAGACAGAAAGACCACCAACCTGCCTGCGGTGAGTGAGTGAAAGGCCCTCAGAGATAGCTTCATCGCGGGAGATTCCAATGATTCTGAAAGCTTTGGTTTCAACAGCGTGAAGACGAGCTAGGTGTGAGGCAGGAGCACCAGCCCATAGTAGACACAGGGCCATAGGGTGGATATCTATTTTTTTTTTTATTTCATGACCTGAACCTAGGGATTTGGCAAGAAGGGTGTGGGATGAAGCCTTATGACCTCCAAAACATCTTGTTTTTTTTCACAAGCGATATCGTGGTACGTTACCGAGAACCACTGCCCCAAAACACCAGTATACACCAATTGTATGTTACATTTGAAATACCCATTTACACAGTAAAAAAACAACACAAACTATATGATGTCATGTTCACATTGGTCTTGGCGGCAATATTTATTAATTCAGACCCCCAAAAGTAGTAAAAATGTTGTTTTAACGACTTGGTAAAATAACATGCTGTTGATGCATTTATCAGAAAGTCATGTTTTTGGACCTTAAAACCTGCATAATTTTAAATTTTTGTACAATATTTGTGATTGGTGTTGCTACTACGATCCATGGTGGTTTACCAATGCTATTTTGAAACTGTTAATAGGTCCAATAAGTGTGTAAGGGGTGATATTTTAACCCATCAAAGACAATTACGCGGCGTACAAGCGAACCAGTGCGCATTGACGTCATGATAAACTCGAGATGGGCTAGAGAAGCTCCACCGTCTCAATGTATGAACTCCAGAAGCGAAATGTTGGTTTGGTGTCACTTGCTTCTAAGAATTTGTCAAAGGAGGTTTTGAAGTCTTTGAACTTGTCACTGTTGAGAATGACATGGTAGTTTGGATGTGGGAAAGCTTCAGCTAAGTTTGACAAAAGTTCCTTCACTCAACCCGCTTAATGTTCTGGAATAGATTCAAAATATGCATCCAGGAGCATCTGCTGCATCGCGTCTGACATCAGCTTATGGGCTCGAACTGCCCTGTTGTAATGTTTGCCACTGAACACTCCATTCACAGACCCCACTGCAACAATCTCTGACTCAACCAGGATGTCTTGGAGACCACCTTCTCGAAATCTCTTTCCAATACAGCCAAGAAAGGACATTGCAGTGTGGAATGCCCCAAGTCGAATTACCAGTCTCTTCATGAACTGTGCATTCTTCCATCTAATGAGCTGTGCCTTGCAATAGATGGCTTGGTCAACGACAATGACGACTGCTTCCAACTGTAACTTGTCGGCGATCTGAACACTTCTCTGCAGTATTGTTAGTACCGTATTCATTTCAGTCGGAGTGGCATCAATGACAGGGAGATACCCTATCACGCTCTTTGGTGGAACTTCAACACAAGACAGTAGTTGGTTGAATCCTGTCCAAGATGGCAGAGTCCCGTCAATGTTGTACTTGGTGATGTGGTATGCTAGGTCTATCGTCTTAGGGTGCTGGAGTAATGGGAAGTACGTTGCTCGATCCAATGGAACGCTGGTTGCGAATGGAGCGGGTCCTTCGTTTTTCCCTCCATAATATGTGGCAAGGTTCACTGCAGGTGGCTGTATCGATCTCTCCCGCGTCCTCTTAACTGTAGTGACTGGTGCTGGTTGTACTACTTCATGGGATTGACTTGGTCGCTGTATTATAATCCCATTGGTATTGTGCGTTGTTCCACGCCCAGACAATGTCTCCTCCCCGAAGTCATTATTGTCCCATACGAGTGTGACATGCTTGCCCGCCTGAATGATTGATGGAAGAGCATCCTCTCCAGGATGTAGTTCTTGGTTAGCCCGTGCAGTGTCATGATTTAAGACGACAGAGTTTGAGACGCAGTAACCAAACCCGTTCAGTAGGCTGATTAATTGGGCTGAACCTGAGAGATGACGTACTGTCATTGCAAGTGACAAATGTTTGGGCATCTGTTTCCTTCCCTTTGATTGGAGGTATATGATGTCCTGTGCAATTGTGAGAATTCTTCTATGTATTGTAGATTCTATCTTTACAAACTCATCAGAATCAGGTTCGTCTGACACTCCCACCATCCATGCAATAAAGTTATAGAGACAGGCAGGTACAATTGCTTCTGCGGCATTTGTTGTCAGGTGCTCAGAGGTTGGGGGCCATGGCATATTTGGCTTGATCTCATCTATTGCATTTCTCAATTGTAGCGCAGTGAAGTAGTGTTCTCTAAGGTTATTCTCAGTATACCCAGGTTGCTTTGGTGGGGTTGGTTCAGAGTCGGATGTTTGTTCTGTCTCTGTTGTGTCATCACCTGAACCATGCATGGTTTCTTGCAACACTTTCTTTTCTTCAACCAGCACTTCAGTGGAGATGTCATTAACATACACAAGGTGTCCTTGGCAGCGCATATACGGGGTTAGAAAGCATAGTTGTGGAAATGTTTTCATCAGTCTTGTCTTGAGAAAGCCACTTTTGTAGTTTGATTCTATTCCGTGTGTTGCTTTGATTTGTTTCATGAACATGTCATTAAGTCGTTTCAGTCTGTAGATTTCCTTGTTGTCTATTATATGATCCTTGACTGTTGCACAAAATAATGTGTATGCTTCTGAGTAGTTGGAGTCTCCTTGTTGCTCTGCATTAGGTGTTGTTGCTAGCTTGCCTAAATACCGGGTATACTCCTTGTAGCAGCGACCGTGGTATTTTACCTCTATCGCAACACAATCGCGGTCTTGAATTTGAAGCAGCAGGTTTGTATTGTTGTTGTCTTTAGCAGCTTGCTGCAGTCTTGGTGCCTCAATTGTTGAGCACCTTGTTAGAGGCTCTTTTCTTCGGCCCCTTTTGCCTGTATTGATTGTTCTCTCTTTCTGACAAAGGATGCATATATTAGGCAACACATATTGGGATCTGGCTGAACATTTGGGCTTGCCTAAGCTGGAGCGTAGAGCACGTTTCCTGACTGGTTGTGGGCCTTTATGCATCTTGTCAATGTTGACGTTGATGTCGTTGCACGTTGAAGCTGCAATAAATACACATAAAAGAAAACAATTAAAATTATGTGAGTTTAAAATGTCTAGACCTCAAGTCATGGTTAGCCCGACTAGATTCCCTCCCCCCCCCCCCCCCTTCCTCTTAAAAATTTATTTGTTTCACCTCGGCCCTACCTCCTTGCATAAATATTGGACAGTTCCTTCAATTCAAAATCGTTCGACTACACACAAAATCATTTTACATTTCCCTCACAAAAAAAAAATCAAACTAAGTTTTGAAGCATTGTCATGATTTATTATTCAAGTTATTCAACCTACCAGTATAGGCTGCATTTTCTTCTCTCTTTTTCATGCTGCTTTGCACCCGGCTCACTCGTTGTTTATCGGTAAATCGTGAATAACACACTTGATGAAACGCTGCATCATGCGGTATAGCTATAGCAGGTATTGTTACCATACTGTTGCCACGTTCGCCGAATTCGTCAGCGTGGTTCTTCACGAAATTTCTCGCAATTTCAGCTTGATCACCTTCTAAATTCTGCCACGTAAGAACAAATTGCAAATATCGCGGCCATGTTATATCACTAAAAGGTATTAAACTTGATCTTTTGGCCGGAGAAATGCACATATAACAGCGTTTCTCGCTCCCACCCTCGTCACCGTCGCTGCTACTGGAGGCCGCCATTTTGTTTACTCGCAGCCGGAAGCCCAGACATCGTTCGTAGCGCGAATAAGCGCGATCCTCATTGGTCAATACATCGAAATGCGTTCGAGGCTAAACGGAGATTTTGGAAATAAAATTATACATTTCAACATTATATTACAGACTAACGTACCAGAATCTGACTTGTGAAAAGTCATGAACATTATTTCTTAATTTTTTCTATATTATCATGCCAATTTGATGCCCACCCGATTTTCAGGTCACGAAATGAAATGAAAAATTGGAACACCTGGCAGTCTATAGGGGAGAACAGTATTCCATTGAGCTGTGGATGAAAGCCTTGTATGTGGTGAGGAGCTCAGGTGTGCCTAGGAAGGACTTCGCACGACGGAGGATGCCCAGTCGGCGAATGGCTTTGGAGGCCAACTTGGAAATGTGGTTTTCCCAAGAAAGATCATGGCAGATAGTGAGACCCAAATCATCGTTTTCAGGTTAGTATTAAACAAGTGAATTGAATTCGGCACAAATTATAGTCTAAAATGGTAAGAGCAGAAAGGTCAATACCAACAACAACAACAACAACAACGTGCATGTTAAGGCCATTTTCCCTGCTAGAGCGGGGGTTAGCCTTGCGGTCCCCATGACAATCTTCTCCATTTTGCCCTATTTTCTGCATCTCCCCTTTTTAACCCCCTTGCCCACATTTCTTCTTCCACCATCTTTAGCCAAGTCTTTCTCGGTCTTCCCCGTCCTCTACTTCCTTCTACATTAATTTCCATCACTCTTCTCAACCAGTCACTTTCATCCTTCCTCAACACATGACCAAACCATCTCAACCTGTTCCTCTTCACAGCATCAATCACAGGCAATATTCCCATCATCTTTCGCAATTCATCATTTGTCTTCCTCTCTCTCAACGATACTCCGCACATCCATCGAACCATTCACATTTCCACCCTTTCCAGCCTTCGTTGCTGCTCTACGTTCATTACCCATGTCTCGCTCCCATAAATCATAACACTTCTCACACATGCAGCATACACCTTTCCCTTCAGCTTCAGCGACACTCTCCTCCTCATCAGCACGCCACTCAGTTCCCGAAACTTCTTCCATGCACATCTCACTCGAGCAACCGTTGCCGAGTCTGATCCACCTTCTCCATTCAGCATGTCTCCGAGGTAGCAAAAATTCAGAAAGGTCAATACCGAACGATTAAAACATGCCTGCGTTGTTCCGACGGACATTGTTCCTGTTCCCGTTCATTAATAACAATGTGAAAAGTGAATAAAAACACACACCTTTAATTCACAATCTCGCGAGATGATGGACGTTTTGCATTTCTTTAGTAAAAATGGGGGTAACATAAGCTAAATGAAAATGAAAACATCAAAAGTCATTCATAATGGAAAAATTAATATACAACTGGAACTCCTTCGACAAAGAGCTTTTGACAATGAAATGGGTTTCATGATCCCTTGTCCAGCAGTTTAAGAGAAAATTGAATGATAGACAAACAGAGAAACAAACAAACAGAATAAGTGTGTCCTTTATACTGGCGGGTACTCCTGCCCTTTGTGTGGGAGCTGGGAGTACCCTTCTCGGCCCAGCGTCGTTGGGCAATGTTCTGTGGCACATTCTGGATAATGCACTTTAGAAATCTGACATTTTAAAACAAATTTTATTCACCACAACTTTTCATATTCCATATCATAATTTTGAGAAGGTTTCATTATATGATGAAGATAAAGGAAGATGATTTGTAATACTGGCTACCACCAAAGGTGGCACTATTTCCGACATATCGAACTGCATAAAAGCCATGTGTATTTATTTCTCTGTCACACTGGAAGTGACTTCATGTTCACGGAAGTGATGCCGTCTTCGTTACTGAAAGGGAGGCACATTCACCATTTTGTTTGCACTCAGGAAAGGTGAATTTATGCCGTCCAAAACTTTTACTGCACGCATCTGAATTTGGGTTGATTGCATGACCATTCAGGTTGTTTTCACAACTACAACACTATAGGTGAGATGACTAATTTTTATTTGCAGTAAAAAATTTACGGGTGAGTAATTATACTCGGTCATTTGAAATTCCGTTATTACTTTGAAAATAAATACATTTCTAAAACGAGATGGTATTCATGGGATTCTTACCATGCACAGTCTTGATAAGGACTTGGTGTGGGGTATCTCTTTTGTTTTTCAAATGTTTTTTTTTTATTTGATCCAATATGGCTGTCAGACCAGTGACCGATTATGTCACTTTTATCAAACAATATTTCCCATGGGTAGTTGATCAATGAGTCAAAGTTTCACATTGATCGGTTAAACGGTTCCAGAGGGGATTTTCAAACATTTTCGCTTAGATCCAATATGGCTGCCCAACAACGTGAACTATGACATCATAAATTTGCACTGGCTCCAATTGGATAGGGGATAATGTGTGTGAAGTTTTTTTGTTGAATGGACAAGGTTCATTTTTCTATCCAAGATGGCTGCCAAACCACATGACCTATGACATCATTATTTTCACACGATGTGCATCAATGGTGTTAGATGGTATTTGGAAAGTTTCACTTCGATAGATTCAGCTGTTTCAAAGAAATATATATATTTTTCCCCCTTTGATCCAACATGGCTTCCAGACCATGTGATCTATTATTTATGTGTGAACACCATGATCTATCCACCCATTCCTCAGAAGAAGATTTTTTAAGCTTTGAGGTTAAATCCAATATGGCTGCGAGAACATGTGACCTGTGATTTATTAATGGCCACCTTATATTCCCCAAAGCTAGTAGATCATGTGCATGAAGTTTCACATCAATCTGGTCAGCCGTTCTGGAGAAGATGATTTTAAAAGTTTTTTTTAAATGTTCAATCCAACATGGCTGTCGATCAACGTGACCTATGATGTCATCAATTTAATTCTGTATACCAAATTCTCCCTAGGTGACCCTCAAAATTTTTCATACTGATCGGATCAATTGTTGCACTTATCGAATTATGATGTCATAATGAAAGCACCGATGACACCATCATTAACATATGTTATTCCGAAGGGAAGTACTTGACAGTGAGCCATATTTCAATTTTTTCCATTGAGCGGTTTCAGAGATATAGTGTTGTAAAGTTTTATGGTTTTTCCAAGATGATGCCTGCACTACGTGACCTATGATGTCATAATTATCATTAAAAAATTATATAGAGGGAGGTACTCATATGGTGAAAATTTCGTGTCCATCGAACCATTCACTTGTTTAATACTAACCTGAAAACGATGATTTGGGTCTCACTATCTGCCATGATCTTTCTTGGGAAAACCACATTTCCAAGCTGGCCTCCAAAGCCATTCGCCGACTGGGCATCCTCCGTCGTGCGAAGTCCTTCCTAGGCACACCTGAGCTCCTCACCACATACAAGGCTTTCATCCGCAGCTCAATGGAATACTGCTCTCCCCTATGGGCTGGTGCTCCTGCCTCACACCTGGCTCGGCTTCACGCTGTTGAAACCAAAGCTTTCAGAATCATTGGAATCTCCCGCGATGAAGCTATCTCTGAGGGCCTTTCACTCGCTCACCGCAGGCAGGTAGGTGGTCTTTCTGTCTTCTACCGACTCCTCTCCGGCCTTGCTCCCCCAGCTCTCTCTGTGCTCTGTCCCCCAAATATTCCTACAGGTCGCACAAGATCTGCCAGCAACCCTCTGATGGTTAAACTGCCGAAATCTCGGCTCTCTGCTCACCTTCACTCTTTCATTCCTCTTTTCTCCCGCCTCTGGAACAAACTCCCACACTCCCTTCAATCCCACTCCTCCCTCCAGGTCTTTAAAACGGCTGTTCACCACCATCTCTTATCTTCCCCCATGCAAAACCTTGATCTTTTCTACCCCCCGCTAATTCACCCCAGATCCACCTTGTTTGAAATTCCAACTTCTTTCCTGGTAGTCCTGGCAGTGTCCATATGTTTTATACCTCTCCCACCCCCCCCCTTCCCATGCCCCCCCCCCCAAAGCCCTCTCCCTCCCACAGATCTCTCGATGTCTCCATGTCTCTCGGTCCCTGCTCTCAAATGTTGTGTTTGTGTCCTTCCCCCTCTCTCCCCATCTTGTCTACCGCTCCCGATGTTATATGTTTTATGTGTCGGTTTGTCTTTCTGTGTGATTAATGTTCGCTCTTTCACGAGCCTCGATCTTGTATACAAAAAAAACAAAAAAAACAAAAAAAAAACAGTTGCAGGAGAAAAAAAATTCATACTGTTTGGATCAAGCATTGTACTTGTCGAATTATGACATCATAATGAAGGCACCGATGTTATCATCATTAATGCATCTTATTCCACATGGGGAGTACCTGACAATGAGCCACGTTTCAATTTTTTTTCCATTGAGTGGCTTCAGATATAGAGGTGTAACGTTTTTCCAAGATGGCATCCATATCACATGACCTATGACGTCATCATTATGGATAAAAAAAAATTCTGCAGGCGGAGGTGCTCCTATGGTAAAATTTTGTGTCAATCGGACCAACGGTTGCCGAGAAATTGAATTTAAAAAATGCAGACACGCACATATGTACGACATATGTAGGTATGTACGTATGCAGGCGATCAATTAACCCCGCTTTTTCACAACTGTGGTGTGATTTTAGTGATGGAATGGGGGTGGGGTGCTGTTGGTCCCGTCATTTCTTGACGACCTTTACACAAGTATTTATATAAAACTTGCAGTCTTAGTGTGACACATTCCTCAGGTTATCCTGAAGACTCAATAGCTCAGTGAGCTATCGCTGGGTTGGTGATGAGGTCCTTGGGTTTGAGTCCCAGGATGAGTCAATCTTTTCCTACTGACCCCACACTACACACACGTACTACCCATACTACCCTACTACCCTACATAGGAATTTATTCCTGTTTATTACCCTCGCCTGAGGAGAGGGTATTGCATTTGAGTCTGTCTGTCTCTGTCTGTTTGTTTGTCTGTTTCTTTGTCCGCACAGAATAAATATGATTTTATCTGCAACCGTTGGTCCAATTGACAGGAAATTTTCACCATAGGTGCAACTCCACCTGTATAATTTTTATTGATAATTATGGCGTCATATGTCACGTGGTTCGGCCGCCATCTTGGAAAAACCGAAAAATTTTGCGCCTCTATTACTCCTAAAGCGCTGAATAGAAAAAATTGAGACATGGCTCATTGTAAAGAACTCTCCATGGGGAATAAAATATGTTAATGATGATGTCATAGGTGTCTCCTTATGACGTCATCATTCGACAAGTACAAAACTTCATCCTATCACGATGAAATTTGTTGAGCGCCATGTCGGCATAAACTGGAGAAAAAAACAATGATGACGTCATCGGTCACGAGGTTCGGTCGCCATATTTGTTTTAACACAAAGGCCTTAAAAACCCACTGAAAATACATCCTGGCGAGGGTTTGTAATCTCTGATTGCTCTTTCTTGTTATATTTATGAATGAGACATCTCCAAAACACACTTGGGTCTGCCTTGCAGAGGTCAGCCATTAGAAAGCTCGGTGCTCGTGTGAGAAATTATTGAGGTTATCCCGAAGACCCAATAGTTTAGTGGGCAGTGGGTTGGCAATGAGGTCTTTGGGTTTGAGTCAGAATTTGTTTGCACTAATCCCACACAGGAATTTAATTCCTGGTTACTATATAATCTATTGTTACGGATCTCGGACGTCGGCTCTCCCCTTATCGGGGGGGGGGGGGGGGGGGGGTTAATCCCCTTGTCTTTTTGTCTGGCCGACCCGAGTCCTGGAAGTTATAACGTCCTTCCTGGCACGGCGTTAGGTAGGGTTTTTGTTAGGCCTAGGGGTTCACTACTACCTAATTACTAACGCCGGCCGGAAACGAGGGAATAACTCCCGCTCGAACCACGGATATGATGGAAAATGCCGAGCGGATAGCAATCTGCGATCCGAGCTATTAACAAATGACTAAACCCGATTATAAGCGGTTCCTATCGTGCCACGTTTACCCAATGGAAGAAAAGACTAATGCGATCGGATAAAAGGAAAACCAGGAAGAACAAGTAATTTATTACACATGTACAGAAAGAAGAGGAAACGAGAGAATGTACAGGATAGGAAGAGGAAGAAGCAGAACACAGGGCAGTCTTACAGTCTTATTCTTAACACCCAGGACAAACATACACACTCACATGAGGATTGTAGATGGTGGATGGAAGGTCCGGCGATAGGGTCCAGGCTCCGGTTGGCTCCAGTCCAGGCTCCTGTCCAGCGGGCGAAACCCGGCAGGCAGCTCCGCGCGTAGTTGGAACGCTACCAGACAATTTATATAACGGGGAGAAGCTGGTACGCTGCGTACGTAATATTTGCACTATACAAAGGCGCCAAACACCCCCTCTCCAATGTACTCCTTTGATAAGGTCCTCCTTTCATAAGCGCCACTGCATCAGTCCCGTCAATGCAACGCGCATTCTCCCAGTAAGTCAGTGAAGGCGAGCTCTCTCACGCAGTAAGTCTTTACAAAGGTGCGCTCTCCTGATCAGTAAGTTCTTTCAATGCAACGCGCGCTCTGGTAAGTAAGTCCTGTCGGTCAATGTGCTCGCTGGCGAGTCCTCTGCGCAGTCCTGTAAAAGGGCTTTGCGTTCACTTTTATAACTCAACAAGTGATCACTCCGCGGGCCCCAAAGCCACGCCTGTCGGTGATGTCACTTCAGCCCTGGTTGGCTAGTTAGGGCTTACCGGCTCCGCCTTTGACGGCTGGATGACGTGGCCACACCTTCTTCCTGGCGTTCCGCCCCCTTTCTCGGGCCTAACCTCGTGGCTTATGGCGGCGTTTGAGCGAGCTCCAGCTCGAGGCAGCAAACGCTGCTAACAAAGGCACGTAACAAATTGGGAGGGCCATGGGCAGACTGGAGGGCGCGTAATGGCGTCGCTTGGAGAGGGAGGCTTTCAAAATGAACGGAATGGGCCTACTTCTTATTTGATTGACACAACACAGATTCAACTATTGGAAACACGGCCTTACCTATACACATACTAATGAAATAACTGAAGTCCTATGGTGGCCTACGTGTTGCTTGTGGCCTACCTATGGGGTGCAACCTTTAACCTTTTAATGATGGGATATTTACAAGAAAGTGTGGGTTCTAAAACCACAACAATATATAGCCATATACACATACTAAATACACCATTATAGGTAGATAAATAATGTGCAAGATATCGAATACACGTTTCAAAAGAGTGAAACTAGCACTCTAAAGAGTGAAACTTTGGCTCTGTTTTCATCTAGTCCTATATGCGTGTGCAACATCAATGATTAACCTAAATTAAACATGCAACGTCGAACGGACTGAACTCCCATCTCAATCTACTGGCAAACAGGGTCAATGTTGTACCGAAAAGCACAGCGGATGATACATGACAATAAGGGTTGGCAAAACGATCATTATTGTACAAATGTTATTATTCTGAAGTCAGTATACAATTTCAGAGGTCATATGTAGGGTTAGTTTCAATATCTTTACCGTTAAACCCATTTTTTACTGATCTTCCACTGCCCTGCTCCTGTTGTGATGAATCTGTATATTATTGTGCACAATTGTTACCCCTTTACCCAACATCAGCTCGTTGCCCCTCCTCCGGCCCTCTGCTATTCTAGCTGCTCTTTGATGAGCCTCGACATCTCAATAAAAAGAATATGGATCATCTTACATACCAGCAGCACAAGTATTCGTTTGGTAAACAAATAATGTGAACACCATAAAGAAAGTTTCGAAAGAACGGAGTATTTCCCATATTCTTGGAATGGGAAGTTGCATCGTTAGGTTTTCAAAGCGAGTTCACCTATAAGGTTTGTACAGGTAATGAAGTCTTCCAATATGAATAACTCGGTTCACGTAAATCATTTGCTCTCACGAGTGGAAGTTTAGTAATACGTACTTTGGTAACTTGCGAAACACAAGCGTTGCCGTCAAGGAAAGGTCATGCCCGAATGTAACCTTTATGTGTGTTGATCCAATGTTCAACGTGCTTATTCGATCCTAAGGAGATTTTCACCTGGATTTGTAGTTGTCCTTCATCATATGACCCACATGCTAATTTTGCAGCCACTCTGTTTAATGAAGTTTCTATGTGTTATGGCAGTTCATCTGCATAAGACCTTATGATACTCTGCTCTGATGGGGGTTAACGCCCGAAATGGCACCTTCTCGTTGCTTCACAAGCCGGTTAGCATACCTCAATCAATGTCCTCTTGGATGTCATCCTTAGTTTCGGAATTTTTTATTTATTTATTTTTTATACAAGATCGAGGCTCATGTAAGAGCATGATCATTGATCACAAAAATTGATCATCATCAATTTTTGATCATCATCAATTGATCATCATTGATCACAAAAAGACAAACTGACACATAAAACATAAAACATATGATAAAGGGAGCGGGAGAACAAGATGGAGAGCAGGGACATCGGGAGATCTGTGGGAGGGAGGGGGCTTGGGGGGAGGAGGTGTGTCTATAATTTGAGAATAAGACCGTCATGATTTGCATAATGTGTGGCATGAATCGCCCAACAGTTGTCTTATTATCGCCATTGTGTTTTATATACAGTGTCCTCCATCAGTATTGGAACAGTGAAGTGAAATTTGTTATTATTGCTGTATACTCAAAAAATTTGATTTCAATTCCCGTCCTCCAGTTGGGTTGCTCACTAAACCACGTCACACCTTTAATACAACAACCATGTCATACCGTTCACAAACTAACCTACAGGGTGAGTCATAAGTCCCAGGACACGATTTAGCTGCTTATGCAAGATTTGTTTATACCATCCACCAGGGTGAGCCATAAGCCCCAGGAGCAATAGTGGGGCAGATTTCGGTAAGATATTTGATGCGTTGTGCAAATTGGGGTAAACGCTCAAACTTGGTACACTTATAGGACTCCCCAAACTGATCATTTTTTAAGATAGGGAACCAATGCACCACCACCCTCTGGTGGCCAGCAGCGCCACCTTTTGGCAGCGGGCCAAGGCAACCTGATTCTCACAAATTATATTCTTAAAAATGTTTCTACCTTCACGACTAGACACTATTTTTCCATTTGGATTGCACTGCTATGATATGCTTAGACATTCCTAAATACAACTACACCATTATTTATGTGAATAAACTATATTAAGTTAGTATAATTTCTTTTTAGCAGTCCTTGAAAAGCTGTTCAATTTTACTTTGTTTGGGTACTAATGGGCATTTTTTTTTATCTTCCCGATGGGAAAAAATACTTAATATAACTGTACCGTAGCCAAAATGTCAGAACCAGAGAGAAGTGTACTACCAAGTACTACAGACACAAAAAACAATGCCGACTTTACAGACGGGAGTCAATGTTTATTGTGTCAAGAGGAAACATCAGAAGCTCTTCAGTGCCCAGGGAATTATAAAGCCAACTCTGGATATGGATACAAGTCACTCGCTGAACGTTTGTTTCAATTTAATGAAATGGCAATTAGATTAACTCGTGGGGTCACCCATGGGAATCCCACGGGCATGGAGGTGTATCGTTGCCATCGGTGCAGCCGTTTTTGCGGTACCCGGGACAATAACGTTAGGCGGGAGTCCAAACCTGAAAATGCTGGAGAACAAAGCTGAAATTGGAAAAACAATATAGCCTATTTTACTCCAGGGGGTCCCAGGATTACCCACCCAAAATTTCGTTGCGATCGGTTCTGTCGTTTTTGCGGTACCTGGGAACAGACAGGCGGACAGACAGACAGACGGCCATTTGGTGAATTATAGTACGATGGATACATATTTGTGTGACTGTGTAATTTTACCAACAAATGCTGATCTGTTTACATTTAGGGGAAAGATTTTGTGCCCAGACCAGGAATCGAACCCAGGTCCTCTGGAAAACTTAACAGTGTTCTGCCATCTGAGCTATCTGAGTGACCCTGACTGAGCATTCATGCAATTCTAGAGGACATGGGTTCGATTTATTGGTCTGGGCACATAATTTTCCCACATATATCAATTTAATTATATTGTTGCGGTTTTGAGTCTGTCAAGTGAGTTTAATAAAGGTTAAAGTCTGTCCCCCATAGTTAGTCACACAAGCAACATGTATCCTCGCGATAGTATAGTTATGTCTTAGTATTTGTGAGCTTAGTTCCTTTCCAGTGTTAATTCTGCGTTGCGTAGGAGCCAGGAGAATAGGCCCTACTTGCCACCGATTTTCCAGCCACCCTAGCCTCGATCCAGTTTGTTAAGCATTGGTTGATCATTGGGCGAGTTAACACGAGGCAGGCCTAGGAAGGTCGGGGCGGAGTCGAGGGTGGAGCGGCAGAAGCAATGACGGTAAGTACGAGCTGCCAATCATAGCTCGAGGGTGGTGACGGTGGCGTGGCGTCAGAGTACGTGGTGAGAAGGTTCGGGTGAGTTCCAGAAGGATCGGGGGGGGGCGTAGCTATAAAACAGCTGCGCGAAAGCCCTCAAAAGGACTGCTGCCTGAGAGGACTTGTATGAGAGAACTTGCGGTAAGAGGGCTTACAGCGAAGGACTTGCAGCAAAAGGATTGGCGAAAGAACTTGATAAGCGGTGAAAGCTGATGAACTTGACGAACTTGCACGAGAACGCGCACGCTAACCAGCTCGGAGTGTATAGAAGAAGAGGAGTTGGCCGCTACATATACACGGGTGCAGCCAGACGCGCTTAGAACGAATACAGCGCATTTCAGACGCGCGAGTGAGCAAGGCTGAGTAACCGCCAGCTGCGCTAAAGTCCGCCCTCTACCGTTCCGCCCCATCATCTGTTTCTTCGAGAGACGCGCTACGAGTCCCTGCCTTCGCCTGCCACCATCTTCGCGGGACATGCCGGGGACCGTGGAGAGCCGGACGGGGACCATCTCTGGACGCATTGGGGAACACCTGCTCATCTGCAATTCCCTGTGTGACTGTGTGAGTGTGTGATGGGCCCGTTGTCAAAGGGATAAGTTAAGACTGCTTAAGGATTGCTCTGTGTCTCTTCGTCCTTGAACTGTATATACGTGTGGGAATAATTAAACCCATTTGTTCTTCCTTTCTTCCTGGTTCGATTGTTTCTGTGGTTTCTCCATTTGACTCAGCGTGGCACGAATAAGATCGCCCCAATCGGGTTCCACAAAGTAAGACTGCGCGGACCACGTGTACGCAATCCGCTCGGCGTACTCAAACCACACGTGGTTCGTGCGAGGCTTGTTTCCTCGCTCCCAGGGCAGCGTGGGGAGAATTAGGTACGAGCGAAAAGTAGTCCCGAAACCCGACGCCACGTGTGTCCGGGAGGGACGTCTCAAGTCTCGGTTCCGCCAGGCACAGCAAAGACAAGGGGATTAATCCCCCCTTGGTAAGGGGAAGAAGGCCGGCATAGAGAACCGTAACAATATATAATCCTGTTCATTAATCTAAATCCTCCACTACGCCCCCAGTGGTGCTTATAATAGAGGACATATATTTGTCTCCCCCCCCCCCCCCCCATTGAAGTCCCCCCCCCCATTGAAGGAAGACCCTCTCGTGTTCAGGCCGTTGGTGCTCCTATGGTTGGCAGCGAGTGCCCCAGAAGCATTGACGGAAAGAGAGTGGCAATTCTATGTGGGAAAATTGCATGCTCACTGCTCAGTCAGGGTCGCCCAGATAGCTCAGATGGCAGAGCACTGGTACGGTTTTCCAGAGGAGCTGGGTTCGATTCCTGGTCTGGGCATGTAATTTTCCCACATATATCAATTTAATTAATGAAACAGATGCACTACCCTTCGACATTAAGCGACTTAATGGTGTAACCGGTATCAAAGAAACTGGCGGAAAACAGCTGTTATCCACAAGTCCTGTCATTTGAAGTGCAATAACACCAAGTTGCAACGGGTAAAAAAGGACACTCTGTAGACACTCTCAGTGACATTGAGCTAATTAAGGAGAAGATACACTCGTCTGTGAACACCTAGCTTTAATCTGGATGTGCGTGTCAATCTGTATGGTCACAAACTTCAGGATGAACAACTTTTCAGTCTTTGGGGTCTTTGCGGTGTTCGGGTCTTTTGGGTCTGAGATCGAAGGACTGAGACAAAACAGCGACACAATTCCCATCATGAAACTGTCTGAATTTTCCAAACTCTAGACCAGAAGTCTTGAGCAACACCAAATCACTACAATGAGCCGTGTCTACAATACAAGACTAAAGGAAGGTATTTTAGATCATTTTCCCGACCTACAGACTCACAATCAGGGCCATGAGGTATCCCTAGCCTTCAATAACAACATTATGGCGATGCTTAAGAAGGTTATGGAAGAAAACGCTGATGACGGGATCCATTTGATAAAAGCTGCAAATATAGTGCAAAGTGAGATGTTAAAATCAAAGTTCACATTTAGCTGATCATTCACAGACCGATTCCAGCAAGACTATGTCACAGCCACTCTTAGCACTAGTGCAAATGATATTGGATGGCCGAAGTATTATCGATCAGTCTGAGAATGTAAAACCCGGCCAACCAGCATTATCTATCGCAGAACTTTTCTTCTACAACAACCATTCCCATCGATCAAGCAAGCTAACCAATGCATACCATTCCAATGCATGATGCATGCTACGACAGCCTTGCTGCACCAATGCCAGACACCTCTGCTATAATAATTGCGGTGCTGCCATCGTGAATATTCTGAGCCCCAGGCATGCAAAAACATTTGGAGAGAATGCTGTGACTATATTCCAACCATTTGTTGCACGCCACCTTCAGAATGTTGCAAGGATTGACCCTTTCGTTGACCGGTATTTTGAAAAGAGATTAAAGGATAGAACCAGAGCTACAGTCACGTGAAAAAATAAGTACACCCCGTGTAAAGTTTTGACTTTTTCAACATGTTTCAACATACAGCTATTTGATCTTCATTTCAACAATATTGAGAGATAAAGGTGATATAATACAACAAATATCATGAAACATTTACATTTTGTAGCCCATTGTATAATTTAAATAAACATAAATGCAAATTTCACATGTGGAAAAAGTAAGTACAGTACATCCTTGGCTCTAATAGGTGGCATTGCCCCCTTTGGCAGAAACAACCTCAAGTAGGCGTTTCTTATAACTGTCTACGAGTCTCTGACATCGACTGGGAGAAATTTTTGCCCACTCCTCCATGCAGAATTCTTTCAGCTGTGCGATGTTTGAGGGGTTTCTTGCATGCACAGCTCGTTTCAATCCCCCCACAACATCTCGATGGGATTTAGATCCGGGCTTTGACTTGGCCATTCCAGAACCCTCCATTTCTTTCTTTTCAGCCATTCCTTGGTGGATTTACTGGTATGTTTAGGGTGATTGTCATGTTGCAAGGTCCACCTTCGGTTGAGCTTCAACTTTCCGACAGATGGCCTCACATTATCCTCAAGCACCCTCTGGTACAATGAAGAATTCAGAGTGGATTCTATGATGGTGAGCTGCCCAGGCCCTGATGCAGCAAAGCTGCCCCAAACCATATTTCCACCACCATGCTTTACAGTTGGTATCAGGTTCTTATGGTCAAATGCTGTCTTTGGTTTTCGCCAAACATGTCTTCTTGTACGGTGGCCAAATAACCCTACCTTTGACTCATCTGTCCAGAGCACATTGTTCCAGAAATGCTGGTCTTTGCCCAGGTGTTCATTGGCAAACTTTAGTCTTGCCCTGATGTTCTTTCTGGACAGCAAAGGTTTCCTCCTGGCACACCTCCCATGTAGACCAAATTTGTGCAGCCTCTTTCTAATGGTAGACTCATGCATTTTGACAATCAACAGTGGCAAGAGCTACCTGTAGGTCCCGTGATGACATTCTGGGGTTCTTAGAGACTTCTTTCAGCATCTTGCGGTCTGCTCTCGGGCTGAACTTGCTGGGGCGGCCTGGCCTGAACAAGTTGGCAGTTGTTTGGAATCTTCTCCACTTCATAGATGGAGATGGAATCTTCTTAGATTAGAACTTAGATGATCTTCCAGACAGTCGAATGATTGATTTCAAATTGTTTGGAGATCTTTTTAAATCCCTTCCCAGACATGTAGGCATCTATAACTTTCTTTCTGAAGGTCTCAGAGAGCTCTTTTGATCTAGGCATGGTGACGCCGCACACTTCAACAACAAAGAGCAAACCAAACTAAATGTCTGAGGTTTAAATAAGACAGGTTCCTCCAAGATCCTCTCTAACCATGTTCTAATCATTTGCACCTGAGCTGGTGCACCTGATTCTAATTTTAGGTATTTCAAGCATTGATAAATGTAGGTGTGTACTTACTTTTTCCACATGCGAAATTTGCATTTATGTTTATTTAAAT
The DNA here is from genome assembly GCF_964187855.1 of Myxine glutinosa. NCBI lineage: Eukaryota > Metazoa > Chordata > Myxini > Myxiniformes > Myxinidae > Myxine > Myxine glutinosa. Next base: position 169,502,574 of record NC_136267.1, on the reverse strand, counting down.
TATACAATGGACTACAAAATGTAAATGTTTCATGATATTTGTTATATCATATCACCTTTATCTATCAATATTGTTGAAATGAAGATCAAAAAGTTCTTTCACTCCCTCTCTCTGTTCTCTTCACCCTCCCTTTTGCTCAAGGTCAACTGCCATCTGCTTGGAAATCAGCCAACATCACCGCTTTGCACAAAAAAGGTGCAAAAACAGATCCTAGCAACTACAGACCAATCAGCCTTCTTCCAATTATCAGCAAAGTCATGGAATCCATCATTGCTTCGGATATGAAATCTTTCCTCTTCTCCAATGGCTTGATCTCTGATCATCAATTTGGTTTCAGACAAGGTCACTCGACTCTGGACATGCTGCTTCTGCTGTCTCAACAATGGATGGAGGTCCTCAATGCCAAACAGGAAATTAGAGCTGTCTCCCTCGACATATCACGTGCTTTCGATACGGTCTGGCACCCCGCTCTGCTCACCAAACTCTCCTCCTTTGGTATCCATGGAAATCTCCACGCATGGCTGGCGGACTTTCTCTAGTCGTAGTCAACGTGTGGCCCTGAATGGGTTTCTCTCATCTCCTCTTCCTGTTCAGGCTGGAGTTCCCCAAGGCAGTGTTCTGGGCCCTGTGCTTTGTCTGGTCTTCATCAATGATCTCTCTGACTCTCTTGAAAATCCTCTCTATCTCTTTGCTGATGACTCCACTCTCTGCCGCTCCATCCATTCCTCATCCTTCAGATCGGCAGTCTACAGCCTCCTCACTCTCTGCAGACCTGGACAAAATCACAGACTGGGCAAACAAGTGGAACATGTCTTTCAATCCTGACAAATCTCACACTCTTACGATGTCTCTCCGAAAAGACTGACTGGAGAACCCTCCCATCTACTTTCTGAATAATCCTCTCCAAGAAGTTCTGTCACTCAAGCTTTTGGGTCTCACTATCTGTCCTGGGAAAACCACATTTCCAAGCTGGCCTCCAAAGCCACTCGCCGACTGGGCATCCTCCGTCGTATGAAGTCCTTCCTTGGCACACCTGAGCTCCTCACCACATACAAGGCTTTCATCCGCAGCTCAATGGAGTACTGCTCTCCCCTCTGGGCTGGTGCTCCTGCCTTACACCTAGCTCGTCTTCACGCTGTTGAAACCAAAGCGTTCAGAATCATTGGAATCTCCCGCGATGACGCTATCTCCGAGGGCCTTTCACTTACTCACCGCAGGCAGGTTGGTGGTCTTTCCGTCTTCTACCGACTCCTCTCCGGCCTTGCTCCCCCAGCTCTCTCTCTGGGCTCTGTCCCCCAAATATTCCTACAGGTCGCACAAGATCTGCCTGCAACCCTCTTATGGTTAAACTGCCAAAATCAAGACTCTCTGCTCACTTTCACTCCTTTATTCCTCTTTTCTCCCGCCTCTGGAACAAACTCCCTCACTCTCTTCAATCCCACTCCTCCCTCCAGGTCTTTAAAACGGCTGTTCACCACCATCTCTTATCTTCCCCAATCCAAAACCTTGATCTTTTCCACCCCCGCTAATTTCACCCCAAATCCACTTTTATGAGGTGACTTTTGACTTTTTTCCTGGAATCATTGGTGTCCTTGCATTTTATATCTATCCTGCCTCCCCCCAGTCCCTCTCCCTCCCACACATCTCCCGATGTCCCTTCTCTCAAATGTTGTGTTTGTGTGCTTCCTCCCCTTCTCTCCCCATCTTGTCGACCGCTCCCCTTTTTATATACTTCGTTTGCTTGTTTGTTTGATTTGTTTGCTTGATAAATGTTAGCTCTTTCACGAGCCTCGACTCTGTATACAAAAAAAAAATATAAAAAAATTGCTGTATGTTGAAAAAGTCAAAACTTTACATGGGGTGTACTTACTTTTTCACGTGACTGTATATGAGGAAAGGGAATCAGGAGGAGGCTCTGTCCGACAGGTGCACTGCCAACTAACTGGCAGAAATTTCTTTGTGTGAAACAAAAGACAAGAACTGTTCAATTTCTTTGCTGAGCTTATTGTAGAAGCCTTTACAGAAGAAGAAAAAGAGGTTGTGGTAACAGTTGGAGACAGTGCGCAATTGACCGCATGAAAATGTATCATCCCTTGCCCCCTGAAACCATGAGGAGGCTGACATGCACCTTTTACTTCATGCTGCAGATACTGCTTGGCAAGGTCATGCCAAAATCATGCTGCACACTGTAGACGGAGATGTATCGGTGCTTGCTGTCAGCTTCTGCTCGGAACTGTCTGCCACAGAATTGTGGGTTGCCTTCCGTACCGACAACAACTTCGGTATATTCCAGCCCACATCATTTCATTACATCTGGGTGACAGAAGAAGTGGGGCCCTTCTAATGTTCCATAGCTTCACTGGATGTAACACAACCTCTGCATTTCATGGCAAGGGAAAGTACACTGCTTGGGAGATATGTTCTAACTACCAAGACGTCACCCCAGTATTCCTTTACCTGTCAAATACACGGAGAGTGTTGATGATAAGATGATGGCCCGAATTGAGCACTATGTCATGCTCATACAAGCCCAGAGGAACAAGTCAACATGGCACAGAAGGAGCTGTTCACCAAGAAGTCAGGACTAATCAATGCTATACCCCCCACACTGGCTGCCCTTGTCCAAGATACAAAGAGGGCAGCCTAACAAGCCAGACACTGTTGGGGTCAGGCATTAGTTGATTCCCTGACACTACCAAGCCCTGGTGAGTGGGGATGGGTTTCAACCAAGGACAACTGGAAGCCCTTGTGGACAACCCAACCTGAGGCTGGAAGGTCATGCCAGGAACTTTTGTAGTGTGGATGTAATAAGGGTTGCCAAAATAATGGAAAACGTGTCGTCAAGACAGCACTCAGGTGTACCGATCTCTGCACATGTGGTGGTGTATGTACAAGGGACTAAAATTTCAATCATGCCATGAGTACAATGTTAAAACATTGCTGTTTATTGTGTTGACATCACCATAGTTTCAGTGTGCCACTGTCATATCACATTGTCATTGTGCCATTATTTCATAGCAGCCTGTATTTTTAAAACAATAGCTAGGGTATATGTACTAAATATATGATAATGTACATAAAAATGTTTTTTTTGCGGACACTAGAATTTTTTTTATTTAGCTTTTTTATTTTATGAAAAAAGTGATTTTCACGTATATTTGACAGAATTTAAATCACTATATCACCTTGCAGTTATATTAAAGAATGTCTCAGCATCACAGCTGTGAAATCCAAATAAATTGGAGCAATATGACTGTTGCCAATATGCCTTCGCATAGTCCCTACACGTGACAAAGGGTAGATGCTCTCGTTCACTGTCCTAAAAATAAACAAGTTTGATTTAAAGCCTTTCAGCTGTTTTCAAGTATCCCATTTTTACCAGACAGGACAGGTTTCACATCGATCGGTGAAGCTGTTTCGGAGAAGGGATTTTTTAAAATATTGGCTTTAAAGCTAATATGGCTGCCAAACCACGTGACGTATGACATGAAAAATGTACACTCTGCATATGTGTCAGTAGGGGATCACGTTTGTGAAGTTTCGTGTTGATTGGATAAGGTTCATTTTTCTATCCAAGATGGCTGCCAAATCACGTGACCTACGACGTCATCATTTTCAAACTATATGCAACAATTTGTAAAATTTCGCATCGATAGGGTAACTGGATTCAGAGATATAATTATTTAATATTTTTTTTCAATTCAATATGGCTGCCACACCATGTGACCAATGACGTTTTCGTGATCAATTTTGAATTGCCATGCTTAGTCAATGACACGTGAAGTTTCGAGTCGATCAATTTGGTGGTTTGGGAGAATATGTTTTTTTAAGGTTTTAGGTTAAATCCAATATGGCTGCCAAATCATGTGACCTATGATGTCATAAATTTAATATTTCAATACAAATGGGTTATAGATCATATGCATGCAATTTCAGGTTTTTAGGACAAGGCATTCGATTAAAACATTTATGGCAGGTATACCACTTTACCAATGAGATCATCATTATCATGCTTTTGTTCCCCATTGGGAGTACTTGACAATGTGCCAACTTTCCAATTTTTCCATTCAGCGGTTTCTGAGAAATATATATTTAATTATTTGCGTTTAATCCAAGATGGCTGCCATAACACGTGAACTATGACGTCATAATTATATAAAAAAAACATTCTGCGTGGGTGTCGCTCCTACCCTGAAAGTTTCGGACATATGGTTGCTAAGAAAAACGACGTTTTTTTTTTTTTTTTGTATACAAGATCGAGGCTCGTGAAAGAGCTAAAAGGCATTACGCCCGGTTTACGTCAAAAGCCGAGTTACGTCACGGCTTATGGAACCAATTAATGACGTAGGCCGGGGTATTACTGTATACAGCGGGGCATTGCCGGGTCGCCTCAGGCGTCCGGCAATACCGCAGTGCAGCTCATAGAGGCTGCATTGGGAGGGAGAGGTGTGCAATAATTGATTGATTAATTGTATAATTAAAATCAATAAAAGATTATCACAAAATATTTTCTTAATCAATTGGCTAATAGCATAACTAAACCACTCGTGCTTCATCTGAAGATGTATTTTTTAGGAATTTAATTATATGTCATTAATAAAAAAAATAAAAAATTAATTGATTAATCAATAAATAATTAATCGATTAAATGATTAATCAAGAAATCAAAAAAGCGGACGGACGGATGGATGGACAAACCGAAAACAGAATGCCTCCGGCCACTTTCGGGGGCGGAGCCATAAAAACATTGTGTCAAAATATCATATATGAGTATCAGGTTGCCTTCACCGACTACCAATAAATCCCAATAGGTAGCACTGCTGGCTACTAGAGGATACTGGTGCTGTGGCTCCCTATTATAAAATGATCAGTTTGGGGAATACTACTGTATATGTGTACCAAGTTTGATGCTTTCACCCCAATTTGCACAATTATACTGAAATCCGCCCCACTATAATAAAACATTCCAGTAATAACAGTAATACATAATAACAGGAGTAATAATAACATATTACAGTAATACAATTACAAAACCTCCTTAGAGATTGAATGCATCCATATGACGTCCGCTGTTGTCATGGCACAAGATAATTTGATAATTTTTCTCCATGGGCGGTTTGAAAACCAATGCAAAATACCATGTGTTATGGTGCCAAATGCTTCCTGAATCCATCGTTTCAGTTGATCAACAGATGTCATGCGATTTTTTTTAATTTTTTTTTGTGTACTGAATCGAGGCTCGTGAAAGAGCTAACATTTATTTCACAAACAAATCAACCAGACAAACAAAATGTACAAAAAGAGGGAGCGGAAGACAAGATGGGGAGAGAAGGGGAAGCACACAACCGGAAAGATGTCGGTAGAAGTCGGTAGACGATGTCATGCGATGTTCTGCAACCTTAGCTTTGACGTACCCCCACAGAGCTTTGTCACAAGTGGTCCGGTCAGGACTGCACGGTGGCCACAGAAGTGTTGGCGAAGACCTACCAATCCAACGGTTGGGAAAAAATGTAATTGAGGTAATTTCGTAACACACGTGCATGATGTGCAGGAGCCCCATCCTACTGTAAAGAAATCTCATGGTCTAGTCCACGTTGTTCAAGTTCAGGTGTTCGGTAATTCTCCAAGATATGCAGATATGACTGCTGGTTGACTGAGGCATCAATAAAGTAAGGACCAATGAGGTGGTGGGCAGACAACGCCGCCCAAACCATAACATGTGGTGGATGGTCTTGCACTTCAACATAATGTGAATTAACATCACTCCAAAATTAAACATTGCGTGGAGATGAACTGAGGTAAACAGCACATTCATCACTAAACATAACCTTTGACTTTCTTGGAATTGTATCAAAGTGCCGCAGCAATCTGTCACAAACTGTCAACCTGTTTTCATTATCTGCATCTGATAATTCACAAATGACAGTTGGTTTATTTGGTTTCTTGTGAAGGTTTTCTTTCATTGTGCGACGTATCGATGAATAGGAAACATCCAATTCTGCAGAACGTTTGTGTAATTATTTTTTCGGAGATTTGAGAACGGATGTTTTAATGTTTTGAATTCCCAAATCACAAATTTGCTGCGCTTGCTGTCGAGTACACTTCCATTCTGAAATGCCTTTTCCCCCAAAGATGAAGATTTGATTTTGATGGTGCTGATGTTCCAAAACGCTCCTCAAAGTCTTCTTGCACCTGTTTTATCGTCTTGTTTGTGTTTCCCCTCTTGAGGTACCACGCCAATGCTGCCAGCCTCTCTTCCACTGTAAATGGACTGCTGTCTGCCATCTTGGTTTACTGGAATCTTTGAATGACCTGAAAAAACAGTCTAAGAAGACCTTCACATGAAACCAAATATAAACAGTACAAGAAGACCTTCACATGAAACCATATAAAAAAACAGTATAAGAAGACCGTCACATGAAACCATATATAAAAAACAGTCCAAGAAGACCTTCACATGAAACCATACAAATAACAGTCTAGGTCTCTCAGAAGACCTTCACATGAAACCATATAAAAATCAGTCGAAGAAGACCTTTACATGAAACCATATAAAAACAGTATAAGAAGACCTTCACATGAAACCATATAAAAAACAGTCCAAGAAGACCTTCACATGAAACCATACCTTCACATGAAACAGTCTAAGTCTCTCAGAAGACCTTCACATGAAACCATATAAAAATCAGTCGAAGAAGACCTTTACATGAAACCATATAAAAACAGTATAAGAAGACCTTCACATGAAACCATATAAAAAAACAGTATAAGAAGACCTTCACATGAAACCATACCTTCACATGAAACAGTCCAAGAAGACATTCACATGAAACCATACCTTCACATGAAACAGTCTAAGTCTCTCAGAAGACCTTCACATGAAACCATATAAAAATCAGTCGAAGAAGACCTTTACATGAAACCATATAAAAACAGTATTAGAAGACCTTCACATGAAACCATATAAAAAAACAGTCCAAGAAGACCTTCACATGAAACCATACCTTCACATGAAACAGTCTAAGTCTCTCAGAAGACCTTCACATGAAACCATATAAAAATCAGTCGAAGAAGACCTTTACATGAAACCAGACCTTCACATGAAACAGTCCAAGTCTCTCAGAAGACCTTCACATGAAACCATATAAAAACAAGCGTTACGCCTAGGTCCCCCGTCGGTGAAGTGATGTGAGTTGACAAAGTGGAAGACGCAGAAAACATGCTATGATATGATATTTCGCTCACAAGGTTCAGACATACATGGAGGCGGCCATCTTGGATTTTGACGTGGCGACCCAATTTTAAACAGCGTTCTTCCTTGTGCCTAGATACACCCACATACCAGATTAGAAGTTGGTACTTCGCCTATTTTTTGAGATATTTCGCTCACAAGTTTCAGACATATATATGGTGGCGGCCATCTTGGATTTTGACGTGGCGACCCAATTTTCAATAGCCTTCTTCCTTATGCCGAGATACACCCACACACCAAATTAGAAATTGGTACTTCGCTTATTTTTCAAGATATTCATCTCACAATGTTCAGACATACATGGCGGCGGCCATCTTGCATTTTGACGTGGCGACCCAATTTTCAATAGCACACAATAGCACTTCCTTATGCCAAGGTACACCCACACACCAGATTAGAAGTTGGTACTTCGCTTCCTTATGCCAAGGTACACCCACACACCAGATTAGAAGTTGGTACTTCGCTTATTTTTCAAGATATTCATCTCACAAGGTTCAGACATACATGGCATCAGACATACATGGTGGCGGCCATCTTGGATTTTGACGTGGGTTGCACCCGCACACCAAATTCGAATGCGGTCCTTCGCTTATGCACGCACGCAAACACGCACGTCCGCACGCATGGACGGACGGACACACGGACGGAGGGGAAAACCATAGTCCCCCTTTCGCTCCGCTGTGCGACGGGGGACAAAAATAGGCTATTTAGTTTTCCCAATTTCAGCTTTGGTCTCCAGCATTCTCAGGTTTGGACTCCCGCATAACATTTGCGTTCGCATAACGTTCATTGTGACGATGTTCTCATTGTGACGATGTTGTTTTCCCGGGTTCCGCACAAACGGCTGCAACGATCGCTGCACGGCTGCACCGATCGGACTCGGTGACCTCGGACAAAGACCTTTTATAAGGACAGGGGTTGAATCCCTGCTCGAGAGAATTCCAACCCCCTCGCTCCCCGCCATAACGGCCGTCTCTCCAACTCACAATCCCACGAGATATGTGGAAAGGAGGACCCAAAACCAATTATCTTCTTTTCGATTCGTATATAAACATCATTAAAAGTAAATAATGAACTCGGTGAAAGTTCAAACGTAGAACAGTTTATATAGGCCACGGGTAGTTTATTAGGACACGGATATCCACGGATAGTTTATAAGGACACGGGTTGAATCTCTACATGAGAGAATTCCACATAGCTATTTGGGCGGTGCATACGCTAACAGATCGCTGTCTCCATCGATCTTGCCAAGGCCGTAACAGCTATCGTCTCAAAATCCTTTTAACTGTTTATTTGGTAGTTTTTACAATGAAGGAAACATTAACAATGTTGTTAAAAGTTTATTTTGTGATCAATTTGTGATTGGAGATATGTTGTTTGGAATGAAAAAAAAGAGACATCAAGTTCAAGCGAATGACGACATGCCATGATGGTTTCTACTTTCTAAACGTGAATTTTGCGGATCGCCATATGCAGATTCGCCACGGTCCCACGATCAATGTTTCTATACGTGAACGTACCCGTTTGTTTGCGAACGGGTACGTTTTTTATGGAAGTCCTTCACGAATTTGCTGTTCATGTCTGATGTGCGACTGAGGGTGCAAAAGGAATGTGGAATTTATTGGTTTCATGCTTTCGCATTCGCCGTATCTGCATTGCCTGTTTGCTTCTGGCCTCCCACCCATGCATAGCACGGGTATCTCACTAGGAATCATTCCCTTGGATTCTAACAACCACCAACCCTAACGATACATAGCAGGGTCTTACAGCCGCCATATTGGTGGTCACCGTCACTGCGATGCGAAGTTATGTTGTATCGCCATTATATATATGACGGTACCCGCCCTAAGGACGGGGCTTCAATTTGGAGCCGGGATTTATATGAACATCCGTTAAATATCACACGCAAATCATCAAAATTTAAACAGTATTTTTAGAAGTATATCTTACTAATATGAATATGAATCGTTTAAAATACAAAAGGCCTTCAATTTCTGATATTTTACCTTTTCATTTGGGCCTCCCAATTGAAGCCCCGCCCGTAGGGTGGGTGCCGTTGCTAGTATAAATAAGTCTAAGAAGACCTTCACATGAAACCATATAAAAATCAGTCTAAGAAGACCTTCACATGAAACCATATAAAAAAACAGTATAAGACCTTCACATGAAACCATGTAAAAATCAGTCTCAGAGGACCTTCACATGAAACCATATAAAAATCAGTGTAAGAAGACCTTCACATGAAACCATATAAAAATCAGTGTAAGAAGACCTTCACATGAAACCATATAAAAATCAGTCTAAGAAGACCTTCACATGAAAACCATATAAAAATCAGTCTAAGAAGACCTTCACATGAAACCATATAAAAATCAGTCTAAGAAGACCTTCACATGAAACCATATAAAAACCAGTCCAAGAAGACCTTCACATGAAACCACGTAAAAATCAGTCTCAGAAGACTTCACATGAAACCATATAAAAATCAGTCTAAGAAGACCTTCACATGAAACCATATCAAAATCAGTCCAAGAAGACCTTCACATGAAACCATATAAAAACCAGTCCAAGAAGACCTTCACATGAAACCACGTAAAAATCAGTCTCAGAATACTTCACATGAAACCATATAAAAATCAGTGGAAGAAGACCTTCACATGAAACCATATAAAAATCAGTCGAAGAAGACCTTCACATGAAAACCATATAAAAATCAATCTAAGAAGGCCTTCACATGAAAACCATATAAAAATCAGTCTAAGAAGACCTTCACATGAAACCATATAAAAATCAGTCCAAGAAGACCTTCACATGAAACCATATAAAAACCAGTCCAAGAAGACCTTCACATGAAACCATGTAAAAATCAGTCTCAGAAGACCTTCACATGAAACCATATAAAAATCAGTCCAAGAAGACCTTCACATGAAAGCATATAAAAACCAGTCCAAGAAGACCTTCACATGAAACCATATAAAAATCAGTCTAAGAAGACCTTCACATGAAACCATATACAAATCAGTCTAAGAAGACCTGCACATAAAACCATATAAAAATCAGTCTAAGAAGACCTTCACATAAAACCATATAAAAATCAGTCCAAGAAGACCTTCACATGAAACCATATAAAAATCAGTCCAAGAAGACCTTCACATGAAACCATATAAAAATCAGTCCAAGAAGACCTTCACATGAAACCATATAAAAATCAGTCCAAGAAGACCTTCACATGAAACCATATAAAAATCAGTCCAAGAAGACCTTCACATGAAACCATATAAAAATCAGTCTAAGTCTCTAAGAAGACCTTCACATAATAATAATAATAATAATAATAATAATACATTTATTTTATATAGCGCTTTTCAAGAAGCCCAAAGACGCTTTGACAGAGTACAAAAAACAAGTGCAAAAAGACAAAAATCAACAGGTAAATAATTAATCAAAGCGAAAGGAAGGAGAAGGAGAAGAGATAGTCAGGGGTTAAATGCTGTGGGTTAAATGTTGAATGCAGTGTTGAACAGGTAGGTCTTGAGTGATGTTTTGAATGTGGTGAGTGAGGAGGAGTCTCTGATGGTGTGAGGTAGTGAGTTCCAGACGGTGGGAGCAGCGATGGAGAAGGCCCTGTCCCCCCAGGATCTGAATTTGGTCCGGATGGGGTGGGGGGGTCAGGAGGTTGGTACCAGCAGAGCGGAGGTTGCGGGTGGGAGTGTGTCTGGAGAGGAGGTCAGCCAGGTAGGATGGGGCCAGGTTATGGAGGGCTTTGTATGTCAAGAGGAGGATTTTGTACTGGATTCTCTGGGAGATGGGGAGCCAGTGAAGCTTGTAAAGGACGGGGGTGATGTGGTCACGGGTCCAGGAATGGGTGAGTAGACGGGCAGCGGAGTTCTGAATGTATTGGAGTTTATTGGTGATTATTGAGGGTGAACCATAGAGGAGGCTGTTGCAGTAGTCCAGACGGGAGGTGATGAAGGCGTGGATGAGGGTTTCTGCAGCCGTGGAGGAGAGGGATGAGCGGAGACGGGCGATGTTTTTCAGGTGAAAGAATAAGGGCAGGGACGGGCCATCGTGGCCGGACAAAGCGCACCACAAAAGCCTCAACACTGCATACAAAAGCCTCAACACTGCATACAAAAGCCTCAACACTGCATACAAAAGCCTCAAAACTGTATACAAAAGCCATTCTACCATATAAACCAAAGCCAAAAGTTAAAACCATATAAAAACCAGTCTAAGAAGACCTTCACATAAAACCATATAAAAACCAGTCTAAGAAGACCTTCAGATGAAACCATATAAAAACCAGTCTAAGAAGACCTTCAGATGAAACCATATAAAAACCAGTCTAAGAAGACCTTCACATGAAACCATATAAAAACCAGTCTAAGAAGACCTTCAGATGAAACCATATAAAAACCAGTCTAAGAAGACCTTCAGATGAAACCATATAAAAACCAGTCTAAGAAGACCTTCACATAAAACCATATAAAAACCAGTCTAAGAATACCTTCACATAAAACCATATAAAAACCAGTCTAAGAAGACCTTCAGATGAAACCATATAAAAACCAGTCTAAGAAGACCTTCAGATGAAACCATATAAAAACCAGTCTAAGAAGACCTTCACATAAAACCATATAAAAACCAGTCTAAGAATACCTTCACATAAAACCATATAAAAACCAGTCTAAGAAGACCTTCAGATGAAACCATATAAAAACCAGTCTAAGAAGACCTTCACATGAAACCATATAAAAACCAGTCTAAGAAGACCTTCACATAAAACCATATAAAAACCAGTCTAAGAATACCTTCACATAAAACCATATAAAAACCAGTCTAAGAAGACCTTCAGATGAAACCATATAAAAACCAGTCTAAGAAGACCTTCAGATGAAACCATATAAAAACCAGTCTAAGAAGACCTTCACATGGTATAAACAAATCTTGTATAAGCAGTTAAAACCATGTCCAGGGACTTATGACTCCCCCTATAGATTCCAGGTCTTCATCTTTCTATTCAATGTCTTGGTATTCGTATAAAATACCTTCGACCTTTTCCTTCAAGTTTAACCAACCCCTACGACCAAAAGCAAAAACCTCCAACCACATCCTCAATCTTTAGTCTGAAAAAGCCCCAATTTCTTTCTCCACAAGACGACAACCGCCGCGAATCTCGCTCCCATTGAGCATCCTGCCACCTGTCGGCATACATTCACCTTGAATCTACGACCACGCAGAAAGTCGCAGATTCCCACATATTCACGAACCCCAACCTCCACCAACCACACCACCATGGCCTCCAATCACTGGTTAACTCACATCCGTCGCTCGAATGCAGAAATCGGACCTGACTCCCACCTTTGCTAGAATCCCTGTAATAAATACAAGTCGAGTGTCTTTAATAAGTCTTATTTTATTTCAATAGATCGCCAGGCATATGATTCCTAATTAACATCTGTATATCATCTTCCCCACAACTGAAGTTAAACTATAATATAAGTATAACTGACAATCTAATGTCCCAATTAGTTTTCTTTATATCCTTTCCTATTAATATATTTTTTACTCTCCAATCCTCCGGTGTATGTATACTCCATTATACAATCCCATTATAAATATTATTTATATTACAATAACATTATAAATTATTACAATAACATTCGTTGATTAATTCGTTAATAAATTGTATATTAGCAGTGACATTATATTATTGTATTGTTATTTCATACGATGTTTCAAAGGAAATAAAAAATGTCCTAAAACAACAACAACAACAACAACAACAACAACAACAACAGATAGGCTTCGCGTGTGCAGCGCACTGTTCGGATTGCCTTGTGGAGCGGAGCGGGGGTGGTTCTCATTGTTGGGGTTCTTTTTACGTTTATTTCTTTAATCCCGTTCAATTTCGCCTCGTGAAGAATAATGCACAGTTTAGCTTCTGGTACGGTAAGTAGTATGTCATCGAATTTTTACTGTAAGGTAATGGCGGGAATTGCCGAGCTGATCTTCCAGTTTGAGTGTCGACCAATCGGCGTTCGTTTTGTTTTATTCGGCCAATGGGATCGGCTGATGTTGTGCATCCAACTGCTCGGGCCTAGTGCTCGTATTTCTGACTAGATTTGTATAATATTGTATTATTGTTGTGATTTTTTATATTAGATTGTACAACTTAATGGCTGTTTCGCAAGTAAGCCTTACGACGTCTTAGATCCTTTGGAAAGCGGTAAAATGTTATTATTTACCCCCAAGATAAGTTATTTCGCCTCAAACGCAACACTGATATTGATAATGCCTAATGGTGATATTGATTTATATTATTTTTAAAAATAATTTCAAGTGTACGCTTTCGGAGAGGTAGTGCACTTACCTTTTGGAGGTGTATGTAGGTTCGATTTCGGAGCTGACAAACTGCTACTCTGGTGTTGATTTGTAAGCAAGACATGACATCAGTGAGTGCGCTCACCTTCGGAAGGTGCATTAAGCCGGCTGTCCCGACTGCCAAGCATTTGTTGGTGGACGTTAACGATTGCGTGGTGTGCAAGTGCAGGTTATTGTGTGCACCAATGAACTACCCAAACCGAGAGTACCCTGCAGTGGAGATATTCACCTTCACCACTTGCTTTGATTACCCACAATGCTTCGTGAACAGCATGGATATACCTGCCATACCTTGAAATAAGGAATACATTGAAAAAAACCAGGAATTCAAAAGGTGTTTGTGGCAAGCGTCCATCAAAATATCAAAACACTTTGTACGAATCGATAGGATACATAGTGCATATTTCATCCTTCATTGATTCTGCTTCAGGAAGGACGTATTATGTAAACGAACATTTGGGAAGCTGTTTCCAGTGTAGAAAAATGTTAAACAACAACACTTTAGGATTGGAACAAGAGAAAAATGACCACAGTATGGTCACCAGCTGCGACGTGTAGAATCATGAGGATATCCGTTGCAATATGTGCTACCAAATTCGACCAGTCATTAAATTATAGCATGCACTAACGTCTTTTTGTCTTTCAGCTAAATTTATTCTTGTTTCTTCAAACAAATCGCGATTTTAGTCCGCGATGTTCTTACCTCATACCAACGCACGTCCGAGTGTATGCGCATGCGCTATTCAAAAAGGCACCCCAACAAGGAGAACAACAACGCGGTCCTCTCATAGAGCTGCTCGTCGCAGCTAAAAAGGCACAATTCACACCGTCTTATGTGTTACGGGGTCCTCCCCTATCCCCTGGTCTCGGTAAGCCTCCGAACCCCGAGAGGGTCCCCGGCAGAAAGATATGTTATCCTTGGTTGAAATCGATCAATAATGAAACCCTCAATGAAACCATCAAATTAAACAATCAAATCAATAATGAAACCACACCAAGGGTTATGAACAAACAATAATATATTATAAATCACACCGGAATCACGACACAAATAACTAGAACGGGCACTCGGTAGAGCGCATACCTTCGCCGCAGCTACTGTTCTGTACTTGGTAAAAATACGATTTTGACCTTTTCGTGACCTTGACCTTGACCTTTGACCCGATTGCTCCCAAAATCTAATCAAATGTGTCCCGTATAATAACCAATCATCCCACCAAATTTCATGCAATTCGGTTGAATACTTTTTGAGTTATGCGAATAACATACACACACACACACAGACATACAAATAAATACACAGCGATCAAAACATAACCTTCCGCTTTTGCGAAGGTAATAATAGCAATTCACCCTATAATCACTATCTTAAGATGGTACCACCTTATCTAGTCCTTTAACCCAAACTCACGGCACTCCCCCAATGTCTCTGTACCCCTCCAAGGCGAAGTCGATTCGCTCCAGCGATCGTTGGATCAATGTCCGATCAAAATCAATTGAGGCATGGACGATCGAAGCAACCCAGAGGTCACGTAGTCCAACACCCAGCAAAACAGCAGTGGAATGGAAAACCTCCCAAAGACGCGCTCCGACGTACACGTTTGTGGTTCAATCAGCGAGTCTCCTTATAATCCTCCAAAGCCACTTTCTTGCACAGCTGTCCCCGGCAACCCACCGGGGAATAATGCCCGGCCGACGCGACAAAAACCTTTTCACTGAAGGCAGGGCGCGTGGCGAAATGGCGGACGGCTCTCACTCGAGCCGGGGCTCGAGGCAAGGATATTCCGGAACCTCAATGCAGATACCCGACTACGCAGGCTCCACAGCACTCCGGCGATATCACCTATCGCACGAACTTCCTTTCCAGAACTCAAAGTTCACTCGCACTGTACGCTCAACCGCTCGGTACGGAGCTTCAATCAAGATCGTCTTTTTACTTCTCTCCACGCCTCTTCTTCCTCGCTCCCTTTGTCTTCCGGGTCACGATCCGGATTTCCGGCCACATTTTACCAGGAGCGCTTTTTAACCTTTTCACCACAATAACCATTTCCTTTAAACAATAATAACCATAATACTTAGAACCCACAATAATAATAATAACAACAATAATCATAAGTGCCGAATCCATAACACATGGTCCTATGGTAGAGTAACTGTGAGATTCAGCACTCACACCTTCTCGTGGCCCGAGGGCAGAGTAACTGTAAGATTCAGCATTCACACCGTCTCATGGCCCGAGGGCAGAGTAACTGTAAGATTCAGCATTCACACCTTCTCAAGGCCCGAGGGCAGAGTAACTGAGATTCAGCATTCACACCGTCTCGTGGCCCGAGGGCAGAGTAACGGAGATTCAGCATTCACACCGTCTCATGGCCCGAGGGCAGAGTAACTATGAGATTCAGCATTCACACCGTCTCATGGCCCGAGGGCTGAGTAACTGTGAGATTCAGCATTCACACCGTCTCATGGCCCTATGGTAGAGTAACTGTAAGATTCAGCATTCACACTGTCTCATGGCCCGAGGGCAGAGTAACTGAGATTCAGCATTCACACCGTCTCATGGCCCGAGGGCAGAGTAACTATGAGATTCAGCATTCACACCGTCTCATGGCCCGAGGGCAGAGTAACTGAGATTCAGCATTCACACCGTCTCATGGCCCTATGGTAGAGTAACTGTGAGATTCAGCATTCACACCGTCTCATGGCCCGAGGGCAGAGTAACTGAGATTCAGCATTCACACCGTCTCGTGGCCCGAGGGCAGAGTAACTGTGAGATTCAGCATTCACACCGTCTCATGGCCCGAAGGCAGAGTAACTGTGAGATTCAGCATTCACACCGTCTCGTGGCCCGAGGGCAGAGTAACTGTAAGATTCAGCATTCACACCGTCTCCAGGCCTGAGGGCAGAGTCACTGTGAGATTCAGCATTCACACTGTCTCATGGCCCGAGGGCAGAGTAACTGTGAGATTCAGCATTCACACCGTCTCGTGGCCCGAAGGCAGAGTAACTGTGAGATTCGGCATTCACCCCGTCTCATGGCCCGAGGGCAGAGTAACTGTAAGATTCAGCATTCACACCGTCTCCAGGCCTGAGGGCAGAGTAACTGTGAGATTCAGCATTCACACCGTCTCATGGCCCTATGGTAGAGTAACTGTGAGATTCAGCATTCACACCGTCTCATGGCCCGAGGGCAGAGTAACTGTGAGATTCAGCATTCACACAGTCTCGTGGCCCGAGGGCAGAGTAACTGAGATTCAGCATTCACACCGTCTCATGGCCCTATGGTAGAGTAACTGTGAGATTCAGCATTCATACCATCTCATGGCCCGTGGGCAGAGTAACTGTAAGATTCAGCATTCACACCGTCTCATGGCCCTATGGTAGAGTAACTGAGATTCAGCATTCACACCGTCTCGTGGCACTTGGGCAGAGTAACTGTAAGATTCAGCATTCACACCGTCTCATGGCCCTATGGTAGAGTAACTGTGAGATTCAGCATTCACACCGTCTCATGGCCCGAGGGCAGAATAACTGTAAGATTCAGCATTCACACCGTCGCATGGCCCTATGGTAGAGTAACTGTGAGATTCAGCATTCACACCGTCTCATGGCCCGTGGGCAGAGTAACTGTAAGATTCAGCATTCACACCGTCTCATGGCCCTATGGTAGAGTAACTGTGAGATTCAGCATTCACACCGTCTCGTGGCCCAAGGGCAGAGTAACTGTAAGATTCAGCATTCACACCGTCTCATGGCCCTATGGTAGAGTAACTGAGATTCAGCATTCACACAGTCTCGTGGCCCGAGGGCAGAGTAACTGAGATTCAGCATTCACACCGTCTCATGGCCCTATGGTAGAGTAACTGTGAGATTCAGCATTCACACCATCTCATGGCCCGTGGGCAGAGTAACTGTAAGATTCAGCATTCACACCGTCTCATGGCCCTATGGTAGAGTAACTGAGATTCAGCATTCACACCGTCTCGTGGCCCGAGGGCAGAGTAACTGTAAGATTCAGCATTCACACCGTCTCGTGGCACTTGGGCAGAGTAACTGTAAGATTCAGCATTCACACCGTCTCATGGCCCTATGGTAGAGTAACTGTGAGATTCAGCATTCACACCGTCTCATGGCCCGAGGGCAGAATAACTGTAAGATTCAGCATTCACACCGTCGCATGGCCCTATGGTAGAGTAACTGTGAGATTCAGCATTCACACCGTCTCATGGCCCGTGGGCAGAGTAACGGAGATTCAGCATTCACACCGTCTCATGGCCCGAGGGCAGAGTAACTATGAGATTCAGCATTCACACCGTCTCATGGCCCGAGGGCTGAGTAACTGTGAGATTCAGCATTCACACCGTCTCATGGCCCGAGGGCAGAGTAACTGAGATTCAGCATTCACACCGTCTCGTGGCCCGAGGGCAGAGTAACGGAGATTCAGCATTCACACCGTCTCATGGCCCGAGGGCAGAGTAACTATGAGATTCAGCATTCACACCGTCTCATGGCCCGAGGGCTGAGTAACTGTGAGATTCAGCATTCACACCGTCTCATGGCCCGAGGGCAGAGTAACTGAGATTCAGCATTCACACCGTCTCATGGCCCTATGGTAGAGTAACTGTAAGATTCAGCATTCACACTGTCTCATGGCCCGAGGGCAGAGTAACTGAGATTCAGCATTCACACCGTCTCATGGCCCGAGGGCAGAGTAACTATGAGATTCAGCATTCACACCGTCTCATGGCCCGAGGGCAGAGTAACTGAGATTCAGCATTCACACCGTCTCATGGCCCTATGGTAGAGTAACTGTGAGATTCAGCATTCACACCGTCTCATGGCCCGAGGGCAGAGTAACTGAGATTCAGCATTCACACCGTCTCGTGGCCCGAGGGCAGAGTAACTGTGAGATTCAGCATTCACACCGTCTCATGGCCCGAAGGCAGAGTAACTGTGAGATTCAGCATTCACACCGTCTCGTGGCCCGAGGGCAGAGTAACTGTAAGATTCAGCATTCACACCGTCTCCAGGCCTGAGGGCAGAGTCACTGTGAGATTCAGCATTCACACTGTCTCATGGCCCGAGGGCAGAGTAACTGTGAGATTCGGCATTCACCCCGTCTCATGGCCCGAGGGCAGAGTAACTGTAAGATTCAGCATTCACACCGTCTCCAGGCCTGAGGGCAGAGTAACTGTGAGATTCAGCATTCACACCGTCTCATGGCCCGAGGGCAGAGTAACTGTAAGATTCAGCATTCACACCGTATCGTGGCCTGAGGGCAGAGTAACTGAGATTCAGCATTCACACCGTCTCATGGCCCTATGGTGGAGTAACTGTGAGATTCAGCATTCACACCGTCTCATGGCCCGAGGGCAGAGTAACTGTGAGATTCAGCATTCACACAGTCTCGTGGCCCGAGGGCAGAGTAACTGAGATTCAGCATTCACACCGTCTCATGGCCCTATGGTAGAGTAACTGTGAGATTCAGCATTCATACCATCTCATGGCCCGTGGGCAGAGTAACTGTAAGATTCAGCATTCACACCGTCTCATGGCCCTATGGTAGAGTAACTGAGATTCAGCATTCACACCGTCTCGTGGCACTTGGGCAGAGTAACTGTAAGATTCAGCATTCACACCGTCTCATGGCCCTATGGTAGAGTAACTGTGAGATTCAGCATTCACACCGTCTCATGGCCCGAGGGCAGAATAACTGTAAGATTCAGCATTCACACCGTCGCATGGCCCTATGGTAGAGTAACTGTGAGATTCAGCATTCACACCGTCTCATGGCCCGTGGGCAGAGTAACTGTAAGATTCAGCATTCACACCGTCTCATGGCCCTATGGTAGAGTAACTGTGAGATTCAGCATTCACACCGTCTCGTGGCCCGAGGGCAGAGTAACTGTAAGATTCAGCATTCACACCGTCTCATGGCCCTATGGTAGAGTAACTGAGATTCAGCATTCACACAGTCTCGTGGCCCGAGGGCAGAGTAACTGAGATTCAGCATTCACACCGTCTCATGGCCCTATGGTAGAGTAACTGAGATTCAGCATTCACACCATCTCATGGCCCGTGGGCAGAGTAACTGTAAGATTCAGCATTCACACCGTCTCATGGCCCTATGGTAGAGTAACTGAGATTCAGCATTCACACCGTCTCGTGGCCCGAGGGCAGAGTAACTGTAAGATTCAGCATTCACACCGTCTCGTGGCACTTGGGCAGAGTAACTGTAAGATTCAGCATTCACACCGTCTCATGGCCCTATGGTAGAGTAACTGTGAGATTCAGCATTCACACCGTCTCATGGCCCGAGGGCAGAATAACTGTAAGATTCAGCATTCACACCGTCGCATGGCCCTATGGTAGAGTAACTGTGAGATTCAGCATTCACACCGTCTCATGGCCCGTGGGCAGAGTAACTGTAAGATTCAGCATTCACACCGTCTCATGGCCCTATGGCAGAGTAACTGTAAGGTTCAGCATTCACACCGTCTCGTGGCCCGAGGGCAGAGTAACTGTAAGGTTCAGCATTCACACCGTCTCATGGCCCGAGGGCAGAGTAACTGTAAGGTTCAGCATTCACACCGTCTCGTGGCCCGAGGGCAGAGTAACTGTAAGGTTCAGCATTCACACCGTCTCGTGACCCGAGGGCAGAGTAACAGTAAGGTTCAGCATTCACACCGTCTCATGGCCCGAGGGCAGAGTAACTGTGAGATTCAGCATTCACACCGTCTCGTGGCCCGAGGGCAGAGTAACTGTAAGGTTCAGCATTCACACCATCTCATGGCCCGAGGGCAGAGTAACTGTGAGATTCAGCATTCACACCGTCTAATGGCCTGAGCGAGGGATAAGGTTTTCTTTGAACTTTCTTGTTTATTTCAAGTGTACCATCTACATGACTTACATACCCCCTTAAATTAATTATTTATATATATATAGTATTTTCCCATCGCTGCAACATACCACCTTTACCTGTTCATTTGTTTATTTAAAAGTAATATCCACACATCCCATTTTTATGGTGTGGTTTTCCTTGATGAGGACTTGTATACCTTTCTTCTTTTTTTCTCTCCTTGTACCATTATAGCAGAATGTAACTGCATTGGGCCAAGGAGATCGGGAGAAGATCTACACTTGGATCAACGAGTTATCAAGCCCTGAGACCCGGGAGAATGCTCTGTTGGAACTTAGCAAGAAACGAGAGTCAGTTCCTGACCTCGCACCCATGCTGTGGCACTCGTTTGGCACTATAGCAGCTTTACTGCAAGTATGGCGTGTCTTATTACATCCCTCATTTTTATGCTGTAAGTCTT
Source organism: Myxine glutinosa (assembly GCF_964187855.1). Classification (NCBI taxonomy): domain Eukaryota; kingdom Metazoa; phylum Chordata; class Myxini; order Myxiniformes; family Myxinidae; genus Myxine; species Myxine glutinosa. The sequence continues at coordinate 169,481,619 of NC_136267.1, read as the reverse complement.
TCCCCCCATTCCATTCCCTCACCCAGCCAACCCCTCCATGCCCCCTCTTACCTTTTAACTTCTTTCAGCTGAACCGACAGTCAAAAGTGCTCTTTCACACTCCCAACTTGTATGTCAATTACCCTCGCAGGAGGAGAGGGTATTTAATTTGGGTCCGTTTGTTTGTTTGTCTGTCTGTTTGCTTGTCTGTTTGTCCGCACAAAATAAATACGATTTTTTCGGCAACCGTTGGTCCGATTGACAGGAAATTTCCACCATAGGTGCAACTCCACCTGTAGAATATTTTTAACTCAACTGGACTATGTCCAGCTGAGTTTTTGTCGACACCCAGTATCTGTCGTCTGTCTGTCGTCTGTAAACAATTCGACGTCTACGCTCTAAAAGTCACAAATATTGATCAAATTTGGTGAAACCTGTTATGCAGCATCTTTAAGACATAAACTAGTTTGGGATTGCATTTGGGCGTTGCATGCCCAAAAATGGGCACGGCAGGGCGGCCATATTGAAAAATCAATTTTTGTCAATCTGGTACTTCCTAATGTAGCTAGAAGGCTGAAACTTGGTGTGTAGACAGTATGTAAGAAACCTCAACAAATATATTACGGGTTTTGACGATGTCCGAAAAATGACCGACCAGTTGAGTTCAGGTTCCCTGGAACCTCGAGTTTAATGATAATGATGACGTCATAGCTCACGTGGTATGGGCGCCATCTTGGAAAAACCGAAAAACTTTGCACCTCTATATCTCCGAAAGTGCCACATAGAAAAAAATTGACTGCTCATTGTAAAAAAAAACTCTCCATTGGGGAATAAAATGTGTTAATGATGTCATATGTGCCTCCATTATGGCGTCATAATTCGACAAGTACAAAACTTAATCCGATCAAGATGAAATTTCTTGAGCATAATCTAGGGATAAATTGGTGGAGGAAAAAAAATGATGACATCGGTCACGTGGTTCGGCCGCCATATTTGTTTTAACACAAAAGCCTTTAAAAAACACTGAAAACACATCCTGGTGAGGATCTGCAATCTCTGATTGCTCTTTCTTGGTTTATATGCATCGGGAGTGCTTTGGAAAGCCGTTGCCGATTACCGATACTGCGATACGCGATAGTGATGCTGACACCGGACTGTGCCAATTACCAATACTGATATCGGCCCAGCACTACTCATGTATACATTGTCTGATGTCGTTTTTTAATACGAGTTGAAGTTGGAAATAAAACGAGAGTGAGAATTGCTTTGCAATACATGTCCCTTACGGCCAATGATTGTTTTTCTTTTTTGTTTTTTTTAAACAAATTTTAAAAATTGATGAAAGGCACTGAAAGTCGAACTTGTTTTGTAACTTATAATAAAGCCATGTACCAAGTTGAATATATTAAAGGGTATGGAAAAAATTGCAGAAAACCACAGGTGAGCTAACCTGTTTTTGGACAGACGGACCGACAGATGGAGAGCAAACCTGTTTTCCCTCTGGGTAAGGCACTAATAACCGTTCTCATCATGGGGTGAAAAAGGCCTGTATGGGAATACTTTTGTGGTCCATTACTTTTGGCTCCGATTCCAAAATCATTTGACTTGCTTCATGCCCAGATATTTATTATTGCATACATGTGCCGAATATGAAGGAAATCTGTAGTGGAGGCTAATCATTGCATTGGTAATATGTTTTGCAGGAGATCGTGAACATCTACCCTTCGATCAACCCCCCTACACTGACCGCTCATCAGTCTAACCGTGTTTGCAATGCCCTGGCATTGTTACAATGTGTCGCCTCGCATCCAGAGACTAGGTCTGATTGATTGCATCTCCTCTCTCCTTTTTTACCCTCGCCAGAGGAGAGGGTATTGCATTTGAGTTTGTTTGTCTGTTTGTCCGCACAGAATAAATATGATTTTCTCTGCAACCGTTGGTCCGATTGACAGGAAATTTTCACCATAGGTGCAACTCCACCTGTATAATTTTTAATGATACTTATATGATACTTTTTTAATGATACAATGATACTTTAATGATACTTTTAATGATATTTAATGATACTCATAGGTCACGTGGTTTGGCCGCCATCTTGGAAATATCAAAACATTGGCACCTCTATATCAGAAAGCGCTGAATGGAAAAAATTGAGACACGGCTCATTGTAAAGAACTCTCCATGGGGAATAAAATATGTTAATGATGATGTCATAGGTGCCTCCATTATGAAGTCATAATTCGACAAGTACAAAACTTCATCTGATCAAGATGAAATTTCTTGAGCATAATCTAGGAATAAATTAGTTTGGAAAAAAAAATAATGATGGCGTCATCGGTCATGTGGTTCGGCCGCCATATTTGTTTTAACACAAAAGCCTTAAAAACTACTGAAAATACATCCTGGCGAGGGTTTGCAATCTCTGATTGCACTTTTTATTGTTTCTATATTTATTGTGGGAAGGCTGGTTGGCAGGAGGATGTTTGGAGGCAGAGATGTTATTACTTGTTTTAAAAGACCTAGCAATCAATTCTTCTCCAGTGAGGGGAAAAGTTTAACTTGATCAATATCCTTCTTGCAAAATAAAATTTTGCATCAACATTATTCATGTGAGTGTTGCGAACTTTACAAACGCAGTGCAGGAAGCGGCTGCAGTAAACAGGAAACAGACGAATGTACAGACAGACATCATGGTTAGCAATACGTATACAGTGTATCTAATATATAAAGCTCATTCTAACCACTTACTCACTCATTGACTGACTGACTGGCATTGATGTTTGGTGCCTTCCGGATGACGTAGAAAGCTGAAATTTCACGTGCCGCCGGACATCAAATCCAATACACCAAGAAAACATGGATTGAATATTTGTGGAAAAGAGATATTTATGTGTCTCATTTTTAATTATTTTTTAAAACGCAAGACTAAAACAAAAGGAGAAATAAATTTAAGCTCCTCCTGGGAAGAAGAGCCAGGCCTGCTGAGCTGCCACTTTCTTCTTATAGAAGGCGACAATGGTTGACTGCCTAGCCTGATTTTTCTTCTCCATGAGTGTCTTGTCATACCAGGAAGATGGCATTCGGTATAGAACGCTTCACTCCGGTGCTGCACTCCATGCGGAGGTCATTGTCAGAGATAATCTCGAGCGCTTCAGACAACTTCAGGAAAGCACTAGTTACGTTTTTGGTGCTCAGGAATTTCTCCGTTTCAGTCTCCTCTGTAGTGCCTGGTCTCCTCTGTAGCCCTGGTGTTGGGCTAGCGGCTAGGGTGCCGGCTTAGGATCCTAGGATCCTGGGTTCGAATCTCGGTCGATCGCCGAATTAATGCCAGGGGGGTTGACTCAGCCTGTCATCCTTCCGAGGTCGGCTAATTGAGTACCAGTTCACTGGTAATTCCCTGTTTGTCGTTGAAGGCGGCAAAAAGGGTTGGCGTCAGGAAGGGCATCCGGCCGTAAAACATTGCTTCAAAAAGGGGACCAGAAAACAACAACTACCACGGTCCCCGAAAAGGCCAACCCCCGCTTTGCGGGGAAAAATGGCCTCTAAACGGTGGTTTAGTCTCCTCTGTAGCAGTGTCCTCTTGCCTCTTGCGGTGCTCGTCCAGCTCCTGCAACTCCTCGTTGGTGTAGCAGCTCCCATATGAGGCCAGTAGCTCCTCCACATTATCGACATCCACTTCATTCAGTTCAGCTTGGTTGGCCAACTGAGCAATCTCCCTGGTGATGGACTCCTACACCTCCAACCGCTTGAACTTGACAGACATCCGGCCACACCTTACACGACGTTCATGGAGATGTTGGTGACGTCCTCCCAAGCTCCATCGATGTTTTAAATTGTTTTCCTGATGTTGACAATTTTTTTTACATTTGATCCATTTTAATTCAGGCTGTAATACAACAAAATGTGAAAAGGTGTGTATACTTTCTGAAGGCACTGTGCATACGCAAAAATAAACTTTTATTTTAAATTCTCACACAAGGACTGTGATGCCAGGACATTTGAAATTCCTTATTTAAACTCAACGTCTATCTTTCGTAAGATAATACAGAATACTGTATCTTCCTTCAAGCTTAAACTCGGCAGTTAAAATGGCAACTATTTCCTGGATCAGGATGTGCTTTAGGGAGCACACTTTAACTGTGTGCGGACTGTAATGTAATGCTTTGTTCCTGGTCCATGTTTGTGGTTTTGTTCTGTGTTTTGTGAATGACTACATGCACTTCCTGCTCAGACGGGATCGACTGTGATCTCGCGAGAGCACGCCTCCCGGCCTTGGCCTTACCAATAAAGCAGCATATTACACGGAATAAATGTATTTTAAACAGTATCACGGTATTTAAAACCATTTTCAATGGTTATGATTTTCAATGGTCTGCTCGGCGACAGAGCAGCATGTATAATTGTACAAAAGGAACCATAGGACTTAAAACGATACAACAGAGATATATAATTAAATAATCTCTCTCGGTTCCCAATCAAAAATGTTTCTGGCGCCGACAAAAAACCTCGAATATGCAGGGCACAGGGCTGCAAATGTAGAAGCAAGTCGCAATGTATGAACAGCGAATGTCTGGGTCTGACAGTATTTTATTTTTAAAATCAATATTTTTTTGTCGAGTGTAATGCGAAACAGTGTTTATAAGAAGTATGTTTGTACTTTTATCCACTTGAAGACCTAATTCCCCATTCATAAATTGTGACTTGCCATGAAGTATGCATAGAGGGATAGGCAATCCTATGCTCCCTCGTGATCAGAAGTTGTGCTCATCGTCGTGCGAAGTCCTTCCTTGGCACACCTGAGCTCCTCACCACATACAAGGCTTTCATCCGCAGCTCAATGGAATACTGCTCTCCCCTCTGGGCTGGTGCACCTGCCTCACACCTAGCTCGTCTTCACGCTGTTGAAACCAAAGCATTCAGAATCATTGGAATCTCCCGCGATGAAGCTAACTCCAAGGGCCTCTCACTCACTCACCGCAGGCAGGTTGGTGGTCTTTCCGTCTTCTGCCGACTCCTCTCTGGCCTTGCCCCCCCAGCTCTCTCTGGGCTCTGTCCAGCAAATATTCCTACAGGTCGCACAAGATCTGCCTGCAACCCTCTTATGGTTAAACTGCCAAAATCAAGACTCTCTGCTCACCTTCACTCCTTCATTCCTCTTTTCTCCCGCCTCTGGAACAAACTCCCTCACTCTCTTCAATCCCACTCCACCCTCCAGGTCTTTAAAACAGCTGTTCACCACCATCTCTTATCTTCCCCCATCCAAAACATTGATCTTTTCTATCCCTGCTAATTTCACCCCAATTCCACTTTTTTGAAATACCAACTTCTGTCCTGGAAGTCCTTGGTGTCCTTGTGTTTGATACTTCTGCCACCCCCCCCCCCCCCTGTTCCCACGCCTCCTCCCCCCAAGCCCTCTCCCTCCCACACATCTCCCTGCTCTTAAATGTTGTGTGCCCTCAAGTGTTTGTGTGCTTCCCCTTCTCTTGTCTTCCGCTCCCTCTTTTTATATATTTTGTTTGTCTGGTTGATTTGTTTGTGAAGTAAATGTTAGCTCTTTCACGAGCCTCGATTCAGTATACAAAAAAAAAAAAAAGAAGTATCCGTCTTCTTTTTCTTTTTTTTGCATTTTTCGATGCTGTTAACTCTCATACTTTGTCTGCACAAGTTTTATTCCTTTACATAATTTAACATTGTTTTTAATGTGATTTGCAGCATGTAGTGGCTGGAAAGTCTGTCCCGTCCCGATGAAAGTCCCGATGAATAAAGTGGAGAATGATTGCGTTTCACTACAATTCGCATGTAGCATGTACATTAATTCGCATGTACATAAAGAACTCAATGTTTTTGCTTGCTATGATAGAAACATTCCTGAAAGTCAGCTTCCTCTTCTTTGAATGGGAAAGCTTTCATTTGGAAGGTAATTTGTGTGTGTGTTCTTTTTCAGGTCTGCATTTCTCTCTGCACATATCCCCTTGTTTCTATATCCTTTCCTTCACACAGTGAGCAAAACGAGACCCTTTGAGTACTTGCGTTTGACAAGCTTAGGAGTCATTGGTGAGTTTCATGGACACTTTTTTACTCTCAACTCTGGTGACCTATTCAATATTGCTTGTGCCCCTTTGTCTTCCATGCTCTCGCACCCCTTTGTCTTCCGGGCTCACACGCCCCTTTACATTTTGCATCAGGCTTTTATCAGACCTGGGAGAACGCGACATGGTAGAAAAAGACAACTTTAAAGATGCTATGCATTGTGAAAGTGTTGACATCTAAAATGTGTTGAATAGGTTCACTTCCAGGTATACCTGTGTTATTTGTTTTACACTTTGAAAAACGCTGGAACACAAGGTTTCCTTTTTGTTTTGTTATTTTAACTTTAAAACGATCTTTGAGCGAGTGTCTCTAGTATTTCACTGAGATTGAGTTTCCTAAATTCATGAACATTGTTAAAGTGGATTTAATGTTGTAATGTTGTCAGTAAGAGATGATGGTAATTTATATATACTATTCATATTTGGTTCTCATTCAAACACTTTTGATTCCTGTGTTTAGGTGCTCTGGTAAAGCCCGATGAGCAGGATGTGATCAACTTCCTCCTCACTACAGAGATCATCCCTCTGTGCTTGCGCATCATGGAGTCTGGCAGTGAACTTTCTAAAACGGTGGGTTGGTGCATGCCTCTTGATGATGGGAAAACATGCGTGTGATTTGACGTGTTATGTACGAAGTAAAGCTCCCTAGAGGTGTTTGCTTTATGTTTGTTGTTCTTACTTTGTTTTGGTCTCTTTGTTTCAGCTCCATTATAATAGCTTATTCATTGATTTGTTTAAATAAGCATGTTCATTCCATTGGAATAAAGTAAATAGCATTACACAGCTATCATCTATCTATAATTCCAGTAATCTCTGTCTGTCTGTACGTTTGTCTGTGACCGCTGTTTCTCGACAACCACGGGTCCGATATACTTTTAACTTGCCAGGTATATTGCTGGGGACCCGAGGATGTGCCTTTTCAAGGTTTCATATTAATCGGACAATTACTTACCGAGCTATGTCCAAAAAACGATTCAACCAATCAGAGAGCAGCGAACGATCGCGTGTGCCGAACGTGGCGGACACACTCTGCCTCGGATGGCACATTTGAGAGCGTATTCATTTATTTCACGTTTGCAAACTATGTTGGCGTTAAACTATGTTTTAATAAAGTTTTAAAACTAATAAAAACGAATTTGCGATTCATTCGCTTTCCTGCGCGTTTGTGCACGCGATGGCGATTGCTTTACCAAACTCCGGAAGCCGTTCGCTTTGGACCAAACCATTTCATGTAAATAGAGGGGGGGATTGTCACCACTCGCAAGCCGTTCGCTTTGGACCAAACCATTTCATGTAAATAGAGGGGGGGGATATAATTTTAGATATATATATAGTACGGGCATGCCCTAGTTATAACAATCCTGATTTGGAATATGCCTGTTCCCTACAGGAAGGGTCATTCCTTCTGGGATATATAGATTACAGTAGATCTACGGTCAGACCTCAAGAACATTGGGGAGATGTGGGGGTTAGAGGGGGGGGAGGGGGTGTTCATTTACCAAGTTTATTGTAGAGCCCTCACCTAGTGGCTTAAGGATCCGAGCAAGCACTCAATTCAAAACCGTTGATAAGGAACGGCAGGCTTGGCAAGTGCTTTTTTTTTTTATTATATATGTAGAAGGCTCCGGGCACAGACTATGTCGTCCTCATCGAGGCCAGGCCTAAATAAAAGCTACATTGATAGAAAAGTTAAGAAGGAGAGAATAGTCTCATCATTTTTGAGAAAGCAGAAAATCTGCCTTTTGAAAAGGGGAAGATCATAAGTGTTTGGAAATACATGTGAAAGTAAAGAGTTCCAGAGTTTGGCAGTGGAGGGGAAGAAACAAACATCATAACGGCCCACCCTTGAGTTGCCAATGGCCACACAATAATCATGAGATGTAGTGGCTTGTCGAGTATTCCGTGGTCTCACTAATGGCGGAGGTATACAAGCAGCAAGTTCTTGGGAGCAGAAACCGAAGTAATATCTGGAGAAAAGGGAAAGAGAGCCAACTTTGCGACGTAATTTGAGCGGGTCAAGTTTTGAGGTCAGATTGGGAGAGTTGATGAGTCCAATTACTTTTAATTCAATTCTGTCCAGTAAGTATGTGGAGCTAGAACCTCCCCAGATGTGAGAGCAGTGCTCTATACAAGGACGAATCAATCCTTCATATAGTTGAAGCAACTGTTGAGACGAGAAGAATCTTCGACATCTGAACAGGACTCCGAGTTTCTTTGAGGCAGCTAGCTGCTTGGTAACTGAACACACCCCGAGTTTCCTCAATTTCAGTTTTGTGTTAAACAGCATTAACAACTGTTTCAAAAGCTAATCATATGTGTTTGTGGTTTTATAATGTTTTTACTTCTGGGTGCTCCCACCAAATAGCACGATAAGCTATTTATAAATGTTAACACTGCGTTTGTTCAAGGTGGAAACACCCCTTGGGGAGGGAGGGATGTTATTAGTATTCATTTTGTTTTGTAATAACATCAATATTATGCTTTTGTTGTTAGAAGCGGTCTTGGATAACGCCATGATAAAACTATCTTAACGCGGACATACACCTCAACACGCAACCCCATTGGTGGGGAAAACCTCCCTTGGGGAAGAGCGCAGATGAATTGGCTACAACCTTCATTATGTAACCCTTGGTCCTCCTGTCAATCCTCCTGTTGGTTGAGATTAAATAAGTAACGACCGAATGAATCGTGGTCAAAAACCGTCAGAAAGACAGGCACCAAAATGAATATTTTAGTAAGAAGTATTTTATTTTCTAATTTTTAGTATCAAACGTACACATGCACAACCTCAGAATGCCCTCACTAATCCCTGAAAGTTTCAGCTTCCAAGGACGTCAATTCCTCTCGGAGCAGTAGATCACACACACACACACACACACACACACACACACACACACACACACACACACACACACACACACACACACACACCGCGAATATTGCTTTTATCAGGTATATCACCTGTGCTTTACTCACTCTATGTTGCAGATACAGATAGGTTGCATATTCTTTTTTTTTCTTTTTTTTAGGTGGCAACCTTTATTTTGCAAAAGATTCTGCTGGATGACACGGGCTTGGCATACATTTGCCAGACATATGAACGGTTTTCACACGTTGCCATGATTCTTGTAAGTACATGTTTATCTCCACTCAAAACTTGCTGCATATTGTGTCTAGTTTAAGAAAGGTCTACAGACCATGGTGCCACATTTGTCAGACTATCTGATAACACTAACCATCCACCTTCACCTCTCCCACAACTCCCTAACTTTGCATTGATTTTGAACAGAAATCTCTGCCGCTATCTAATTTTAAACAGGTCAAGATACTAGCATTATGAAATGGAGAAAGAAATTCTCCACCCCCTCGTCCGTGCGTCGTCGTCGTCCCCCGTCCCCGTCCCCCCCGCCCTCTCCCCCCCACCCCTCGTCCCCCATTCCCTCACAACACAAAAGGATATCATTTATGAACTTTATATTAATTGTACAAACTTTTGACTCAAACTCCCTACCCCCAGCACAACTTCTCGATCTCCCTTACCCCCATCAAAAGTCCTCAATTCCTCTCCTTCCACTCCCCCCAACCAAGCCTCAACCTTCACACTCCTGACTCTGTCCCATTTTTGTTTCGACCTCTCCCCACACCTCAACAAACCCCAACTCTCAGTCCTCACGCTCAAAAAAGCAAAAGGGCGTTCTCACATCGATCATTACAGATTGACTGTCGTGGCCAAAAATATTGGCACCCTTGCACTTTTTTTCAAATAATGCACCATTTCTTCCAGAAAATTGTTGAAATGAAAAAATATTTTTGTATCGTATTTCTGGCCATACAAAAAAAACATTGCCTCAAAAAGGGAACCATGATGATTGTCATGGAGCTCGCAAGGCTAACCCCCACTCCAGCAGGGAAAATGGCCTTAAAAAAGGAATTTTTTATCCATGTGTATTTCTTTGGTTTGCAGTGGAACAAAATAAAAAAAGCTGAAAGAATTACTAAATCTTAGCTTATTCCACACAGAAATCCTAAAATGGCACGGACAATATTATTGGCACCTTTTAGAAGTTGATAGAAATAATTAGATTTCAAGCAGCTGATTCTCCTTTACTTTGGAATTGAACTCACCTGTGGTGAGTTGCAGGTGCCTACAATATAAAAATTACTCATTCAACCAGTTTGAAGAGAGAAAAGGAGTCATTCTGCTATGTTGTGTCTGTGTGTACTGCAATGAGCATGGAGAAAAGAAAGAAAACCAGAGAATTGTCTGAGGAAGTCAGACACAAGATTGTAGCCAAGCATGGACAATCTCAAGGCTACAAGTCCATCTCCAGAGACCTTGATGTTCCTGTGTCCACTGTACGCAATGTTATCAGGAAGTTTAAGGCCCATGGCACTGTAGCCAACCTCCCTGGACGTGGCCGCAAGAGAAAACTTGATCGAAGATTGCAGTGAAGGATTGTTCAAATGGTGGAGAAAGCACCTCGATCACCTGCCAAACAGATTCAAGCTCACCTTCAGACACAAGGTACGACAGTTTCAACTCGCACCATCCGTCACCAACTCAATGAAAGGGGGTTATATGGTGGGAGACCCAGGCGGACCCCACTGCTGAGAGAGAGAGACATAAGAAAGCCTGACTGGAGTTTGCCAAAACACACCTGAACAAGCCAAAATCTTTCTGTGATGATGTCCTGTGGACAGATGAGACCAAATTAAAGCTTTTTTGTAGAGCACATCATCTCTATGTTTACAGAAAACAAAATGAAGCCTTCAAAGAAAAGAGCACCATCCCTACAGTCAAACATGGAGGAGGTTCATCGATGTTTTGGGGTTGCTGTGCTGCCTCTGACACTGGTTGCCTTGAATGTGTGCATGGCATCATGAAATCAAGAGATTACCAAAGCATTTTGGAGCGCAATGTTCAACCCAGTGTCAGAAAGCTGGGTCTCCGTTGAAGGTCATGGGTCTTGCAGCAGGGCAATGACCCGAAACACACTTCAAAAAGCACCCAGGAATGGTTCAAGACAAAATGCTGGACTGTTCTGAAGTGGCCAGCAATGAGTCCAGATCTAAATCCCATTGAACACCTCTGGGGAGATCTGAAAACAGCAGTTCGGAGAAGACGCCCTTCAAATTTGGGAGAACTGGAGCAGTTTGCACAAGAAGAGTTGGCCAAGCTGCAAGTAGAGAGGTGTAGGAAGCTCATTCATGGATGTAGGAAGTGCTTGACCTCAGTTATTTTGTCCAACGGCCGTGCTACCAAATATCAAGTTTGGGGTGTCAATAATTTTGTCAATGCCATTTCTTTTTATTTTCTGATATACAACAACAACAACAACAACAACAACATGCATTTTAAGGCCATTTTCCCTGCTAGAGTGGGGGTTAGCCTTGCGGACCCCATGACAATCTTCTCCATCTTGGCCTATTTTCTGCATCTCTCCTTGTTAACCCCCTTGCCCGCATTTCTTCTTCCACCATCTTTAGCCAAGTCTTTCTCGGTCTTCCCCATCTTCTACTTCCTTCTACATTCATTTCCATCACTCTTCTCAACCAGTCACTTTCATCCTTCCTCAACACATGACCAAACCATCTCAACCTGTTCCTCTTCACAGCATCAATCACAGGCTCTATTCCCATCATTTTTCGCAATTCATCATTTGTCTTCCTCTCTCTCTCAACGATACTCCGCACATCCATCGAACCATTCGCATTTCCACCCTTTCCAACTTTCGTTGCTGCTCTACGTTCATTACCCATGTCTCGCTCCCATAAATCATAACACTTCTCACACATGCAGCATACACCTTTCCCTTCAGCTTCAACGACATTCCCCTCCTCATCAGCACGCCACTCAGTTCCCAAAACTTCTTCCATGCACATCTCACTCTAGCAACCGTTGCCGAGTCTGATCCACCTTCTCCATTCAGTATTTTCTGATATAAAAGGATGTATTAAGTTCTGCATCAAAAACAAAGGTTCTGTAATATTAACAGTGAAATAAAGAATTGTGGAGACCAAATACTTTTGTCAATTTCAACTTATTTTTGGAGAAAATTGTGAGTTATTTGAAAAAAGTGCAAGGGCGCCAATATTTTGGCCACGATTGTATTACCTCATCAAAGCAGCGGAATATTTAACTCTTTCCCATCCCCTATCGTGCTATCACAAACTTCACAAAAACTGCGATTGGAACAGCAACAGTACGGCTCTTGCATGTCATGACCCATCAGTCGCCTGTCTAACTCACAATCCCAGGAGATATGCGGAAACCCTGTGGAATTGCAACTTTGAAGTGAGCATGAGCAGTCTAATTATGCCAATAAATGACCCTAACAGCCTAATCCAATTATCTTCTTCCTGATACATATATACACGTCATAAAAAGTAAATAATGACGGATGTTTTATTTCACAAGATTCTCGGAACTCTTCGGGCAAAGACCTTTATAATAACATAGGCTTCATGGTCCCTGATTGAGTTGTTTTAGAGAAAGTAGATGAAAATAATAGCAAGGACCCATGGAACCTCTGCGGTAAAAGCACTTGCTTGAGGGAATACCACATAACTAGTTATTTGGGCAGTTTATAAGGCCACAGACTGCTGCTTTGATCACTCCCGAAAATAAAACATAACCCAGGGTTGAAGCCAAAATAGGCCCACTGCCGAAGAGCAGACATAATACATCATGGTTATATAGCTCAGATAGATTCCAATTACATTTACCCAGAGGCCTGAAGCCGAATGACTGCAGTCTGAGGCCTATACTTACCGTGGCCTTTGCAAGGCCCGTGACGCATATTGGCTCCAACCTTTCGATATTTGATGATCCTTTTAACAGTCAATTCCGTCGTTTTACACTGAAGGGAAAACTTGTAGGGAGGGCATGGTGATTGTGAATGTGACCACTCCGAATATTTATTTGGCTTCGCATAGCACCGACATGGCGGCCATATGATGTTTTTTTTTTTTCAGGTTACAATTGTGGGTTGTCAGGCCAGCTGTCCAACCAATAGGTTGAAAGGAGCGTTACGGTCAGACGACCAAGCGTATTATTATATAGATTATTTGAATAGATGACCGGGTGGGTAAACGACAAGCAAATATTACGTAGTACAAATTTAACAAATGGGTATAATACCAAATAGTTACTGGCTTCTCTTCAAACCTCCATGTATGTTTATGGATAGTTTTTTTTTTTTTTTGTATACTGAATCGAGGCTCGTGAAAGAGCTAACATTTATTTCACAAACAAATCAACCAGACAAACAAAATATATAAAAAGAGGGAGCGGAAGACAAGATGGGGATAGAAGGGGAAGCACACAAACACAACATTTGAGAGCAGGGAGAAGTGTGGGAGGAAGAGGGCTTGGGGGGAGGAGGCGTGGTAGGGGGAGGGGGAGGGGGGGGGGGGAGGGGTATAAAACACAAGGGGACCGAAATTAGCGGGGGTGCTTTGTCATTTTCTTTACTAGTGAGATACCCATGCTACGCACCGGCGGGAGGCGGGAAACAAACAGGCAATGCAGATACGGCGAATGCTAAAGCATGAAACCAATAAATTCCACATTCCTGTAGCATCCTCAGTCGCACGTCAGACATGGACAGCAAGTTCGTGAAGGACTTCCATGAAAAACGTACCCGTTCGCAAACAAACGGGTACGTTCACACATAGAAACATCGATCATGGGTCCGTGGCAAATCTGTATATGGCGATCCGTGAAGTTCACGTTTAGAAGGTAGAAACCATCATGGCATGTCGTCATTCACTTGAACTCGATATCTCTTTTTTTCATTCCAAACAACATATCTTTAATCACAAAATAAACTTTTAACAACATTGTTAATGTTTCCTTCATTGTAAAAACTACCAAATCAACAGTTAAAAGGATTTTGAGCCGATAGGTGTTACGGCCTTGGCAAGATCGATGGAGACAGCGATCTGTTAGCGTATACACCGCCCAGATAGCTATGTGGAATTCTCTCATGTAGAGATTAAACTCACGTCGTTTGAACTTTGGCTGAGGTCATTATTTACTTTTAATGATGTTTATATACGAATCAAAAAGAAGATAATTGGTTTTAGGTCGTCCTTTCCGCATATCTCGTGGGATTGTGAGTTGAAGAGACGACCGTGATGGCGGAGAGGGCGTTGGCATTCTCTCAAGCAGGGATTCAACCCATGTCCTTATAAAAGGTCTTTGTCTGAGGTCACCGAGTCCGATCGGTGCAGCCGTTTGTGCGCCACCCGGGAAAATAACGTTATGCGGGCGTCCAAACCTGAAAATGCTGGAGGCCAAAGCTGAAATTGGAAAAACAATATACCCTATTTTACTCCAGGAGTTCCCAGGATTACCCACCCAAAATATCGTTGCAATCGGTTCAGCCGTTTTTGCGGTACCTTCGAACGAACGGACGGACGGACGGACAGACAGATAGATGGACGGACATTTGGTGAATTATAGTAAGATGGATACATATTTGTGTGACTGTAATTTTACCAACAAATGCTGATCTCTTTACATTTAGGGGAAAATGGTACTGGCACTTTCGAAAGAACCTTCAGCTCGTCTCCTCAAGCATGTGGTCAGGTGCTATTTGCGTCTTTCAGACAATCCTCGGTGAGTCTAAATGACTTATGATGTCTTGTATATTTTCTGCACGGAAGTGGAAAACTGGCAATAAGTGGATTACTTTTGCTCGTTTACCTCTTTTAAAGGGAATTGTATTTTTTATGATCTGTAACTACTGATAAGCATCAGGATAAATCATCTGACAGGACTGTGCAGACTTTGATTCATGGCCTAACCATAAACTGTCAGAACGATGCTTGGTAGGCAGGGCATTGCATCGCAAAGCAGCCACCCCTCGGATAGACGTTGTCCCATCTGCTAGCATTTGTTGCTTGACGTTGAAGATGACACGGTGTTTTTCATGAAGAGTAGGTGAGTTATTGCGGGCACCCTAGCTATATTACAGATGCCTTTTCTGACTACTACTAAGAAGGCAAAAGCAACCCACCCAGTGTATTCCTTACCACGAGTGTTTTTGCAGCATCAAACCTGCCTTCGGACAGAGCACCAGACATAAGGACAAACCAGAAAAGTGTAAAGTCTTTCAAAGCCACAAAAGCTGCTGATGTCAATAAAAAATTATACACCTGCAGTTGCTCGTTAAAAACTTGTGCGTATGCTGGTACACGCCATTAATTTCATTAATCCGACATTGTTTCAGAATAGAATACAGAAACCTTCCACGTCATAACGTTCAGGATCTTGTTGTGGATTTGTGGGGAGACCTTTTTGGCATGCGGGTGAGAGGGAGGTGAGGGGGAACATTTTGGGCATGTGGGGAAATAAAATTGCTTTAGATTTTATTGAAAATCTCTACCCTGTATTTGGCATTGTCCATGATATTTGGCATTTAATTCAACGAGTGTGCATCTTTTTCTTTAATGGCCACAATTATTCCCACATTGTTGTGGGGTTGGCTGCTGGAGGTTTTGGTCCAAGTCTTTCACGAACCGGCTGGACAGGCCTGAAGCTGGAATTTGGCCACTCGCTTCCTCTTCGCGAAGAAAATTCGCCGACTGTACTGTTATTTAGTTTAAAGGCTCAAATTATTCCCACCTTTTTGTGTGGTCGGCTCGGGAATGTGTTCTGGCAGTCTTTCATGAACCAGGTGGCTCGGTCTGACATTTGCCTGAAGGTGATTTGGGCAGGAAATTGTAATTTATTCTGTGTGCCGCTGACAACTCGCTTACTCTTCACAAATGGCACCCTGGGATATTTTAAGGTCCACCAACAATCGATGCTGGTAGACGGGTCCTCCAGTGTAACGTCGATCTGAGGGACGGCGTACACATTGATGATTGTACCATCATTCACAACGGCGTTGTCATCTGAAACACCAGGATGACAGTTTATAGCTGGGCAGAGATTCAAACGCAGATTGGCTCCATTGGCAATTGCAGGTACGGGGTGCCAGTCACTCCCCAGCCGGCCCGCTCTGAAGGTTCGGATCGGGACACCGGGATTCATTCCGGTCGCCCGGTCGGCCCGGAGGTGGGGGTGCGGGGCCTGTCACGGAACGTCAAAACAAACGGCCTGCCGGGGCCGCCCAAAAGTCGGGCGTGAGGGGCGCGTCCACTAATGGAACGCCTCTCGCTTCCCAGATCGAGGGCCACGTGGTCAGGAGAACCTCGTCCCTTCTGGTTGCCCTGCCGTCCCACCGTGAGCGCTGGCAGGGTGTACTTCAAACTAAGCTTAAGTGTCAAGTGTTAAGTTCCTCCTTGCCCTCGCAAGGGAAAGGCTAGGGTCAAGCTCTTCCAAATTTCCAAACACTAGAAATCGGACGTCTCAAATTAATTAATTCTTTGTTAATACATCTCAGTCGCCCGCGACCTCTCTAGCGCGGGCGTCGAACCAGTTCATTTCCGGGCGACCGGGCCGAGTATCGGCCCGGCCGTGGCCGAAGCCGTTGATTCCGCCGTAGCACGCTAACGCGTAGGCTCGCGCGTCCCTGGTCCGCTGGGGCTCCGCGGGTGTCCTACCGTGCCCGGCACTGCTGATCTCTCAAACTTCCGGGAGTAGGTGCCGGTGCCCAGGGACGGAGTTCGCTGTCTAAACATGGTAGCGCTAGGCCAGTGGGACCGCCGGGACCCACGTGCACTCACAAGTTGTTATGCGCGTGGGCGGCAGTATCAGACCGGGGCGCCCAAACGCTCCCCGGCTAAAGTTATCCTGAAAGCGCCCACATTGTGCGGACAAACCCCACCAAGTCGAGGGCCACGTGGTCAGGAGAACCTCGTCCCTTCTGGTCACACTGTGCCTATCGGCCGGCCTCGAAGACCGAAATAATGACTATGTCACCCTAAAAATCACCTGCAAGAATTCACCATTGGCAATGGTGAATGTGCGTACCTCAAGGTCATCCTCCTGGCCTAACCTGAATTCACTGAATACAGATTTATTATTTGCAGCTGTGAGTTATTTTCAATGAATTTCCTTGTTTTAACTGCTGTTTTGACATTTATTCACACACAGCTTGCACATCTAGCAAAGGCATTTTGAAAAAAAAAATGCGGAGGAGGTTCATGTTCCTTGAAAAGCATTCAGGTTTCATGTGTCCGATCGCATAAAATTGGGGTCATTCAGGAACGAGAATCTTACCTGAAGCAAAAAATCCAACCTTTCGTTGCACCTGCCTGAAACCTCCACATGTTTTGTACTAATGAGGCCAGCATTATTCACTACCAATGAAAATGGCTTTTTGGTAAAGCACTTGAGGCTCAGCTTGTTGGAAATGGGTTCACCGTACACAACTGTGGCCGTATTACGTGCCTCACATACCTGGCTTCTCCCATAGGGCCCGTGAGGCATTAAGACAATGTCTACCAGACCAGCTGAAGGACAACACTTTTGCGACGGTCTTGAAAGACGACACGACCACGAAGCGTTGGCTGGCGCAGCTCATGAAAAACTTGCAGGAAGGGGTAGTTACAGACCCCCGTGGTATCCCTTTGCCAGCTCAGTGATTCGGGACAAATGAATATAATCTGCCTACCTTTTTGTGGCAATTTGGAGTTTTGTAAACTACGAAGCCAAGAAAGTGCCTCCTGCCTCCAGCGCTGATCACATGACTCGGTTGCAGAATCGACTTATTTTGCCAACACCTGTTTTCAAGGCGTATTTAAAAAATATTGTCTTTGAGCCTCTCTCTGTGTCCTCTTCTTATTTTTCTTCTGCTGTCTTTTTTAAAATGATATTATCATTTTTTTCTTTTTGCCAAGAAGGCCTTAAAATTGGAATTCATACCAAAGTGTGCAAGTTTTCAGAGTTGGTTGATGAACTGCTGATCCAATGCTGTTACAAAGAACCATCGATTGCTCGGACCCGTGGTTAAAAAAAGAAGAAGAGTGAAACGAAAGGCTATAAGATTTTGTGCATTTAAATAGGTCACAATATTTTGTGGGCCTCATTGGTGAAATAATTATTTGTTTTCCAATTGTGATGTTCGGATTGTTTATACGTACCCGTTCGATTGATGGTGGCATAGTGTATCCGAGGAACGTTGAGCACGATTATGTTTTCCGATACGAATGAGGCATCGAAGCGTCTCCGCCACTTGACTACGTGAATGCGACGATCTGAACCAATGCACCTTAATTGCAGGTGAATACCTTTTCCATCCATTGTGGATGTCATTCATCAAGTACCGATTTGTGAAAGCGGTGCTTTTTTGTGTTAAAAGGAAAGTAAGATGTTCATATTTATTATTGTTACTTGGAGGTGTGGTGGGGGGTGCGGATTTCCATCAACCATCATAATGCAGTGCAAAGAGTTATCAGAAATGTACCGGAACAAGATCAGTGTAAAATAAACAGTTGTTAAAACGAATGAATGGGATTCCTCACAATTTTTGGTTATACAGTCCCAACATTTTTGTTGGAAAAGTATCAATTTTCTTTAGAACAAGCTTGGTTGATACCTAATTCTGAAGTAAAATGGCGAATATTTGCAACAGTCTCTCAAACTGGCTGTTTTCATTTACGATAAACAATGTGATCACTTTCTTCATATGAAGATCACTTTTGATAACCTTTTTTTACCGAGAGAAAACTTCATTTTTGAGGAGCTGCTTCTGAAACGATGAATTGTAAATGTACATGCATAAAACGTTTTCTCACCTACTCACATCTTGGCCACGTACCTTGTCAGATCCGTGCAGTGCAGGAGTGTCCATGCATGAGGAAGAGAAACATTTCATTGGTTAAAGTTATTGGGTGTTTCAAAAGTCTTGGTACTATTTCGATGCTTTATTTTTTTTTAAAGGTATACGAGATTAAAAATAAACAATCCCCCAAAATAAAATGTAATTAACAATCATCATAAAATCCTCCCTATACAAAATAATGTTTCAAGGAAAACCTACACAAAAAAATCCAATCGCAGAAGAAATAAAGGGCTACCAAAGTGGCAAAATGGTTAGAGCATCTTCATGGAATCTGAGATGTCGGTGGTTTGAACCCTGGCCAAATTTATAATATTTGAAAGTATATAAATTCTTGCTCGACGCTTAGCATGTAAAATTATAGAGCACAGACAAACAACCATTTGTTGGCAATAATAGCACAGGATTTGATGGACAGGTGGGTTGACCCGTCTGGGCATCCAACGTCTTGCGAAGTCCTTTCTGTGCACTTCTGAGCTCCTCACCACACACGAAGCTTTCATCTGCAGCTTAATGGAATACTGCTCTCCCCTCTGGGCTGGTGCTCCCGCCTCACACCTAGCTCGGCTTCACACGGTTGAAACCAAAGCATTCAGAATCATTGGTATCTCCTGCGATGAAGCTGATTCTGACGGCCTTTCACTCACTCACCGCAGGCAGGTTGATGGTCTTTCTGTCTTCCTCCGACTCCTCTCCGGCCTAGCTCCCCTTGCTCTGTCTGTGCTCTGCCCCCAAAATATTCCTTCAGGACCACAAGAGCTGCCAGGAAACCTCGTCTGGTGTAACTGCCAAAATCAAGACTCTCTGCTTACCTTCACTCTTTCATTCCTCTTTTCTCCCGCCTTTGGAACAAACTCCCACACTCTATTCAATCGCACTCCTCCCTCCGTCTTCAACAGCTGTTCACAACCATCTCTTATCTTCCCCCATCCAAAATCTTGATCTTTTCTATGCCCGTTAATATACCACAAATCCACCTTTTTCAAATTTCAACTTCTTTCCTGAAAGTCTTAGTAGTGTCTTTGTTTTATATAGTGTAGTCCCCTTTTCCCCCCATCCCATCACCCCCCTGCCCCCCCCAGCCCCCTCCCTTTCCACAGATCGACCGATGTCCCTGCTCTACTGTTGCTTGTGTACTTCCCTCCCCCACCCCCCTTGTCTCCCGCTCCCTTTATTATGTTTTATGTGTCTCTGTTTATGTTTTTGTTTTACATGTTAACTTTTACATGGGCATCGACTTTGTTTCCAAAAAAAGATGGAGGCTTGGGAGATTCTTTTTTGAACGTTGATTGACATTGATGGAACGGTGTGAATGACCTGTCCGATGTTACCATGGCGTACCGGGCAAGCTACAGCGAAGTTCTGTGTGAACTTCTTACACAACAACTGTTTTCAGATGCTGGATGTTACGAGAGTTGTCTTTGTAAACGTTGTCCTTCGTGTAGCCCCACAGAAAAGTCCAGTGGATTGAGTGAGATTTGGGGAATGGTGTAACCAGATTTGCTCTGTTTTGAAGGAGATGACCCTGTCGCCGAACTTCTCTGTCTAGTAGTCGGTGTATGTGAGAGTGTGTTTAAGAAAGTTTAATGTCTTGCCTTGGGATACCAAAGACAGGAGTGTGCGAAAGAGTGAGCTCTTGTGTGTGCTGAAGAGAGAATCTCCTTGGACTTTGAGTGACAGGTCGTGTCACCGCTTCAATATTCTCTTCCGAACACCCGGTCTTCATTCTCTCTGATTTCTTGAGATTCGAAGAGTGGCTTCTTTCTAGAACTGATTGACATTGTGAAGAATGCAGTTCTTGATGGGTAGATCTCTCACTTTAAAATGTTTGCGATAAATCTGCTTGAGTCTTCATCACAGACTTTATCTCAAGATACCATTCTAACATTTTACTTCGTCGTCGTTCTTTGTGAGGCGCATTATATTCCAGAGTTATGTAATTTTGTAGAGACAATTTCCCAACTTCCCAGAACATAACCTGAAAATAATATAATAATTACATTGAATAATGTTCAATAGAGACGCAATCTAAATAGTGCCAAGACTTTTGAACCATCCTATACCTGTAATGACTGGTCACCGGTGATCATTTATATAATACGTGTACATGAAAATGTGCGTAAAATCGTGTATGTACGTGGCGTGAAAGGGGCAACTGTAATAAAGGAGGGATGAATGAGTGAGGGAGGGTTGTAGGATAGTAAAGAATTTGAGTGAAAAAGCTTTAGCTCAACCATTTCACTGCATTATGCACTGCACTTTCAACAAATGGATACATGTGCATGTTGGGTATTATTTTCAATAAAATTGAGTGACTGCTTCACGTTGCTTGTACTTGCTTCACTGAACGATATTGAGTAATCTAGTTTAGGGGAAGAGATGAAGGTAAGCAGAAACGAAGATGGAGGTGAGGGAAGGAACAAAGCACGTCAGAGATTAAGGTTTAACACAAATACTACATGAAGATGTAATGGGACATGAACACGGTAGATGTCTAAACGTTTTGGTGTGGAGGACGAAAGCTGAGAGCCACATAAAACCAAAAGCCTGTGGCTGTTGGTTGTATCATTGCTGGGAGCGTGGCTGTGCCACTGATGCACTAAGCTGGTACTCATTTTCCCGAACTCCGAAGGATGACAGGCTGAGCCAACCCACCTGGTGTGTTATTTAATGGTATGACAGGGGCTCAAACTTAAGACTCTACGATCTTAAACCAGCCACTTTAACCTGTTGAGCGAACTCCAGGCTAAACATCATATATATGAATATGTTAACATGCACAATAACAGTTTATGTTTCAGGAGATGAAGGAGAAAGGGGGAAAAGGAAAAACCAAAGAAGAAGAATTGGTCCCGCTGAGGCAGAGTAAGAACCACAAAATGGAACAGCAGTTAACTCTGTGCAATTGATCTTTGTCAGCAAAGGATTCTGTACCGGTGACGATTACAACGATTAGTTGCAAGTGGGACAGACGCTTGTCTCCCAGTGAAGGGCTGTCGTAGTTGGGTGTATTAGATGATAAAGGTTATTTTCACTTTGATTTGATGGAAAATTAGGACCCGTGGGGCCTGAAAGGCTCGATAACACTTTAATTCACACAGTGAAACTATGTAGGATAAGGGTCCTGAATTATTGAAAGATGTTATATTTGTTTTTGGCCAGTGAATGGATGCTTAACGTTTTAGACCTTACCTAAAGGGTACCTCACACCAAAAAATGGTTTTTACGGACGTCCACGGATGTTCTTTCTACGGCAGCGTTGCGATTTTTTGAGCAAAATCGTGAACACCCAGGAGAGGATTTTGCTTGACCGTGACCGATTCACAGCGGTTTATTACGATTTAGTACGGACTGCTGCGGCTTCGTTGCG
This sequence comes from Myxine glutinosa, assembly GCF_964187855.1. Lineage (NCBI taxonomy): Eukaryota > Metazoa > Chordata > Myxini > Myxiniformes > Myxinidae > Myxine > Myxine glutinosa. Next base: position 169,459,447 of record NC_136267.1, on the reverse strand, counting down.
GATATACACGGCGGAGATACGGTGCCTCTACGTTTGCTTGCGGTTCCTTACGGTTCCCGGCCCAGAATATAAAAACGGGGACCCCCGCTCTCCCCTCATTCTGCTGCTGACTTCCAAGGGGGCAAGACCTATCCAGGAGAGCCATGGACGGAGCACCCGCTGCCCAGAGAGTCCAAGGAGAGGGAGAATCCTTGCGGATGGTTAAGATGGCCTTACGGAGTCTTATGGTGGTGTTGCGGCAGTTGCGGAAGCGTTGAGGAGGCGTTGAGGAAGCGTTGTGGTCTAGATTTCCGTAGCACTGCTGTAATTGTCTTATGAGAGTTTTGGTCTGGACCAAAACTCTCGTAAGAAGTTACGACCCCTCCCGGACACTTAAGGATCCATACGAATGCTCCAGGAAGCGTTGAGGATGTCCCAGGTGCCACAAGGAATGCTCCTGGTTGTGCACGATTTTTTTCGCCGCAGCGCCGCCGTAAACGTCTTAACGACCCAGTAAGGCTGGTGTGAGGGGGGTTTTAGAGGTCTAAAGAGTGTTATGGTATAAAGTCTTTAAAGGTGTCATAAAAGGACTTAAAAAAGGAAGACTGCAAAAGTCAAAAGGGAATTTAGAGGGTATAAAGAGTCGTAAGGGATCCAAAGGTCTGTGGGGTCTGAAGTTCTAACGGATACGTTCCAAAAGTAGTTAGGGACTAAAGGGTGTTTAAAGTCTAAGGTTTTAAAGGCTCTTTTGGGGTGTAAAGGTCTGTGGGATTTAAAGGGGGGTATGTCCCGATAGTAGTTATGGTTTAAAGGGTCCAAGAGGTGTGAGGGTCAACAGATGTAAGGGGTCTATAGGGATATAAGAAAGGGGTCAAAAGGTCTATGGGTACATTCCAAAAGCAGTTAGAGTCTTAAAAAGGGATCCAAAGGATGTAAATGTATAAAGGGTCTTAAAAGGTCTGGGGATTTTAAAGGGTCTAAGCAGTCTAATGGGGCGAGGTGCAAAGGGTATTTTCCAATCCCTAAGGGGTCTAAATGATGTTAAAGGAACGAAAAAAGGACTTGAAAGTACTCTCCCCTCTCCCTTTCTTACTTGTTCTTAAAAGCAAGAGGGTATTAATGACATTTCAGGGTTAAAATTCAATCAAGAGGCCCACTAAAATTATGATCAAGATTAAATTGAGAGGTTTAAATTAAACAACGCTGGAACATCTCGAGATGACTGAAATCTCGTGATATGTGATGGACATACAAACACAGATTATGTTTTAAGTTAATTGGCTAATTATCTCACCACCTGGATGGAAATTTTTTTAATGACTCCATTAGTTTTTGTGCATCGACATCATGAATCATCATTGCTGGAGTTTCTAAACTCTGCTGAGCCACCATTAGGGAGGAGTCGGGAAAAAATGTTGATGCACAGATGATGACTTTAACAGATCATATCGACTTCATCATAGACGAGCTAAAAATGATAAAAACAGATAGACTCAAAATAATCCATTCAATCATACTTCACTTAGCACATGGGTTCCCAATCAGTGGGCCATGGCCCATTGGTGGGCCACAGCACGTTTTCCAGGTGGGCCACAGAGACTGCCCAATATTTGCCTAAATAATATCTTTTCATGCCCAAGGCCTAAAACAAGAGTTCAATTCTGTGTGTGTTGGTGGTGGCCAGTGGTAGCCACCCACTATTCCCTGCATATTTTTTTCGTCTTGTTTTTTTATAATTTCCCTCTTTTTTTTTTTTTCACAGAAACCCTTCTGAAATGACAAAACGAGGATATGATGAGCAATACATAAAGTTTGGATTCACATCCTTACGTGATCGTGGAGAATTAAAGGGACAATGCGTCCTGTGCCAGAAAGTTCTCGGAAATCAATCTTTGCGGCCATCAAAGTTGAAGCTCCATTTGGAGAAGTTTCATCCACATCATCAACATAAGGATGTGGACTTCTTCAAGCGAATGGAAGAGAACGTGAAGCGCCAGAGCTTGGATCAAAGTGGAACATTATTTCAGCAAAACAAGCGTCTTCGGGAGGCTTCTTATGCCGTCAGCCTCCTCATTGCACAACAGAAGAAACCTCACACAGTCGGAGAGACTCTGATCAAGCCATGTGCTCTGAAGATGGCTCGGATTCTGCTTGGAGAAGAAGCTGAAAAAAAGTTCCAACAAAATTTCTCTGTCAAATAATACGGTTCAAAGGAGGATTGCTGACTTGTCTAGCGACATAAAAGACAGGTGATTGCTGAAATCAAAGACGTTGCATTTGGATTGTTCTCAATTCAGTTGGATGATTCCACAGATGTTTCATCCTGTTCCGAGCTTCTTGCCTTCGTTTGGTATGTGAAGGGTGATTCCATCAAGGAAGAATTCTTATTCTGCCATCTCTCGAAAGAAATACCAGAGCTGTGGATGTGATGGAAAAAGTAACAGAGTTCTTTAACCATGAGGAACTGAACTGGCGCAATCTCTGTGGAGTGTGCACCGATGGCGCCCCAGCTATGCTAGGAGCAAAAAGTGGCTTCCAAGCGCTTGTTCGAAATCTATCTCCAGGCATCATTTCTGTTCATTGTCTGATTCATCGGCAAGCTCTTGCTTCAAAAATCCTTCCATCTCATCTTCAGGATGTCCTTGAACAAGTCATCAAAATTGTGAACTACATGAAAAGCAGTGCTTTGAATTCCCGACTGTTCAAGCAATTGTGCACAGAAATGGATTCAGAGCATAAGAACCTGCTTTACTACACCAAGATGCGTTGGCTATCAAAAGGAAATGTTGTGGCACGAGTGTTTGGACTCTGAGAAGAGATGCAGAGTTTCCTACAGATGCAAGAAAAGCACAAACTTGAAGCTTCCTTCCATGAAAAGCTGTGGGTCTTTTGCCTCGCATACCTTGTAGATATTTTTGATCAACTGAACAGACAGAATTTAAAGCTGCAAGGAAAGGGAACAACTATCATTCAGTTCATTGACACTCTCAGTGCATTTATACAGAAGCTTGAAAACTGGAAACGAAAGGCTGAGGAAGGGAACTTTTCCATGTTCGAATCTCTTTCAGAAGTCACTATTAATGAGCCGTTGGATCCTGGCGTTGCAAAGGATGTTGTGACACATCTCAGCTGTCTCCGAGAAGAATTTCTGCAGTACTTTCCAGAAATTGGGAGAGAAGGACTGGCGCTTATGAGGAATCCTTTTCTTGTTAAAGTCAGTGACGTCCAGGATGACCTGCAAGATGAACTGATTGAATTTCAAAATGATTCTGGATGCCGAGATGTCTTTGAAGCTTCCTCTATCTCTGAGTTTTGGCCAAAAAATGATGGGAAGCTACCTCAACATTGCAAAGGAATGCCTTTGGAAACTCCTGCCCTTTGCAACAACTTATTTTTGTGAATCAGGCTTCTCAACGTTGGTGCAGCTGAAGCCAAAGGCTCGGAACCGCCTTGAATGTGAGGCAGATCTTAGATGTGCGCTTTCTACAACAGAACCTAGGATTTGGAAATTGGTGCAGAAAATTCAGGAGAACATCTCATTAAAGTAGCTTTAGGTTAAACTGGTTTGAGTTTTTTTTTCAATTGGCAGATACTGCAATGTTTTGTGTTACAGCCCACAAGCAAAGCACCCTAGAGATGAGTTTTCAAATATTTTTTATTTTCCTGATTATTATTGCAATGTGTTAATAGAGCTTCATTTCTTAATTTAAAATAAATATTTGTTTTTTATGGAAAAGCCTTGAAGTCTGAAGTGTTCATTTGCCTTTTCAATTGATTTTCTTGATGTTCTGTTCTAAAATTTTCTCGCAAGACCCTTTGTCAAATAAATTTGCTTTACTTCACTCGCATTAATTCATTTCACAAATAAATTGTTCAAATGAGAAATATTGTTCCATTAAATACTTTAAGTCTAAATTGAATTAAGTTGTGGTTCTTATTGACATTTCTTTGGTTTCAAAAAATTGCTATGATCCCCCACTGGGCCATGACATGTCAGGTCAAAAGCCTGTTGGGCCACATGGCGAAAAAAGTTGGGAAACGCTGACTTAGAAGCACAAACCAAAACTGTGTCCGAAGCCTGTCGAACAAACAGTGCAAACAGACCATTCAGACCATTCGTGGCTTTTCAAGATAAAGTGGAGGTGTTAATATCAATATGGGTGTTTGTTAATATCAATGGGGATGGGAGTGTTAATATCAATGGAGGTGGGAGTCTTTATATTATTGTGGTGGGGGGTTAATTTTGACAGGAGGTCAATATCAATGGGGTGGTTGTTAATATCGACGGGAGTGTTCATATCAATGGGGCAGGGTGTTAATATCAATGGTGCAGGCAGCATTTGTTGGTGGACATTAAAGATCCCATGGTGGTGTTCGCAGAGATTAGGCGAGCTATAGCTCCACTCCTTCATCCACATTTATCACATTTACCACATGTATTTAGAGACACATTTATCGTGTGATTACCCTGTAGTGAACACCCGCAGGGCGACCCGGATGACCAAAACGAGCTTTACTCCAAGGTGTTCAATCCAAAAATGACTGTGTTCTTTAGTTGCGAGGGAAAGGAGGATGACGAACTTACCTGGATGGCTTCCACCCGACTTCTTCGCACCTGGATAAATTAATTCAACCGACACGAAAGTAAAATGTACAACAAAAATACAGACCCGAATACAGACAAAGGGAAATATAACTGTGAAAATAAATGTGTTTGTGTGGCACTTAGCTCTAATCGGCTCTTGAACCTCGTCAGGAATCGTCCCAGTTCCCGCGTCCTTGCGCTCCTTGGCGCGAAGACTGTGCACGGGAACGACTTTGGCGTGCAGCTCGCTCTTACAGCCGCTGAGCCCAAAGTGAGAAGGCCGCGCTCGTCCACTCGCCTTCTGTTCCACACTAGCACACACATCTCCCAGCACAAGAGCGCTATGAACTCAGACCACTTGCCGTGAACTCCCGAAGCAGAGCGAGATAGGTAAATCGTGACTGTTCACTGCCAAAGCCAGAAGATCAGAGCCAGCCACGAGAAGATGAAGAAGAGAGAGGAAATCAAGTGAATGAGAGGAAGCCAAGAGAGTATAAAATGCCAACTGCCCGTGATCAAATCCAGAAGCGGAGAGAGACAAAATGTTCGCCCTCTCACTCCTTTGTACTCGAGGCTCTCACGTCATCTGTGCCGACTCCACCAATCCCATAGTCCCATCTTAGCAGTCTTTGCGCCAATCAATCCTGGACCAATCACAGCTCTTTGGGCCGTGGCCTCATGGCCCTGCCTGTGCCTGTGTGCTCACCAAGTCCGTGTTATCAGCGGTAGCTCACCAAGATGTCCTGCTTCCCGTTGGTTTTTATTTAGGGTGCTTAATGCGTGATTTCCTGGCTAGGTGTGTATGCTGCGTGTGTCATAAGGAACAGAGGAAAAATAACAGAGGCCATTACATACAGGGGATTAATTACCCTTAATCCCCAGATAATTAGCATATCCCATCCCCCTCGTGCCATATCCCATACGCTCTTCCACGACATACGATCTACTAGATCCTTACTTATGATATATGGGGTTTCTTCTTCTTCATGACATTCAGAGCTCACGACCTATGCAATTCTACCTGGACTAAGGTATTGCCTACCCCCCACAAACGTAACAATATCAATGGTGCAGGCAGCATTTGTTGGTGGACATTAAATATCCCACGGTGTTCTTCGCAGAGAGTAGGCGAGCTATTGCTGGCAACCTGAACAAACTTGATGGTTTTCATAGAATACTTACCCTGCGCAGTCAATTAGGTGTTTTGAAGGGTGTTTTTCTTTGATCCAATATGGCTGCCAGACCACGTGAGCGATGACATCATAAATTCATATTCTCTAATATAATTGTTGCGTAGATCACGCTCAAGGAATTTCAAACTGATCAGACTAAGTGTTGTCTCTGTCGGATTATGACATCATAATTAAGGCACCAATGATGTCATCGTTAATAACATTTATTCCCCATGCGGAGTTCTTTACAATGAGCCATGTTCCACTTTTTTTCATGGGGCGGTTTCGGACATATGCAACGTTTTTCGGTTTTTCCAAGATGGCGCCTGTACCACATGACCTATAACATCATAATTATCATTAAAAATTCTGCAGGAGGAGGTGCTCCCATGGTCAAAATTTAGTGTCTATCGGACTAACTGTTGCAGAGAATTTTTTTTCGCACTGATCAGATCAAGCGATGTACTTGTCGAATTATGATGTCAGAATGAAGGCATAAATGACATCATCAACATATCTTATTCTTGACTGTCATGGGTCATGTGGATAATGAGGGGAGCAATTGACAATGAGCCTTGTTTCAATTTTTTCCATTGAGCGGTTTGGGAGATATAGAGGTGTAACGGTTTTCCAAGATAGTGTCCGTACCATGTGACCTATGACATCATGATTATGAATAAACAAGACCGGAAGTCTAACAGCGGCGTATATGGGCTTGCAGAATATTATAAACCACAAACACACATGATTAGCTTTTTAAACAGTCGCTAATGCTGTTTATAACATTGAACAAAGAAATTTGGAGGAATCCCGACATCCCTGAGGTAAGCTTTACTTACAGAACTGAGCGAAGATTGACTGTAATCTATATACCCCACAAGGGTTGGGTAAATAGCATGACCCTTCCTGCCACAAAAGTGGCGTTTTTCGTAGCAGCCTTTTGAAACCCATCAATTAAGGTTTTGTTTTGAAAACCACCAATGAAACCCACTTTTCCTGCTGTTTAACGCAAAACTAAAAGGGAGGAAGACCAGTGTGTGCTCATTTACCAAGCAGCTAGCACTTGCCAAACCAGCTGTTCCTTAACGGTTTTGAATGGAGTGCTTGCTCGAATGCTTCAACCAAATGGCGATCTCAGCAATAAACTTGGTAAATGAACACGCACCCAATGTTCTTGAGACCCGAGCATAGATCGACTGTAATCTATATACCCCAAAGACGAATGACCCTTCCTGTTGCTCCCGTAGTGAGCGGGTGTACTAGTAAATTAAAATGTCGATTGGTGGAGTCAGCCGTCGTAATGACATCATAGACGTAATGACGTAGCGTGACGGCGGACACAAAACTGCTGCTTCTTTAATATATTGAAAATGACTATGCTTTCGATATTTGATGATCATTTTAACAATCGGTTTGATTGTGTTTCACACTGAATGAAAAACGTAAAGGTAGAGCATGGCGATTGTGATATACAGTATAACAGGTTCGACGATATGTTCGGCCTGAACGACATTGGAATCAAAATGCCGGAGTGTGGAGTCAGCCGTTGTACTCCGTAATGACATCAGACGTAATCAAATCACCCTGTCATGTGACCAGATCCTCAGCTCTGATTTGTATACGTTTGAGGGGACATACATACATACAGACGGACAAATAGTGTTCTTCACGGCTTTGCCCTATGGAATACGCCGTAAAAAAAAATACATTTTACTGTTAGTATATTTTTAAACATTTGCAATGCATATTTAGGGTGTTGTCATGTTTTTTGACTGTTTAGTGCATATGCAGTGTTGTAAGAAATCAAGATCTACAACATTGTCCCAATAGTGGGTTTAATTCAGTTTCGATCTCTGGCAACACCTGTAAGAAATCATCAAGCTTTGTATCAGCATTCCGTAATCATGGAAGTAGCAATCAATTAGCAATTAGTGCAAGTAAGCCTGGAACATCTACATATACGCACCATTCAAGTATACACTATCACACCGAATAAATGTCACAGGAATTTATCGGAGCGATGTTCGTCCGCGTTCTTATAGAAGCCTCTCAGTGGTTGGAGACAGCATAACACCTGGGTTCAACTTAGACACAATTTCATTACATTCTCCCCACCGTTAAAACTACACTTCCGCTAAGGCAGAAATCAAGCTAGCAGCACATAGTAGCAGAGTAATATCAGTGAGCAGCAGTTTCCAGTCCATGTCAGTCAGTCCCAACCAGAGCGGTCGGGGCGGCGAATCTCTCTCCCGGCACGGGTCCGGTAACTACCGGGTACTACATCCCCAAGACCGGAGTCCCCCGCGTCAGAGTAGCCGCCTAAATCGGGTGACGGCGGTGGCCCAACAGGGCCAGCAGAATCGGGTGCCTTTAGCGGTGAGGATGCCGGCAGATACTCCATAGGCGTATCAACGGGCGGATCAATGGAATCGTAAGCTGGTTCGTCAAGTTCCCCGCATGGGGCCAGGTGGTGTACTGAGACCGTCGACTCGCGTCCATTGGGCAACAACACGAGCGTGCTCGGGGTTAGCTTGGAGAACTTGCACCTTATCCACCAGCGGGTCATATTTACTCATGCGAACTGCACGTTTGAGAAAAGCCGGTCCCGGCTCAGCAAGCCGACCCGGTAAAGGTCGGGTACTACCCGAACACTTCGGGTAACGAAACATCCGTTTGTGGGGAGTTTGATTGGTAGCAGTACACAATAAAGTCCTGATCGAGTTTAATGCCCCGGATAGTGACCAAGCCCATTTGTCTAGTCCTCGGTCGCGGGACTTAAGACTCAGAGTAACGGCCCTCCATATAATGCCATTAAAGCGTTCGACCTGTCCATTCGCCTGTGGCCTGTGGCTTCTAGCTATACGGAGTAGTATAGCTAGAAACTACATTATGCTGGAGCAAGAAATTCCTCACATCCTGGGACAAGAGCACCGCGTCTTGATCAGTATGCACATAGGCCGGATTCCCAAACATAGAAAACAAGTTCTGCAGGCACTGGATAACTGTAGCAGCAGACATATCTCCGCACGGGAAAGCAAAAGGGAATCTAGAGAACTCATCAACGATCGTGAGTAGATAACGAGAATTACTCGATGACGCCGGCAGTGGTCCTTTGAAATCCATCGCCAATCTCTCCCACAGCCTAGTGGCTTGGACCTGGACCAGCATACCCATAGGAGGGTTGTAGAAGCGAGGTTTGAGTTCAGCGCATACGGAACAAGTGCGACAGAGCTGACGAATATCCTCAACGGAATAGGGCAAGTTACGACTGCGCACGTAATGAGCGAAACACGTCACGCCGGGATGGCACAAGGTGTCATGAAGAACGCGCAGGTCCTCAAAAGAGGTGAGGCTCGCACACATCGACAGCCGCGATAAAGCATCGGCAACAAGGTTATCCCGCCCTGGGCGATATTTGATTGTGTAGCAGAAATCGGCGAGCTCGATCCACCAGCGAGTGATTTTCTCATTCTTAATGCGTTGAGCATGCTGCGTGTTGTACATAAATGCAACGCTCTGCTGATCTGTGATAATTTGGAAACATCGTCCGAGCAAATAGGGACGCCAACGCCTCATCGACTCGACGATGGCATACGCCTCCTTTTCGACAGACGAATGTCTCCGTTGGACGGAGGAGAGAGTCCTTGAAAAGAAGGCCACAGGGCGCCCACCCGCCCCCCCCCCCCCGCCCCCGAGAGAGTGTCGCATCTATCGCATGATCCGACGCATCGCTTTCCAAAACAAAGGATTTATTTTCGTCAATCGTCGACACAGCAGTGCCAGCGATGTCGGACTTAAGGCCATGAAAAGCGGCCTTCGCAGCGAGACTCATGGGGAACGCATCGCAATCCACAAGTGGTCGGAGCTTCGCGGAAAAATTTTGAACCCACTTGGAATAATGAGCAAACAGCCCGAGAGCACGCTTCAATGAAGCACGATCGCAGTGCGGGGCCATGTCAAGCAAGGGTCGCAGATGCTCCTTATCCGGAGCGACAGAGCCATGGGTCACGGTGTACCCCAGGAGATCTATCGTGCGAGCAGAGTAGCGACATTTAGCCTCATTCATAGTCAAGCGATACCTGTGCGCGACCTCGAGGAAGCGCTTCAGATTAGCATCATGATGTGCCTTGGTCATACCCGCAAACCGTGAGATTATCCAGATAAACAAAGACATCGGTTAAGTTCTCCTTAGCGATGAGGTCGTCCATATCCCTTTGAAAACATGCACCCCCATTCGTGACCCAGAAAGGTAGCCGGGTGAACTGGTACAACCTCTGGCCTGATTCAAACGCAGTATAGATGTGATCTGCCGCGGAGATGGGGATCTGATGATACGCACTACGTAGATCGAGAGTGCTATAGACCGAGTACTGTGCCACCTGTCGAACCAGGGAGTCCATTCCCGGGAGTGGGTAGGCATCCAATTGGGTAAACCGATTAATTGTCTGCGAATAGTCGATTACCATGCGTTTGCGATGTGATTCGGTTCGTACCACCAGAACTTGGGCCCGCCAAGGCGACCGACTAGGTTCTATGATACCTTCCTTTAGTAGCTGCGCAGTCTCTTCCGCAGTGAATTGCGTGTCAGCCCATGAGTAGCGTCGCGATTTAACCGCAACAGGTGTACAGTCTGTGGTCATATTGTGAAACAGCGACAGTGGCTCAATTTCCATCCCTGCAAGAGCACACACAGCAAGAGTATCAGTACCTCCAAATTCCATTTCCAAGTGCCCATGTCGCTGGAGAAAATCATGTCCTAACAAAACTTCTGCACATAATGCTGGTAAGACCATTAAATGCACATCCGGAAACATTCGACCCTTAATTACAAGCTTCAGTCGACATTCCCCCTTTGTGCTAAGCCATAGCCCTTGAGAAGCCATGAAGATTCTGCGTCTTGTCCCAAGAATCGGCCATCCATGTTTCTGTACAAGTCGAAAATCAACATAACTATCAGTGGATCCCGTGTCAATTAAAGCATTTGCAAAAATTCCTTCAATCATGAGTGGGATAATTGCGCGGGACAGGCCAGGTGGCCCTGTAGATGTTGAGGCACTCGAGCCTCGTGTGTGGATCCGACGCCAGCTAATGTCTTTCGTGCCATTGAAATTGCTTGTCGGTCAGTCCTGCCGCCTCCAGAGGGCGCTCGTGCCACGCGCGAAGATCCCAGCTTTCGTGTAGTCAAACTAGATCGTAGGTCAATCGTGCCGCCTCCAGAGGGTGCTCGTGCCACGCGCGAAGATCCCAGCTTTCGTGTAGTCAAAGTAGATCGTAGGTCGATCGTGCCGCCTCCGGAGGGCGCTCGTGCCACGCGTGGAATTTCGAAGCCAGCGTTCGCCAATCGGGCAGCCGATCCCGGAAGTTGGCTCGGCGTCAGAAGAATTCCTGTCAAGGACGGTCGTGCCACGTACTGAAGTGATTGAGCGAATTGTTTAGTCGGCGCGGCGAGTCTCATCAAGGTCGAGCTCTCAGCTCAGGGCCCACGGAGAGGGGCGATCCCAATCAAGGTCGGGCGAGGCGCGCCGGGCGCCATTCTTACCGCGGGCACGGAGATAAGCACATACAGCGTCGAGCGAGCTCGCCGGCCTCGCGACGCTCGACAAACTTTTGCAAAGTGACCCGTCTTTGCACACAAATGACACTTCGCTTCCTTAGCTGGACAAACTGACCTGAGATGGTTCCGGTTCCCGCAGAAATAGCACTTAGCGTTACTTCAGGCCCTTGGGTCCAGCAGCAGCAGCCGCCGTCAAACCCGGATCGGGATCCTTGAGAGTGTCCGTTGTCCCCGATTCCGGCGGTGGTGCAGGTGCTGCATCCTCGAGCTCGGCAGTAGCTCTCTCCGGTCGTGTCTGTCGGGATATCCCCGCAGTGACGTATGGGCGTTCATACGCGTCGGATTGTTCCCGCGCTTCGGTGTACACGTGAGATAACGGAAGGGCTTCTTCTTGGGTCAAGTCGGGTTCTTCAAGTAGTCTTTGTCTGACGACCGGCGATCTTATACCTGAGACAAAAGCATCGCGGACAAAGTCATCACAGACTTGTTCATGGGTGCGTACCGCGGGGTACTGTCCTTCAGTAGTCGTCGGAGGTCTTGAGCGAATTGGTCTAAGGTCTCTGTGGGCTGTTGTCGACGAGACGCAAGCAAATGTCTGGAGTAGACCACGCTTCGTTTCTTAATGTAGATACGTTTCAGCTTGGCCACAGCAGCATCGTACGTCGCGCACTGTTCAATGGACATATATACAGTATGGTGCACCTTGGATTGCAGCACTGCGAGCTTCGTGTCAGTGGTGATTTCCTCCTGGGAATTGAATTGATTAGCCAAGATCTTCAGCCAATGTGTCAGTTGCGCGGCCGCGTCCGTCACCTGGGGGTCCGCGCCGAAGACTGGAACTTGGATCAGCTTATGAGCCATGTCGTACTCGTTCGGGACGAAGAGAGGAAACTGAATTAATTGTTGTAAGAAATCAAGATCTACAACATTGTCTCAATAGTAGGTTTAATTCAGTTTCTATCTCTGGGCAACACCTGTAAGAAATCATCAAGCTTTGTATCAGCATTCCGTAATCATGGAAGTAGCAATCAATTAGCAATTAGTGCAAGCAAGCCTGGAACATCTAGATATACGCACCATTCGAGTATACACTATCACACAGAATAAATGTCACAGGAATGTATCGGAGCGATGTTCGTCCGCGTTCTTATAGAAGCCTCTCAGTGGTTGGAGACAGCATAACACCTGGGTTCAACTTAGACACAATTTCATTACATGTAGTGCCTAAATTTCTCTAATTTGTGACTTGTACAGTTAGTGTAGGTCATGTTTTTTGTATTTTAATTTAGAAATGCCTGCAAAAAAAGAGAAGTTGCATGCTGATGGGGATATTAAAAATCGAATTGTTTGTCTTCGTCAAGTGGGTAAGACATAAGCTGAAATCCACAAGCTCCTGAAGAAGAACATCCATATTTCTCTGCCTACCATAAAGAGAATAGGTCGACAGTTCCAGAAAACTGGTTCTACTGCGAGGAAGAAGGGATCTGGCAGGCCTAGAGCCACTACTAGTAAAGATGACAGGCGACTGAAATTCTTAGTTCTCCAGAAAAGAAAGAAAAGCCTGCGGAAACTGTCAGAGGAGTTCAGAACTGGTGAAAACAAGACCGTTTCAAGAAGAACCATCACAAGAAGGTTGAATGATGCTGGATTTGCCTCAAGAAGATGTGCTAAGAAGATTTCATTATCTAAGAAAAACATTCAGGACAGATTGCATTTTTTGGCTGAATATGGGAATTGTGATTCAGACTGGTTTCAGAGAGTTCTGTGGGGTGATAAATCAAGATGTCAGATTTGCAGTGACGCTCCAGAACGTTACCTTCACAGATCTGGTGAAAGATTCAACCCAGAGTGCATTTAAACACCTGTGAAGCATGGAGGAGGTGGAAGCATGTCTGGGATTACTTTTTCATCTCCTTGTGTTGGTGAGCTGATAAGGTGTGAACAGTCAATTGCTGCCAAGGAATACCAGAAATATTAGAGAAAGGATTACTTCCCAGCCTCCAAAAGTTATTTCCTGAAGAGAAAAGCAAATAAATCATTTTTCAACGAAATGGCCCCTGCCCATACTGCAAAAACCATCAAAAAGTGGTTGGAGAAAAAAGTCCCTGAAACTTATGTTCTGGCCTGGTCAGAGTCCCGATTTGAACCCCATAGAGAATCTTTGGGCCTATATGCAGCCCAAACTTATTGGAGGGAAATTTGCAAATCAAGGGAGGCGCAAAGCACCCCTCCCATTAATATATGGGATAGTTTCTCTGTATGCAACTTTAACATAGGGAATGAAAATTCCTTTCTCGTCTTTTACTGGACGAAATCGGCTGCAAATTTCAGAAGTAAATACTTTGTACGTCGAGGTAATATGTTCCAAATTTCAGATGTAACTTCTTTGTACGTCGAGGTAATATGTTACAAATTTCAAAAGTAACTACTTTGTATGTCGAGGTAATATGTTCCAAATTTCAGAAGTAACTACTTTGTACGTCGAGGTAATATGTTACAAATTTCAGAAGTAACTACTTTGTACGTCGAGGTAATATGTTACAAATTTCAGAAGTAACTACTTTGTACGTTGAGGTAATATGTTCCAAATTTCAGAAGTAACTACTTTGTACGTCGAGGTAATATGTTCCAAATTTCAGAAGTAAATACTTTGTACGTCGAGGTAATATGTTCCAAATTTCAGAAGTAAATACTTTGTACGTCGAGGTAATATGTTCCAAATTTCAGAAGTAAATACTTTGTACGTCGAGGTAATATGTTCCAAATTTCAGAAGTAAATACTTTGTACGTCGAGGTAATATGTTCCAAATTTCAGAAGTAAATACTTTGTACGTCGAGGTAATATGTTCCAAATTTCAGAAGTAAATACTTTGTACGTCGAGGTAATATGTTCCAAATTTCAGAAGTAAATACTTTGTACGTCGAGGTAATATGTTCCAAATTTCAGAAGTAAATACTTTGTACGTCAAGGTAATATGTTCCAAATTTCAGCAACGTCCGTTTCCGCATTATTGAGTTTTATGAAGAAAACCCTCAAATTCAAATCTTCCCCATCCAAATCCAAATCTTCCCCATCACCCCTTCCCTCCAAAACTTCCCCATCACCCCTCCCCTCCAAAACTTCCCCATCACCCCTCGCCTCTAAATCTACCCCCTTGCCCCTCCCCTCCAAATCATCCCCATCACCCATCTCTTTCAAATCTTCCCCCTTGCCCCTCCTCTCCAAATCTTCCCAATCACCCATTCCTTTCAAATCTCCCCCCACACCCCTCCCCTCCGAGACTCTCCCTCGCTCCTCCCCTCCTAGATTCCCCTCTCACCCCTCTTCCTCAAAGCGTCCTCCCCACTTCTTCCCCCTTCCAACTTTCACCTTCATCTCCCTCAACCTTCTGCCTCGCTCTTCCCCCTCGTCAAATAACACCTCACTGCGCCTCTCCCAATCACCATCAAACCTTTTGTCCGCCCCATTCTTCCCTTTCTCCAAGCTATTCTGTAATCTCTGACACACCTTCAACAGCTCTCCCTACCTCTTCCTCCTCTTCCACATCTTACCCTACCGCTCCCGCCCCCCCCCCCCCTCCCTGTTCTGTATCCGATGCTCCCCCTTCCTCTTCCTTAACTTCCTTAACAGGTTAAGGTCTTCCTTAACCTCAAACATCCGGGGCCTTCGCTCAAACTTGTCTGATCTCTCCATACAGGTTGCTTTACTCTAGTAGCTCATGGTGGTTGAGTATGCACTTTATTGTACAGACCTAAACTCTTCAGGAATCCACTAATTGAAGGTCCAGGAACAATATTTGGTTGGTAACACATTTGCCACTGACGGCGAAATAGCTGAAATGGCCATACCCCTTTTTGGGCCTCGCCCCCTTTTTTGCCGTGACTGTATCTACAGAACCGTTGGACCTAGGAGGTTGCCCGACCACTCAAAATTTGCGCAATGGCCACATTATGGGGGGTCAGTAATACATTTTCATATCCAAAAGTCAATGGTTTTTAAGATAATTGCCAAAAACCGATTTCAACATGTTACGAACTACAATTGTATGATACCACCAAGGCCACAACATTATATGACACTTATACCTTTTGCATCATCCTATTTTGGAATTTACTTATTTGGATTTCTACACTTTTCGCCTTTACTACAGCCACAAAACGTGACACATTTAATGTTCCTGTCTCTGCAAGTGCACGTTTTGGTACTCATACATGCTCTTGGGCATTTGCATGGAGGAGGCAGGTCATCGGGCCTGCACGATACTGGCAGTATCACTGGTGTTATGCCAACGTCCGTTGCTTCATACCCATACTGGAGTGGATCTGGTTTGGTGACGGCAGGAGTTGGGGCTTGCAACCACATCTTACACTGAAGAAATGCTCGCTTTATGTGTTCTCGTAGCGTTGATGAACAGCACACAAGCTGGTTGAAGTCCAGTTCTTTCTTGGAGTTGTGGTACTGCTCCCATCGATATTCATCGAAAGTGGAACAGTCGGTCTTCTTTAATCCAGACACAAGGAACTTTTCAGCATTGCTTGTTATCTGTGGTGACAGTTCTTCTACACCAAACCCTTCCAGTAGGGAGAGATCGATGGATGCTTTCAGGCCAGACAGCTTTGGACCCACCTTGCTGGTACTGTCGCAACCGCTGAGAGCATGAATGGCTGGGAGACACGACACCAAACCGTTGTCCAGTTGATCAACCAACATGTGGACTGGTACAGTTTTCTTTGTTTTCCGGTTACCAAGCTTCACGTACAGCTTTTGTAGTTGCCAGGTTGTGTTGAAGTGGAAGATGAGGTTGACAAAGACATCTGTGTCAGGCGAGTCGACCAAGACTGATTGAACCCCGTGTTTCACAACACCATCATTAATATGGAACATGATTCTGTCGTCGGCTTCTTCTTGGTTGCTTGAGAGCTCTGCGATCTGTGTTTCAGTGCCAGCTAACAGTTTCCTGCATTCACCCCCATATACTCCTCCAAAGAATATTTCCTTGTCCGACTCGACATTCTGCAGCATCCACTTGAAGACATACTCCTGCAACCGAACTTTGTTCAACATTGAGCTCCAGAACATATCAAGATCGACAGGGAGTTTCTGATTGTCAGACCCAATGGTGATTGTGATTTGTTCTGAGGAACTTCGCTGTGCCCGTTCCATTTGCTTGATTGATGATTTTTGATAAACATCAAAAATAATGTCTATTCTTGTGGACACGGAGCCAGTAGCAAGAATCCTGTTGGAAAGACTCTCAGCCAATTCCCCGAATGTGTGAAGGCCCATCTTTTTCATCGGTAGTTTACGCACAAGTGCCATGAAGTCCACTATTGTCATCTGAGCGTCACTCTTTACATTCCTCGTCTCCTGTGGAAGGCGACTGACAAGTTCCCTGGCTAAGGAGGCTTTATCGGGCTTCTTCAATTTGATGCCATCTTTACATTCAGTGGTGAGAAACTGGGATGTGCTGGTCAATTCATACTTCAGGAGTTCTAGCATGCTGTACCCTCTTTCTCTAGCATAGTCAATGTACCTAACCGTTTCCGCTGCATCCTTTTTCGCCATCGATTTCTTCGCTGTGAACGGAGTAGAAGTACGTTTCACGAAAACAGTCTTGCGGTTGGTAGGGATTGTATCATGTAGGTGCTTCTCCTTATCCTGAAATCTGGTCTCAACAAACTCTTCATAACTCTTCTCACCAATTTCCAGGCATTCAAGTAATCCGTCGACAACCTCCTGGGGAATGTCAGCTCCAGTAGAGATGTTCTGAAGTCTGATTCCAGCGTCGAACGGATTGTTGATGGATTTTATGTAATCCAGAAGGGCCTTTGCACGAACATGGCCAATCTTCGTAGAACTTGGATTGAACTCATGGTGTAGGCTCAGCTCACTGTCATCTTTGTCTCCCAAGTTGCACCATTCCAGCAGCTGTGCCACATGAAGATCTTTCTCATGCTTTAGGAGATTCCATAAGGCTACTGCTTCTTTCTGTCTGGTCATCCCAATGATACCTCCAGCAACCTTGGCGGGTTTATTGTAACACTTCTCGAGTGCCATGTCAAATCCTACTGCACTGCCTTGTCGGGTAGTGTGGTACATCACCCATCCACCATCTGTAAAGCATCTGTAGATACCCGGGAACTTCCTTTGTAGGTCCAGGCAATCTTCAAGGAACAGCGTACCCCATCTGCTATAGTTTGTCCGGCCAAACCCGAAGAACAAAGGCATGCACCTCCGCACAGCTGAAACGAAAAGATGCCAATCGCCTTGCCGAATAGAGTGTGTAAGATCTCTCAGGATAGGATACAGCTCATCCAGAAACAAGCTCCAGTACCTCACATTCTCATTACAGGGCGTTTCTTTCCATTCGGTGAAATACTTCTTCAAGTCTGCATGTAAGATCTTGCTTTCTTCCCAAATCTCTCTGAACTCTGTATGGTCACTATCTAAAGCCTGCTGCATCTTAGTTTCCATGGTCTCTATTTGCTGGTCTAATTCACAACTAGTACTGTCCTGGTCAGGTTGAAACTTCTCAAACATAAGAACTGTCATCACCTCTGATACAAGACTCATTCCCTCCTTGCCTTTGCAATAGTGACCTCCAGTCATGACACTATTCTCTACAACGAGCTTGCCAAAGGCTTCAGTCTCAATCAAAGCCAGATCAATACCGATACAGCCTAAAAACTTCCCAAGGCAAGCGATGACAATCTTCTCCATGTGAAAAGGTCCCATTCCAAGGAATATGTTACCAAACTGATCTGGCTTCAACAGCTGGATTGCAGGCTCAACGACAAAACACCCATGACCGGAATTTCTAGCCATGTCTAGACTCTAGTCTAGACTCTAGACTAAATTCTAGTCTAGACTCTAGTCTAGACTCTAGTCTTGACTCTAGTCTAGACTCTAGTCTAGTCTAGACTCTTCAGGAATCAAGTAATTGAACAATAGGAACAGGAACAGGAACAATTACGAATAATATTGTAGTTCGTAACATGTTGAAATCGGTTTTTGGCAATTATCTTAAAAACCATTGACTTTTGGATATGAAAATGTATTACTGACCCCCCATAATGTGGCCATTGCGCAAATTTTGAGTGGTCGGGCAACCTCCTAGGTCCAACGGTTCTGTAGATACAGTCACGGCAAAAAGGGGGCGTGGCCCAAAAAGGGGTGTGGCCATTTCAGCTATTTCGCCGTCAGTGGCAAATGTGTTACCAACCAAATATTGTTCCTGGACCTTCAATTAGTGGATTCCTGAAGAGTTTAGGTCTGTACAATAAAGTGCATACTCAACCACCATGAGCTACTCTAGTAAGAGATCTTACACACTCTATTCGGCAAGGCGATTGGCATCTTTTCGTTTCAGCTGTGCGGAGGTGCATGCCTTTGTTCTTCGGGTTTGGCCGGACAAACTATAGCAGATGGGGTACGCTGTTCCTTGAAGATTGCCTGGACCTACAAAGGAAGTTCCCGGGTATCTACAGATGCTTTACAGATGGTGGATGGGTGATGTACCACACTACCCGACAAGGCAGTGCAGTAGGATTTGACATGGCACTCGAGAAGTGTTACAATAAACCCGCCAAGGTTGCTGGAGGTATCATTGGGATGACCAGACAGAAAGAAGCAGTAGCCTTATGGAATCTCCTAAAGCATGAGAAAGATCTTCATGTGGCACAGCTGCTGGAATGGTGCAACTTGGGAGACAAAGATGACAGTGAGCTGAGCCTACACCATGAGTTCAATCCAAGTTCTACGAAGATTGGCCATGTTCGTGCAAAGGCCCTTCTGGATTACATAAAATCCATCAACAATCCGTTCGACGCTGGAATCAGACTTCAGAACATCTCTACTGGAGCTGACATTCCCCAGGAGGTTGTCGACGGATTACTTGAATGCCTGGAAATTGGTGAGAAGAGTTATGAAGAGTTTGTTGAGACCAGATTTCAGGATAAGGAGAAGCACCTACATGATACAATCCCTACCAACCGCAAGACTGTTTTCGTGAAACGTACTTCTACTCCGTTCACAGCGAAGAAATCGATGGCGAAAAAGGATGCAGCGGAAATGGTTAGGTACATTGACTATGCTAGAGAAAGAGGGTACAGCATGCTAGAACTCCTGAAGTATGAATTGACCAGCACATCCCAGTTCCTCACCACTGAATGTAAAGATGGCATCAAATTGAAGAAGCCCGATAAAGCCTCCTTAGCCAGGGAACTTGTCAGTCGCCTTCCACAGGAGACGAGGAATGTAAAGAGTGACGCTCAGATGACAATAGTGGACTTCATGGCACTTGTGCGTAAACTACCGATGAAAAAGATGGGCCTTCACACATTCGGGGAATTGGCTGAGAGTCTTTCCAACAGGATTCTTGCTACAGGCTCCGTGTCCACAAGAATAGACATTATTTTTGATGTTTATCAAAAATCATCAATCAAGCAAATGGAACGGGCACAGCGAAGTTCCTCAGAACAAATCACAATCACCATTGGGTCTGACAATCAGAAACTCCCTGTCGATCTTGATATGTTCTGGAGCTCAATGTTGAACAAAGTTCGGTTGCAGGAGTATGTCTTCAAGTGGATGCTGCAGAATGTCGAGTCGGACAAGGAAATATTCTTTGGAGGAGTATATGGGGGTGAATGCAGGAAACTGTTAGCTGGCACTGAAACACAGATCGCAGAGCTCTCAAGCAACCAAGAAGAAGCCGACGACAGAATCATGTTCCATATTAATGATGGTGTTGTGAAACACGGGGTTCAATCAGTCTTGGTCGACTCGCCTGACACAGATGTCTTTGTCAACCTCATCTTCCACTTCAACACAACCTGGCAACTACAAAAGCTGTACGTGAAGCTTGGTAACCGGAAAACAAAGAAAACTGTACCAGTCCACATGTTGGTTGATCAACTGGACAACGGTTTGGTGTCGTGTCTCCCAGCCATTCATGCTCTCAGCGGTTGCGACAGTACCAGCAAGGTGGGTCCAAAGCTGTCTGGCCTGAAAGCATCCATCGATCTCTCCCTACTGGAAGGGTTTGGTGTAGAAGAACTGTCACCACAGATAACAAGCAATGCTGAAAAGTTCCTTGTGTCTGGATTAAAGAAGACCGACTGTTCCACTTTCGATGAATATCGATGGGAGCAGTACCACAACTCCAAGAAAGAACTGGACTTCAACCAGCTTGTGTGCTGTTCATCAACGCTACGAGAACACATAAAGCGAGCATTTCTTCAGTGTAAGATGTGGTTGCAAGCCCCAACTCCTGCCGTCACCAAACCAGATCCACTCCAGTATGGGTATGAAGCAACGGACGTTGGCATAACACCAGTGATACTGCCAGTATCGTGCAGGCCCGATGACCTGCCTCCTCCATGCAAATGCCCAAGAGCATGTATGAGTACCAAAACGTGCACTTGCAGAGACAGGAACATTAAATGTGTCACGTTTTGTGGCTGTAGTAAAGGCGAAAAGTGTAGAAATCCAAATAAGTAAATTCCAAAATAGGATGATGCAAAAGGTATAAGTGTCATATAATGTTGTGGCCTTGGTGGTATCATACAATTGTAGTTCGTAACATGTTGAAATCGGTTTTTGGCAATTATCTTAAAAACAATTGACTTTTGGATATGAAAATGTATTACTGACCCCCCATAATGTGGCCATTGCGCAAATTTTGAGTGGTCGGGCAACCTCCTAGGTCCAACGGTTCTGTAGATACAGTCACGGCAAAAAAGGGGGCGTGGCCCAAAAAGGGGTATGGCCATTTCAGCTATTTCGCCGTCAGTGGCAAATGTGTTACCAACCAAATATTGTTCCTGGACCTTCAATTAGTGGATTCCTGAAGAGTTTAGGTCTGTACAATAAAGTGCATACTCAACCACCATGAGCTACTAGAGTATCTCAGGATAGGATACAGCTCATCCAGAAACAAGCTCCAGTACCTCACATTCTCATTACAGGCCGTTTCTTTCCATTCGGTGAAATACTTCTTCAAGTCTGCATGTAAGATCTTGCTTTCTTCCCAAATCTCTCTGAACTCTGTATGGTCACTATCTAAAGCCTGCTGCATCTTAGTTTCCATGGTCTCTATTTGCTGGTCTAATTCACAACTAGTACTGTCCTGGTCAGGTTGAAACTTCTCAAACATAAGAACTGTCATCACCTCTGATACAAGACTCATTCCCTCCTTGCCTTTGCAATAGTGACCTCCAGTCATGACACTATTCTCTACAACGAGCTTGCCAAAGGCTTCAGTCTCAATCAAAGCCAGATCAATACCGATACAGCCTAAAAACTTCCCAAGGCAAGCGATGACAATCTTCTCCATGTGAAAAGGTCCCATTCCAAGGAATATGTTACCAAACTGATCTGGCTTCAACAGCTGGATTGCAGGCTCAACGACAAAACACCCATGACCGGAATTTCTAGCCATGTCTAGACTCTAGTCTAGACTCTAGACTAAATTCTAGTCTAGACTCTAGTCTAGACTCTAGTCTTGACTCTAGTCTAGACTCTAGTCTAGTCTAGACTCTTCAGGAATCAAGTAATTGAACAATAGGAACAGGAACAGGAACAATTACGAATAATATTGTAGTTCGTAACATGTTGAAATCGGTTTTTGGCAATTATCTTAAAAACCATTGACTTTTGGATATGAAAATGTATTACTGACCCCCCATAATGTGGCCATTGCGCAAATTTTGAGTGGTCGGGCAACCTCCTAGGTCCAACGGTTCTGTAGATACAGTCACGGCAAAAAAGGGGGCGTGGCCCAAAAAGGGGTGTGGCCATTTCAGCTATTTCGCCGTCAGTGGCAAATGTGTTACCAACCAAATATTGTTCCTGGACCTTCAATTAGTGGATTCCTGAAGAGTTTAGGTCTGTACAATAAAGTGCATACTCAACCACCATGAGCTACTCTAGTACTTCTGACAAACCAGACGTGATCTGCTTAACAGAAACTTTCCTCTTTCATGATGTCTCTGATTCCTTGGTATCTCTCCCAGGTTACTCCCTCCTCCGGTATGATAGACCTGAGCCTCGTCCTGGAGGTGGGGTTGCTATCTTTATAAAAAACTCTCTTCCTCACTCGCCCTGCACTGCCCTCTCTCCACCTCACCCCCAGGAATACCTTTGGCTACGGCTTCCCCTTCGCTCCCACCTTTTGTTCATATGTGTGTTGTACCGTCCACCAAACAGTGATGACTCCATCTACATCTCGCTGTCTGAGAATATGGACCAACTTCTATCTACCCATCCCAACTCTCTCTTCCTCATATGTGGTGATTTCAACTGTCACCATGCCAGTTGGCTGGGTGTGGGTACCTCTCTCACCAGCCATGGCTCTTCAGCAAAGGACTTCTGTGACTCACTGGGACTGACACAATCTGTCAATTTCCCGACCCAGATTTCAGTCAACGGAGCATCTTCTCTTCTGGACTTGGTTATGACTAACTTCCCTGAAAATGTCTGCTGCTCTTCTTCTGCTCCAATCGGCTCTTCTGATCATGTGCTTGTTAAAGTGGACATCTCTATGACCATTCTCAGAGAGCCTCCTCAGCGTCGACGAGTCTGGCATTTCACTCAGGCCAACTGGCACGGTCTTCAAGCAGCCATCAATCATCTGGACTGGTCTCCCATCTCTACCGCCTCTGACATCAACTCATCCTGGGAATTCTTCCAAAGTAAATTGCTCTCTCTCATGCACAGATTTATCCCATCTCGTCTTCAGTTGTCATACCCTTCCTCCCGTCCATGGTACACAGAATCTTGTGGTGAGGCTATTGCCCAGAAACAACTTGCTTTCGTCTCCTGGAAAGCAAATCCAACGGAAGGAAATCTCATTTCCTTTCACAAAGCCCGAAACAAGTGTGTGTCCACCCTCAGGAGAGCCAGGAAACAATATCTCTCCGTTCTCACGACCGAACTCTCTTATCTGTCTCCTTCTTCCAAATCCTGGTGGCGTCTGGTCAAATCTGTTTCTGGTGTTTGTTCCCCCTCCATCCCCTCCCTCACTTCAAATGGCCACACGGCTGACTCCGCACGTGAAAAAGCTGAATGCCTCAACTCTGTGTTTGCCTCTAAATCTTGTGTCCCAAACCCATCCCTCTCTGTACCCAGTCGTACCCAGCTGCTCCTGGACTCTGTGTCCTTTCCTCCTGACAAGGTGGAAAAGTTTCTGTCAACCCTCGACTCGGATTCTGCAACTGGACCTGACGGCATCAGCCCACGGGTCCTAAAATCCTGTTCTTCCGCTCTTTCACTCCCTCTCTCTGTTCTCTTCACCCTCTCTTTTGCTCAAGGTCATCTTCCATCTGCTTGGAAATCTGCCAACATCACCGCTTTGCACAAAAAGGTGCAAAAACAGATCCCAGCAACTACAGACCAATCAGCCTTCTCCCAATTATCAGCAAAGTCATGGAATCCATCATTGCTTCAGATATGAAATCTTTCCTCTTCTCCAATGGCTTGATCTCTGATCATCAATTTGGTTTCAGACCTGGACACTCTACTCTGGACATGCTGCTTCTGCTTTCTCAACAATGGATGGAGGTCCTCAATGCCAAACAGGAAATTAGAGCAGTCTCCCTTGACATATCACGTGCCTTCGATACGGTCTGGCACCCCGCTCTGCTCATCAAACTCTCCTCTTTTGGTATTCATGGAAATCTCCACGCATGGCTGGCGGACTTCCTCTCTAGTCGTAGTCAACCTGTGACCCTGAATGGGTTTCTCTCATCTCCTCTTCCTGTTCAGGCTGGAGTTCCACAAGGCAGTGTTCTGGGCCCTGTGCTTTTTCTGGTCTTCATCAATGATCTCTCTGACTCTCTTGAAAATCCTCTGTATCTCTTTGCTGATGACTCTACTCTCTGTCGCTCCATTCTTCATCCCTCAGATCGGCAGTCTGCAGCCTCCTCACTCTCTGCAGACCTGGACAAAATCACAGACTGGGCAAACAAGTGGAACATGTCTTTCAATCCTGACAAATCTCACACTCTTACGATGTTTCTCCGAAAAGACCGACTGGACAACCCTCCCATCCACTTTCTGAATAATCCTCTCCAAGAAGTTCTGTCACTCAAGCTTTTGGGTCTCACTATCTGCCATGATCTTTCCTGGGAAAACCACATTTCAAATCTGGCCTCCAAAGCCAGTCGCCGACTGGGCATCCTCCGTCGTGCGAAGTCCTTCCTTGGCACACCTGAGCTCCTCACCACATACAAGGCTTTCATCCACAGCTCAATGGAATACTGCTCTCCCCTCTGGGCTGGTGCTCCTGCCTCACACCTAGCTCGTCTTCACGCTGTTGAAACCAAAGCATGCAGAATCATTGGAATCTCCCGCGATGAAGCTAACTCCAAGGGCCTCTCACTCACTCACCGCAGGCATGTTGGTGGTCTTTCCGTCTTCTACCGACTCCTCTCTGGCCTTGCCCCCCCAGCTCTCTCTGGGCTCTGTCCCGCAAATATTCCTACAGGTCGCACAAGATCTGCCTGCAACCCTCTTATGGTCAAACTGCCAAAATCAAGACTCTCTGCTCACCTTCACTCCTCCATTCCCCTTTTCTCCCACCTCTGGAACAAACTCCCTCACTCTCTTCAATCCCTCTCCACCCTCCAGGTCTTTAAAACAGCTGTTCACCACCATCTCTTATCTTCCCCCATCCAAAACCTTGATCTTTTCTACCCCTGCTAATTTCACCCCAATTCCACTTTTTTGAAATACCAACTTCTGTCCTGGAAGTCCTTGGTGTCCTTGTGTTTTATACTTCTCCCTCCCCCCCCCCCCTTCCCACGCCTCCTCCCCCCAAGCCCTCTCCCTTCCACACATCTCCCTGCTCTCAAATGTTGTGTTTGTGTGCTTCCCCTTCTCTCCCCATCTTGTCCTCCGCTCCCTCTTTTTATATATATTTTTTGTCTGGTTGATTTGTTTGTGAAGTAAATGTTAGCTCTTTCACGAGCCTCGATTCAGTCTACAAAAAAAATAATAAAAAATTGAAAGTTCCTGCAAAAGTTAATATAAAGGGGCGCCCCACATATATAGGTTAAAACTCGTCAGTAAGTAATGTAATACGGCAGATAGTTGAAATATTTGGGAGAATTGTGACTGATGATATAAGCACGAGAGTTGGCACAAAGTTAGAGTATGCCCTAAGGAAGATATTTGTCCTATGACAACAATGGCGGCCATTTTGCAGAAAAGGACAAATCTGCGATGGCCCTATAGCCAAATATCTTTCTTAGGACATACTCTGCCTGTGTGCCAAATGCCATGCTTGTATCATCAAAGGCACAATTCCTGCACCTATCTGCCATACTATGCTTTTTAAACTGTATAAATCAAATTGGCGCCCCTTGATATGAACTTTTCTAGAGCATGACTTGGTTCCTCCTAAGAACACAAGGGTAGTATGGCATACACACGAGATGTTTTTGAATGTCCCTTCTTTTCTCGAGTTTGCCACATGGCACATACCCTATATAAAGGGACCTTTTATATGTCCCTGGCATTTTCCCCAAGAATTCTGAGCAACTTTGGGAAGCTGTCAAACATGAATGGGACAATATTGACATTTCTCAGTGCAAGAAGATTCGTAAAAGTTTGATCAAAAGAATGGATTATTTAAAGAAAGCTAAGGGACTAGCTATTCCATACTGATTTCTACAGTTATTTCTGCATGTTCTGGTGTTTTTGTGGTTTTTAAAAATGTATGGTCAGCAGGTAGTTTCACGTGGATGGCTTTCTCCAGATACCAGGGGACAATCAACACAACCCGATTACACAATACCTAAACTCCAAAAAAGACGGATCACTTCAAGAATGAAAATGGGCATCAGTAAATGAGCAAGGACTGGCGGTATTTGGTCATAAGGACAATCATGGATGTGCTGCATGAGTGAACGTCGAAGTTGAGTCTTTTACAAAATAAAGGTTCAGAAAAATTACAAAGACGAAAGCGAGTTTTTTATTTCAGCTTTTACAGCCTTTTTAATGTCATTTGTAAATCTATCAAAGGAAATCAAGTATATTCACATATTAGAAGGTAATTGTCAAATTACCTTGATGCCAAAATATCTTCACCCAAAGCCCCTTAATGCCAGAGTCCCATTCATCCGTTGTTATCTCTCCCATCTCTCTCTCCACGATGTCGCCCCAGCTCTCGCTCTCATCCACCAGCTTCACACAGTTGTGTTCCACGAACCCCTTGTTGCCATCGTCCTGAGTTCCCAAATCCTTGTATCCTTCGTCGATTCTCTCTTTACCTTCGTCGTGGCATTCATTCAATACCTTTTCCCGTTTCAACCTCCTGTTTTTGCGTAAAAGTACCATCCTGCCCTTGCTCCAGCTGCGCCGGACCCTGGATGGGCACATTCAATGGACGTAGTGTTAAAGCTACATTCGAGTACAGAATTTATTTAGTAAGTTTGGGTGTTAATTTTTTGTAAAAACAACCCCAGTTCATGTGAATTCTTGAAGATAGGACAAAAAAAACTTTTCCGCAATCCTTTTTTGGTTTTGCGCAGGCTTCTATAAATCTCTGCCCATACTGGTGAGTTGTACATATCAAGCATCTTTAGGAGAACTAACAAGTTGCCAGTACCTGCACTGGATTCTAAGCGGGGTAAGGATGGAGATGGCAAAAATGCAAATGGCGTCTTCGGTCATGAGCTGGCAAGCTGGGAGCAACAATTCACTTTTATTGCCACATCTCATCCAATTCAAATGCTCCAATGGCGAGACGTGCTCCATTTGAAACAGTTTCTTCGATATATCACAAATGCGATTTGCGAAGCGAAGGTGTTTTTTTCCAGGTTGACTCTTACCGATTTGTCAGCAAGGTAATCCTGCGCCGGGAACTGCGACAGGTACAGCCACGTGGTATAAGCAGGTACTTGCAAAGAAAAAACCCCAAAATAATTGTGCTTTTAATTGGGGCGATGTTGATCAAGAGGATCATAGGAAGACTTGTTAAAGGAAAACACTTCCAATAAAAGGAAAAGGAAACAGAATTCATCGTTTCACAAAAAAAAATATATTTAATGATTTTACTCTGAAGTTCTTGTGAAAATTCAAACAAACTTATCTCAAGTCTGTTATAAAATGTTTTTTTTCTCAACTCTACGAGCATCTGTAACCGAAATAATTTGTACATAAAAACGAACTCGTGTTTAATCTTCCAGTTTCCTCACTCCAAGCACCGACTTACCTGCTTGGATGTTGCTGTCCCTCACGGCAGGTGTGTCGTGCTCCTTGTCCCGGTTCTCTTTCCAAGTGGGTTCTCATTGTTGCCCAGGATAGCTGGGTTTCATTGAATGACGAGGATAACTCAGACAAGGAACAGCTTAAACTTCATGAACACCGAGAATGATAAGCGAAGAAACATGCAGAGAAAACGCCGAATGCCGTCGTTTAATATGTGACGTCACAATGGTACTCTGATGTCATAAAGTCGCTGTGACTTTATGTATGTGTGTATGTACAGGCCGTAACCTTTTCCCATTTGAGTTATTGTCATCAAATTTTCACCAAACCTTTACTATGATAACATAGAGAAGGTATATTAACAATGTGTCAAAAGGTCAAACGTCAGCGTCACCTAAAATCATCAATTTTCACCCAATTGGCCTGAAATTTCAGGAATTTGCATATTGGTAAAATCAATTGGTTCACTAATCAAAAGGTAGGCGTCAATTATTTTTGTTTTAGATCAAAAGGTCAAAGGTCAAGGCTGCATAAAATCATTTATCTTTTTTTTTTTTTTTTCCTCCACCACAAAAGTGAATCGAGGTTGTTTTCACCCCTGTCTGTTTGTCCGTTTGTCTGTAAACAAAATATCTCAAAAGGTTGCAGACAGATTTTGACGAAACTTGGTGGACAGGGTGGCTGTCTGACAAGGACGATTCGATTCGATTTTGGTGAAGATCTGAATATGGATTCGGATATGAGAGTTATTTAACTTTTGAGTGATTCTTCACCATTGGGAGATTGGGCCAAAAACGATACCGAGCAGGATATCTCGAAAACTTATGGATGGATTTGGATGAAACTTGGTGGACCGGTTGGATGTCTGACAAAGACAAATAAATTCGATTTTGGTGAAGATCTGAATATGGATTCGGATATGAGAGTTATTTAATTTTTGAGTGATTCTTCACCATTGGGAGATTGGGCCAAAAACGATACATAGCAGGATATGTCAAAAACCTATGGATGGATTTGGATGAAACTTGGTGGACCGGTTGGATGTCTGACAAAGACAAATAAATTCGATTTTGGTGAAGATCTGAATATGGATTCGGATATGAGAATTATTTAATTTTGTAAGTGATTCTTCACCATTGGGAGATAGGGCCAAAAACGATACTTAGCAGGATATGTCAAAAACCTATGGATGGATTTGGACTAAACGTTTTGGACCGGTTGTGTGTGTGACAAGGAAGAATCGATTCAATTTTGGTGAACATCCGGATCCGGATCCAGCTATAGAATTTTTTTAAGTGATTCTTCACCATTGAGTGAGTGATATGGCCAACCAGGTGGAGGTATGCTCTGTACTGAGTGCCCTTCTAGTTATTCCCGCCAGGGAGTAATGCATTCGATCGTGTCCGTCCGTGTGTGTGTTCGTGTGTTTGTGAACAAGATATCTGGAAAAGTTCTGAACGGATTTGGATGAAAGTTGGTGGGATGATTGCCCTTGGGATAAGGAAGAATTGATTAGTTTTTGGTGAAGCTCAGGATATTATTCCGGATCCAGGAATTTTTTGAAGGATTGTTTATCATTGGAAGATAGGGATCAGCAGCGGCCACCCTCGGCGGGAGTATGCGCTCCACTGAGTGGCGTTCTAGTTTTTAACTGTTTTCGTTATTTTCGGCATACAGAAGAAGAAGAATATAACTGAATACAAATGGTCGCGGACTTTTCATTTTCACATGCTTTCTAGTTTGACATTTTTTACTTTCTTCAGTGTCCTTCATCGTGAGTAACACTCGACCCAAACAAATCCAATTGAAATCTGACGCAACAAACCCGGGCAGTGTATAATCAGTAGAGGCCTAGAGGCCTGATGTCTTCGGCCCACCAGAAAACCAAGATGGCGGCCATATGTTGTCTGGGTGTGTTGGTGGGTGGAGTCGAGCTGGTGGGTGGAGTGAAGCTGGTGGGTGGAGTCAAGCTGGTGGGTGGAGTCAAGCGACAGATGTGGGCGGAGATATCTACTTGCTGCAGCTTCTGTGAACAGATGCATCCTTCCCATATCCCATTGTAATAACATTCCCAGCTTCCTCTCCAGCTCCACAAAGGGGATGGTGTGCGGCCGAGGTATCCTGCTGGACACGACCCATGGCAGGAATAGCCGGTGTGGTTCTTGGTTCATGGTTGACAGGAATTTATTCATTCATGGAACCAGCAATAACTTGCCTACTCTACGTCCGCCAATTAATAATGTGAGTCGACTGGACACCCAGGTTAAGGTCCATCTGACGGACTGTGATGCACCAATCACAGTTGGAGTTGAACTACCTCGAAGGACATTTTAATATAAAAGTAAATAAATGCTCAAAGCACTCTTAACCTGCACCTGCACGATCACACAGCGGTGGGCACACATGGAGGTAACCAAACAGTACGAACAAACATTAAAGCGTTCTGCGAAAACGATTGAGGAACAATGGGAGATTGTTCGAATGATTGGAACGAGGAGGTCACACGACGTGTTGAGCGAGCGCATCACACCTGCCATGAACAGGTGTGCGCCAACTAAGGGCGCTGCGTCCGGGCTGAGTAGACCAGGTGAGGTTCTTCACGCCGTTAACGTAATTACACCATCATGAAGGTGAATCTTCTTCTTCTTCTACAAATCACACCCATTCTTTTTATTATTTATTTATTATTAATAAATATAAGTTTTCTTCCTCTTCTTCTCTCACCTCACTTGTTTCTAGTCAAGCACAACGAGCACGTGGTTGCGGGTTTCAGGCATGGGGGAGTGGACCCACGGTCTGTGCTCTTGTCTGGGGGACCTGGGGCTGTGCATACAGACGTGCTGTTGTCCGTGCGTTACGGCCGGACAGAATGCTGAGGCGACGGCGGTGGGAGGCTGCGTGCTGTGCGCATTGGCTTTCCTGGCTCCATGTATCGGGTGGTTCTTCACGGCACAAAGTCGGAGGAACGTACGTGGGATGAAAGGTATCGAGGTGAGAGAGTAACGACAACCTCACCGACTACATTTGACGCCATTGTAAATGTATAATAATAGCGCACGGTACTCTCACACTCGGCCGTGGAATAACGAACAACCCGTGGCTGCAATTGCGCCATAATATTACGACTTTGTGAGGATTAAGCAGAGCAGTGGATACAGAGCGTCAGTTTAGGAGGTCGGGGTTCAAACCCAGACCGAGGCGAACCAAAGACTTTAAAAATGGTGCTTACTGCTTGTCTCAGCATTTAATGAACTAGGGCATGCCCGTACTATATATATGCCCGTACTATATATCTATCTAAAATTATATCCCCCCCCTCTATTTACATGAAATGGTTTGGTCCATTCGCAACGCCAAAGCGAACGGCGAACGGCTTGCGAGTACAGTGACAATCCCCCCCCTCTATTTACATGAAATGGTTTCGTCCATTCGCAACGACCACAGAACCCCCCCTCTATTTACATGGAATGGTTTGGTCCATTCGCAACGCCGGCACACGCGATCGTTCGCTGCTCTCTGATTGGTTGAATCGTTTTTTGGACATAGCTCGGTAAGTAATTGTCCGATTAATATGAAACCTTGAAAAGGCACATCCTCGGGTCCCCAGCAATATACCTGGCAAGTTAAAAGTATATCGGACCCGTGGTTGTCGAGAAACAGCGGTCACAGACAGACAAACGTACAAACGTACAGACAGAGATTACTGGAATTATAGATAGATAGCACCGCAAAGTGGGCGTAACCCCTCAGCCCATGCATGGTGGAAACCAATTTCAAGATGGCTGCCGTGGCGGCCATATTGAAAATCGCAGCGTGCCCATTTTCGAAAAGAACCTTCCCCTACTCAAGCCCAACACACACTGCAAAAATGGATTTAATCGGACAAGCCGTTCTGCTCAAAATTGATGGAAACCAATTTCAAGATGGCTGCCGTGGCGGCCATATTGAAAATTGCAGCACGCCCATTTTCGAAAGGAACCTTCCCCTACTCAATCCCAACACTGCAAAAATGGATTTAATCAGACAAGCCGTTCTGCTCGAAATTGATGGAAACCAATTTCAAGATGGCTGCCGTGGCGGCCATATTGAAAATCGCAGCGCGCCCATTTTCGAAAGGCACCTTCCTCTTCTCAAGCCCAACACACACTGCAAAAATGGATTTAATCGGACAAGCCGTTTTGCTCGAAATTGATGGAAACCAATTTCAAGATGGCTGCCGTGGCGGCTATATTGAAAATCGCAGCGCGCCCATTTTCGAAAGGAACCTTCCTCTACTCAACCCCAACACACACTGCAAACATGGATTTAATAGGAGAGGCCGTTCTTGAAATTGACGGAAACCAAAAGTTGACGGATGCACGGACGACGCCCGTGACGACAATACCCCTTAGCCCAATTTGGGCTGAGGGGTGAAAAGCGCGCTGAGCACGGGCATGAAACAGAATGATGTAAAGATGAACTGTTTAGAGTTTGGGGTCATTGGTCAAAGGTCAAAGTCTGTAATAGGTTTATAAGTTGAGAACGGCTGAAGTGATCCAATTCAAACTTAGTACAGGTATGTATAATGATGTAAAGATTAACGTATTCGATTTTGAGGTCCAAGGTCAAATCTGTAAAGGTCTATAACTCGAATGGCTGAAGTGATCCAATTCAAATTTGGTACAAGTATGTATAATGATGCAAACATGAACTGATTAGATTTTGGGTTCAGGAGGTCAATGGTTAAAGGTCCGTCTGTAATAGGTCAATAACTTGAGAATGGCTAAAGAGATCAAATTCAAACTTGGTACAGATATGTATAATGATGTAAACATGAACTGATTGGATTTTGGGGGTCTCGAGGTCAAAGGTCAGAGGTCATAGGTAAAAATTGTGAACAGCTGAAGGGATTTAAATTAAAACTTGGTGCAGGTATGCATCATGATGTAAACATGAACTGATTAAATTTTGGAGTCGATAGGTTGGAGGTCATGTCGGATATAAAAATATACTAACTTGGGCACAGCTGAATGGATTTAAATCAAAGTTGATACAAGTATTATCATCAGACTGACAAGCTCTCCATGGTCAAGGTTGAATGGATTCAACCAGCTGGTTTCCATCAGTGGAACCATGGACTGGATGTCAGCCTCATCTCTTCTGATTCTTGACATCTGTAGGTCAGGATGACTGAAGTTGTCATGTTGGCCTCCATGAACCATGTCCCTTAGCTGTCTCATATAAGTGCTTCGGTACTCAGATGTCAGGTAGTATCTAGCCACAGCTCCAGGTTTCAGGCTGAACCCTTTTGTGCCTCCAGGTGTCTGGGTGTCCTTGTTGACAGTCTCTTTGATCGTCTGGTCCACAGGTATCCGTCCAAAGGGATTCTTGCAGCCGATCTGCACAGAAAACCCACCTTGCATAAAGTGGGCATGGATGTCAGGATGTTCGATGGGTAGCCGAGACATTGTGGCATAGTAGTAGGTCAGGAACCGGGCGTAGTTCACCTTGTCATAGGCAAAGCACCAGGGAATCATCTCTCGAATAGCTGCCAGGTGAAGCATCCAGTTACCTTCTCGAGATGCTCAGATGAGGCCCAGCATAATCTCAACCATGTCTAGGTAAGACATCCAGAAGGCTGCAAGGCTGTTCTCATCTCTGAGGGAGTTCAGGTAGGTTTCGAACAGCTCCAAGATACGTGTGCATGATTCATCCTGAAGCAGGTCCTGGAAGGATGCTTGGCAAACATTGTTGTGGAACTCTCCAATGCTCTTCAGGGCTTCTTCTAGGTGTTGGCTGTCTTCAGGATGAGTGTTCTCTATCCACAGAAGGAAGCCTTTCCAGGCAAGTCTCATCAGTGCTTGATATGCAGTCTTGTGTGCTCTAACTGCCCGGTTGTACCTGCGACCTTCCTTCAGCCCAGCCACAGACCCTTCTACAATGACACCTGATTCAACAAACACATCTCTGAGTCCTGCATCTTCAAATCTCTTCCCTAGGATGGACAGGAGGTTGCAGATTGTGTGGAAGATGCCCATCCTGATGATGTTCTTGAATTTGTCATGTTTCCACACTATCTCAGCAGCCTTGGCAAAGAGTGCTTGGTCAAACACGCAGACTATCTTGTCCAGCTGCAGGGACTGCATGATGTGAAACGTTTGCTCCAGTACGTCATTCACAGTTGACATCTCAGTTGCAGGAGCATTGATTGTGGGAAGGTAGCTCACAGTGTCCTGGATCACTGTCACATCATTGTGGATCTGGATGTTGAACCCTGTCCAGCTGCTTATGGTCTGGTTCTCAGGATCTGACATTCGAGTCAGGAGCCATCCATGGTTCTTCTTCTTTGCATCTTGAACTTCTTTGTTTGTGTCGGAATCAAGGGTCTCAGTCTTAGGTGGCCCAGTTCGCTGTCCAACATTGTAGGTTGGTAGCATCAATGGGGCAGGACTGATGCTCCTCTTCTTCGATTTGCTGACTGCAGGCAGGACCTTCTGTGGCATGGGCCCTGCAACTTTGGGTTGGACAGTAATGCCATTGACCCTGTGAGGTGCCTTCTCCACTCAGTGTCTCTTCAAGACGGTCAATGTTATCCTAGGCCAGGGTGGTAAACACACCAGGATGCATGTCTTCTGGCAGTGGTATGTCCTCTGCTGAGCGTTCCAGCTTCTGGACACAAAGACCTGTGTCAATCTCCTCTACTTGGGAGTAGGATGGCCAAGACGATTCAGACTTCGTATCAGTTCTGTGTTTCCTGTCAGTGACTTCACAGCAAATGGGAGGAGTATGTGCTTTGGTGGCTTAGTCTTGCCACAGGTGACAGCAAAGACTAGATCACTGCCAAAAGAAGCAGCAAGATGCTGGACTCTTTCAGAGGGATTTGCACACTCAGTATCCCCAGTCAGCAGGGTATACAGGAACTTTGTGACAACTTCAGGGATGACACTTTTCTGTGTATCAGGTGGCCATGACTGTTGGACATCTTGTTTCTTGATCTGATTCCTCAGCTGTATGGCTGCTTTGGTGAGGACATCCATGGATTTGATAGACTGTGCTTTACGTAGATCTTGCTTCATGTTGTGGGCTTCCTTGACAAGGTCATCCATTGACAGGCTGTCTGGATAGAGAAGCACCCTTCCTTTCTCATTTGAGACAAAGTGAAGTGACCCTTCCAGCTCACTTTCAAGCTTGCGACGAACATGCTTCTTTGTCGAGGGTTTGATCTTGGTGATGCCATGGGAGTTCATGGATCTCTCAAGCCTGGCTGTGAGGTCTGTTAAAGGCAATATTTCAGGGTTTGGGAGGAATTCAGTCCTCACATGCATGAACAGTTCCTCATAGGCTTGTCTCTCTGTCTCCTCATAATCTGCTGCCTCACTCTCTTCCTGTTGTACTTCTGAAGAGCTGGTAGAAGACACTCTTCTTGTGTACTCTTTGTAGCACGTCTTGTGGTAATTCCCCTCTGCGGCAACTAGGTCTCTGCTCAGCAATTGCAAGCACTCTTAGAGCACATTTCTTTATTGCCGCCTTGTGGATGGTGTCGTCTGCTCGTAACTCAAGACACTGCATAAGAGGTTCCCTTGATTTTTGTCCTTTGATGTATTTTGGCTTCTGGCAGAAGATGCAGATCTTGTCGTACAGTCTTGAAGTAGGCCTACTTGGTGCATCCCTGGTCCTGGATGATGATCTTCTGGAAGCAGCTTCTGTGGGTTCAGCACTGGCACCTTTGGAGAGGATCGAGTCCAAAGACTTCTTCATGGTAAACATGCTGCGGCATTTGCGATGGTACTGTACCTGAGGTACTTCCCCTTCTTTTAGTCCTTTTGCCAAGTCAAGGACTGGGGCATGCTGTCTGATCTCTGCAGCCCGGAGCAAAGCCTTCCATGAATCCAGGTCCCTCAATGTCACCAGGGAATCGGTCATCGTCTGAGCAATGAATAAGACAGTTTGTGCACGGCCGCTTCTTCGGCAGGGTGGTACCTTGATCCATCGACATCACTCTGATCACTGTACAACACTATCTGCAACATACAAAAAGATAATATTGGTTAAGATATTAGTTTTGAAAGAAAAGATAATATAAGTATAATTGGTGAAAAAAAAAACGCTTAAATCTACCTGTAATTCAAAATGTTAAGTTTCCAGCTGAAGATAAATACAATTATTGCAGGCAGTAAACACAATACAATGTAAAAAATAGTGTGAATCACATTTATTTTGCATTTTGCTTTTTAATCAAAAGGAAATAACCTTATTTGCATTGTAGCCTAGTCAAAAAATCTGAAAATGTGCCTTTATAGAATGATTGAGGCATTTTTGAGTAAAAGCAAGCAAACCACTTTTTCTGGGGTAGTTTTTCATGCTGAATATGAATCTGTTGTTTGCCAAGCCCAAAAATGCGTAATTAGGTCACTAATCAAGGTCAAAGGTCAATGAGTGCAAAATTCAAAATTTTTGAAAAAATGCTTTATTTTACATCCCCTATCTGTACATTTCAATTATTTTACAATATTTTGTCTAGTAAGGTTGCTAAAGCTTTTCAAAATCTTATTTTTAAAGGAAACGTGAGGACACATCTATGCTCATTTGCCTTTATCTCTGTAAGGGGCGACAATTAGTTTTTGCGTAATTTGCTTGCAGTTTAACCTCTAAATGCACAATGGGGCAGAGTTTTTATGCTCCTATTGATGGTCTAGAGATAGATTTTATAAAGACAGAATCTAAATGTCACCGGTAAACAACATAGGTCAAAGGTCAATGAGTGCGAAAGTCTTGCAATGACGTAACAGTTACTTGCACTTGAAACCATCCCTTTCACTCAACAGTGAAAGTGGCTTCATCTTTCTGACCCCAATGCATTTGCCATGTTTGTCAAATCATTTCCATTCAGACAGAGCAGGGTGTTCTTCAATAGACCCTTAATGATGAAGAATGAATCTAATAGCCTAGCATAAGCCATCTAGTTCGTACCCTAGGCATCAGGCATTAAACATTTCAGGAGTACAGGTAAGGGTCTTTTTAAGATTGTTAAAAAATGAAATATAAAATCAAATGAAAGTAAAGGAATGCATTCTTCTTTGGTGAGATACATGTACATACAAATGTGTAATGTATGCTTGACATCTCACATCATAGGCAGGCCTACATACATGTACATTTACCTAACAGTAGCAAAAAGACAGGCAGGGCATGGGCATTGACGATGAGTGCCTAATGCATCTACCACTAATGAATTAGTGATATCGGTTAGATGTTTTGTCTTGAAGAAGCTTTACTTTGTGTCTTTGAGAATAAGATTAAAACCCGGGCCAACACTGCCTGCGCTTATTCGATCATTTAAGGGCTGTTGCAGTATATCATACAACGTTGTAGTTTTCATGGTCAGAACATGCGTGCCTGGTGCTTAGTTTGGTTTCTGTTTCTCCCCTCAGGCCAACCATGGAACCTATTGCCAGCCTCAAGCGACAGCGTGAGGATGTGTCGTTTGAACTTTGTATCATTTGTCAGGGAACTAGCCAGGTCAAAGATACGATTTTCAACCAGACAAACCAGGGTATTGCTGCCATCAGAGAGGCGACCGAGCTCCGATGCAAACTTAGACACTATGAATTTCGATCAGCCGTGGACAGGCTTTCGACTCTCTTTGCAGAGCCTCCAGAAAGTCTCCCCAAACTTAAATGGCATAAGCTATGTTACTCTGCATACACACACAAGGGGAAAATAAATGCTAAGCTAGCCAAGGAACAATCGAAAAACGAAAAAGATCCTGAAAGAAAGAGTGTTTCGGCTGAAGCATGTCCGTTTTTACGCAGTAGTACTACTAAGATGAACTGGACATTGTGTATGTTCTGCCAGAACTTTGACAAGAAGCAGAAGACAAGTCGTGTCACAACCTTCAAAATGAGTAATGAAATTACGGAAAAAGCTAAATTTGTACATAACATCTTAGTCCGTACTGCAAATGAGAATGATTTAATCTCAGCTGAGGCATGTTACCATGTTAACTGTCTTAGTAAATTCTTTAGGGATGTCAAAAGGGCGGAAACTGAAAGCAAATCAGCAGACATGGCGATATCATGGTTGTGTCAAGAGCTGCGTCACTCTGCTGAGAAAGGGCACGTATTTGAACTATCTGCAGTGTTCGAGAGGTACAAAGAGTTAGCCAGTGAGTGCGACGGCACAATTCCTACATCGTATCTTAGTAGACTGGGGACTTTTAAAGAAACTTTGTCGAATTGCATTGGGGACATTTATGAATTTCTTGTGCTAAGAAATTTGGCGCCTTCAGAGAAACAAACTTTGCTTCTTCCACGACATTTCAGTCACATACCTCTTTCAGAAATGGTGTGCGGTCAGAACAGTGCAGACTATATTCCCATATTTAGACAACAGGATGATCATTTTCTGTCTTTAGTGCACGTTGCTCTGCAACTCCGCAGTGATATCATGTCACATCCTGCATTCGAAGGTTGCGATGTAAGCGAAAAAGCAGAGTTGGCAAGTGTACCACCATCTGTACTCATGTTTGTGAATATCTTGCTTGGAGGCCAAAGTAGTGTCGATGCTGAGTTTGACGAAAGTGAGATGTCTGAAACTGGTTGGGTGAAGAAGACAAGGGTCCTTAGCATTGGACAAGACATGGTCTATGGTGTATGTGGAGACAAGAAGGCACCGCCTAAACACGTTGGAATGGGTATGACGCTGCACCAGTCAACTCGATCAAAGAAATTAGTTGAGCTATTCCATAATGCTGGGCACATAATCAGCTATAACCGGGTTCTTAGGTATGACACTGCCATGGCTGAAAACACTCTGAAAGCGCTTGATCAAGAAACTGGGGCAGTTGTTACCAGCAACCTGGTTTCGGGACGATTTGTGCATTTTTCTGGCGACAATATTGACATCAATGACTCTACCCTAGATGGCAAAAATACATTTCACGCTACTCAGTTAGCTGCCTGGCAGAGGGGGCCATCTGCTGAAAGCGGTCTTGGAGACATCAAACCATCCAATACGTCAACGTTGGATATACCAACAGCAGTTGAAAAGATCCATGAGGTATACATCAACAAGGATACCCTCATTCCCGAGTTTGGAGAGGTTGAAACAGGATGGTTTCTTAGGGAGAAAGATACTGGCAGTGCTCTTCAAGACAGTGAACATCGGGACATGGCATTCTTAGCATCTCGCCAAGGAGAAAGCGAAAGATATTCCTGGACCACGTTCAACCAGTTGCACAGCACTTTGGATGAGAGCAGGAACAATTAAGAAACGGAAGTATGTTCCTGTGCATGACATAAAGTCGGAACTTGGACTTGCTGATCATGTCTATGAGACTTTACCAGCATTTCATGCGTTGACAGGATGCGATACGGTTTCATTTTTCTCAGGACACTCAAAGAAAACAGAATGGGATATCTTCCTTGAACACAACAGTCTGCTTCAAGATCTTGGCAAGTTTCCGACACCATCAAAGAAGGTCACAGAAGATGCTGAAAAGTTCATTTGCCATATCTACAAGGAACCATCTGAGAACTGTAATCAAGCCCGCATTAAACTGTTCAACAAATGCCATGCAACGGAGACCCTACCTCCATCTAGTGATGCAGCAAAGTTCCACATAGAGCGTGCAAACTACCAAAGTTTCATTTGGAGAGAGGCCAGTAATCCAATGACAGATCTGCCACCGCCGACTGATTGTGGATGGAAACTCGTTGATGACAAGTTGTCACCGGTTCTTACAACTTTACCGTCAATTCCAAAGGGATGCCGAGAACTTACTCAGTGTGGTTGCAAGAAAGGTTGCAGTTCTGATAGTTGCTCTTGTCGGAAGTGGGGGAAACAGTTCTGCACTGAGGCCTGCAAGTGCAATGCCAGTGAAACACCATGTCGAAACAGGCCAAAGTAGGGGGGGGGGGGGGGGGTCAGAGCTTACACAGTTAAGCTAATTGGCATTCCCCTGGATGGCTCCTCCTTCCAGCCAATCAGTCTGACAGACTGCAATTGATTCAGGATTAATTAAGAATACATGTGATAATGATCAACTGCCTGCACTCCAAACATGTTTGCCATGAAGTGCATTTTGCGCCTTGTGCCATGTAAGTGCACTTTGCGCCTTGTGACCGTTAGCCTTAATTAAGTGGCTAATTAGTCAAATATTGACATTTAGTAGAAAACAATCTTGCTATTATATAGGACTCAGGTAAACCACTTCACTGATGGTATTTAAGGCAACAATTCAAGTGAATTAAAACAGTATGTCAAAAAACGAAAAGTTGCTTCATTACGGATATATTCACAAAAATCTGATTTTTTCCCTTCACAATTCCCTTTACTTTCATAATTGTGAAAAGCTGTAGTAACCTTACCAGACAAAATACTGTAAAATAATTGAAATGTACAGATAGGTGATGTAAAATAAAACATTTTTTCAAAAATTTTGAATTTTGCACTCATTGACCTTTGACCTTGATTAGTGACCTAATTACGCATTTTTGGGCTTGGCAAACAACAGATTCGTATTCAGCACGAAAAACTACCCCAGAAAAAGTGGTTTGCTTGCTTTTACTCAAAAATGCCTCATGAATTCACGTTTCCCAGAAATTTGACTAGTCTATTGTTTTAATCCACATTGGTGGAGATAGAAATTTGGCACTGGCGTATCTTTCATTTTTTGCAAATTACACAATGGCGTTAATGACAAAAAAAAAAAGAGTTTTAAAAATTATTGACAAAGCTACCTATCTCAAAAGGCTATCATATCTTATTACACATATCAACCCTATAAACATTTTAGTACTACTTTGGTTTGGTCCCCCCAGGTGGTACCGATATCTGCTCTGGCCCATGGACTACATGTAATGATGTGGGCGGAGGCATATCGGTCGACATCGTGACGTCGAAGAGTGACGTTTTAGTTTATTTTTATTTTCTTCCTCCTGCCATCCAACACAAATGAGCTGCCTTCTACCCCACTAATGATGTATCTGATGTAAGAGACTGTTCTAGTCGGTTATTTGAGAAAAAAGAAGAAAAATACCCCCCCACCCTCCACCCCTGTCATTTTAGTAATTTTGCTGTGCGGGGTTAAAGGCTGTCAGTCAGCCATCTTTGGTCGGTTGGCAAAACAAAATCTTCTGCATATGTATACTCGTGTATTGTCTTTGTGCCAAGTTTGACGAAAATCAGTCCATGCATGTCTGAGAAATGGATGGGGACACGTTTAAGTAACAAAATGGCCACCAGTCGACCATCTTAGACCTGATCTCGAAAAGAAATGACGTGTGTATGTAAGCCATCATTCATTATCTGTGTGCCAAGTTTGAACAAATTGGTAAATGCATGTCCGAGAGATAGTTGAGGACGTGGTCAATATTGGGTTGTTGTTTTTTTACAACTAAAATGGCCACCAGTCGGCCATCTTGGACCTGATCTCGAAAAGAAATGACGTGCGTATGTAAGCCATCATTCATTATCTGTGTGCCAAGTTTGAACAAATTGGTAAATGCATGTCCGAGAGATAGTTGAGGACGTGGTCAATATTGGGTTGTTGTTTTTTTACAACTAAAATGGCCACCAGTCGGCCATCTTGTATCTGATCTCAAAAAAAAAAATGTTGTGCATATCTATGTAAGCCATATTTCCTCAATTGTGTGCCAAATTTGAACAACATCGGCAAATGCATGTCCGAGAAATGGTTGAGGACGTGTTCAACATTGGGTTTTTTTTGTTTGTTTTGTTTTTTTACAACCAAAACGGCCGGCAATCTTTGATCGCATCACAAAACAAAATGGTGTGCATATGTGTACAATCATGCATTGTCTTTGTACCAAGTATGAACAAAATCTGTTCATACATCTCCGAGATATGGTTACTGATGGACGGATGGACAAGACCAAATCCATAAGCCCCTGTTTCCTAAGTCCAGCGGGGGCTAATAATGCACAGGCATGGCTAAAAGACCACTCGTGAGCATTCACCACTCTGTTTAGCACACCAAGCTCCATTTGCATGCTATGCCATGGTTAATTAATTATATATAATCATTTTTGCAGTCCCCTTGATTCAAATAATTAATAACTTCATTGTTCTGTGGAACAAATGTTTTTGCCTCGACAGACGAGTCAACTTTATTTTCCTTTTTTTTTGTACCAAATGTCATTCGTCGTATTTTTATGTCTGTGCTTTAAAATCTTTTCCTTGAGCTATGAATGGCTTAAAAAAACAAAAAAAACAAACAACATTTGAACCATTTTTTGTCCTTGCTAATAAAGGTAAAATGTTTATGCTCGTAGATGCAGTTATAACTTATCACATCCCATCATAATTTTGTTGTTTTTCTGTCTCTTTGTAGGGCTCCTTTCTCGGAGATTTCTGCTGCTCCATGTGCTGTACTGGGTGTGTGCTTGTGCAAACGGCCAGGGTAAGAATTGCTCCTGTTGAGGTGGTCGTAGTAGACCCACTGTGTCATAGATTAAATGATCTTGCAAGGTAGTAATGAATGAGGGTGTTGCAAGAAAAAGACAACTATGCCCATTTGGCTTGCACAGAATCTCATTTTAACACATCACGTGATAACTGCTGTTAGGAAATATGGTCCGTGACCGTTGCCAATGATGTTGAAATTACGAAATGTGCTCAGAGTGTGAGATTTCTGGTTACTTTCACTCATTTAATTTGACTAGTTGGTTGGTCCTGGGATTTCGGAAGAGTTCAGTGTGAACATCGGTTTGAGGCAGGGAAGCGCTCTCAGCCCACCCGTGTTTATCATGGTGATTGAGCTGGTAAGCAGGAAGGTAAACGTGAAAAAATATTCTGGGGAGGATATTGTATGCAGACTGTTAATGTGGAGAGTGGGCAGGAGGTACTGGGGGAATGGAAGGAGGCATTTGAGAAGCATCGGTTGAAGATGAGCATGGAGAAGACTGAAGTGATGTGGGTCGGGCAGCAGAGAAAAGAAAAGAAGTGAATATCTGGTTAGAGGGGAAGTTTTTCGGAGGGACTTCTGTGAATATATAAATGAGAAGGAAGAATAACCAGTTCTGCATTGGGTTTTTCCATTTCACGGGGCTTTGTGGGTTTGCTTCTGGAATAAATTAAAGTTTGAAAAACGGAAACTGCCCAACATTACCCTTTCCAAGAAAGATCTACGGTGGAACAAATGGCTCTGACATGGACTATGGTACATGGTACATCAATCACTCCAGATTGAAAGATTCTTTCATCAAATTGCATTGTTTTTGTTTGACAGTATGAAGAAATATGTCATTTCTTGTTTCGAGTCACTTTAATCGAGGTGCGATATTTTATTATTTATGAGTAAGCAACAACACTCGTTGAGCAGTAAGGGTGGGGAAAACCGCCAATGTCATAACTCTTGTGAACAATTGAGGAAGAAGCGGATTAAAGCCTGAACCTTGCCACTTATTTACCAGTTCGCAAACCTCGAGCCTGATGTGACAGTTTGTTTCGTGGATGAATGCACTGGATTTGGGAGTTGCTTCCTCTTGGTTATAGACCTCACTTCGCTGGGTACAAAGTGGGTTAGCGACACATTGCATCAAATTGAACTACTGCTGTGTGTAAATCGGACCTGTGATTGGGCATTGAACACGGTTTTTTGTTTTTTTTAGAGGGGGGGGGGGGGGTTTATATACAGGGTCGAGGCTCATGAAAGAGCTAACATTTATCACACAAAAAAATCAAATAGACACATAAAACATATAATAATGGGAGTGGTAGACAAGATGGGGAGAGAAGGGGAAGCACACAAATGCAACATTTGAGAGCAGGGAACGTGGGACGGAGAGGGCTTGGGGGGAGGAGGCATGGGAAGGGAAGGGGGGGGGGTGGGAGAAGTATAAAACACAAGGACACTGCAAGGACTTCCAGGAAAGAAGTTGGTATTTCCAAACAAGTGAATCTG
Organism: Myxine glutinosa; assembly: GCF_964187855.1. Lineage (NCBI taxonomy): Eukaryota > Metazoa > Chordata > Myxini > Myxiniformes > Myxinidae > Myxine > Myxine glutinosa. Next base: position 169,416,040 of record NC_136267.1, on the reverse strand, counting down.
GGGTGAAATTAGCGGGGGTAGAAAAGATCAAGGTTTTGGATGGGGGAAGATAAGAGATGGTGGTGAACAGCTGTTTTAAAGACCTGGAGGGAGGAGTGGGATTGAAGAGAGTGAGGGAGTTTGTTCCAGAGGCGGGAGAAAAGAGGAATGAAGGAGTGAAGGTGAGCAGAGTCTTTATTTTTGGCAGTTTAACCATAAGAGGGTTGCTGGCAGATCTTGGGGGACAGAGCCCAGAAAGAGCTGGGGGGGCAAGGCCAGAGAGGAGTCTGAAGAAGACAGAAAGACCACCTACCTGCCTGCGGTGAGTAAGTGAAAGGCCCTTAGAATCAGCTTCATCGGCCTGATTCCAATGATTCTGAATGCTTTGGTTTCAACAGCGTGAAGACGAGCTAGGTGTGAGGCAGGAGCACCAGCCCAGATGGGAGAACAGTATTCCATTGAGCTGCGGATGAAAGCCTTGTATGTGGTGAGGAGCTCAGGTGTGCCAAAGAAGGACTTCGCACGACGGATGATGCCTTGCTAACTTGAAAATCACAACAAACCCAATTTGTTATCAATGTTCGTCTTTCATTAATCATTCACTTTCTAAACTCCCCTCTTGCCCCTCCCATCCAAATCCCCCCCCCCCCTTGCACCTACACTCCTAAACTCCCCCCTTGCCCCTCCACTCTTAAACTCCCCCCTTGCCCTTCCCCTCCTAAACTCCCCCCTTGCCCCCCCATCCAAATCCCCCCCTTGCCCCTCCACTCCTGAACTCCCCCCTTGCCCCTCCCCTCCAAATCCCCCCCTTGCCCCTCCACTCCTGAACTCCCCCCCTTGCCCCTCCCCTCCAAAACTCCCCCCTTGCCCCTCCCCTCCTAAACTCCCCCCTCACTCCTCCCCTTCAAAACTCCCCCCCAACCCCTCCCATTCAATTCTCCCCCCATACCATTCCTCTCCAATTCTCCCTCCTCCCCCCTCCTCCTCCAAGCTGCCTCCTCCCCACTTCGTCTCCCTTCTATCTCATACCTCCACCCCCCCAAACCTTCTACTTTCCTCTGCCCCCCCTCAAACAACCCCTCACTGTGCCTCATCCCTTCACCATCAAACCTTTCATCCTCCTCATCCTTCCCTTTCTTGGAACTCTTCTGCAATATCTGACACACTATCAACTGCTCTCCCTACCTCCCCCTCTCATCCTTCATCTTACCCTACTCCTCCCCTCCCCTGTCCTGTACCCGATGCTCCCCCTCTCTCTTCATTAACGGTATGGACCTCAAACATCCAGGGCCTTCGCTCAAACCTGACTGATCTCTCCATACAGGTTGCTTCTGACAATCCAGACTTGATCTGCTTAACAGAGACTTTCTTCCTTCAAGATGTCTCTGATTCCTTAATATCTCTTCCTGGTTACTCCCTCCTCCGGTATGATAGACCTGAGCCTCGGCCTGGTGGTGGGGTGGCTATCTTTATCAAAAACTCTCTTCCTCACTCTCCTTGCACTGCCCTCTTTCCTCCTCACCCCCAGGAGTACCTCTGGCTACGGCTTCCTCTCCGCTCCCACCTTTTGTTCATATGTGTTCTGTACCGTCCCCCAAACAGTGATGACTCCATCAACATTTCACTGTCTGACAACATGGACCAACTTCTATCCACTCATCCCAACTCTCTTCCTCATATGTGGTGACTTCAACTGTCATCATGCCACCTGGTTGGGTGTGGGTTCCTATCTCACCAGTCATGGCACCTCAGCAAAGGACTTCTGTGACTCACTGGGATTGACACAATCTGTCAATTTCCCGACCCGGATCTCAGCCAATGGAGTATCTTCTCTTCTAGACTTGATTATGACAAACTTCCCTGCTAATGTCTGCTGCTCTTCTTCTGCTCCAATCGGTTCTTCTGATCATGTGCTTGTCAAAGTGGACATCTCTCTGGCCATTCTCAGAGAGCCTCCTCAAAGTCGATGAGTCTGGCATTTCACTCAGGCCGACTGGGACGGTCTTCAAGCAGCCATCAATCGTCTGGATTGGTCTCCCATCTCCACTGCCTCTGACATCAATTCTTCCTGGGAATTCTTCCAAAGCAAACTGATCTCTCTCATGCACAGATTTATCCCATCTCGCCTTCAGTTGTCTTACCCTTCCTCCCGTCCATGGTACACTGAATCTTGTGGTGAGGCAGTTGCCCTGAAACAACTTGCCTTTGCCTCTTGGAAGGCTAATCCAAATGAAGGCAATCTCAGTTCCTTCCACCAAGCTCGGAACAAGTGTGTGTCTACCCTCAGGAGTGCCAGGAAACACAATCTCTCCTCACTCAAGAATGAACTCTCAAACCTGTCTCCTTCCTCCAAATCCTGGTGGCGTCTGGTCAAATCCGTTTCTGGTGTTTGTTCCCCCTCCATCCCCTCCCTTACCTCAAATGGCCACACAGTTGACATCGCACGTGACAAAGCCGAATGCCTCAACTCTGTGTTTGCCTCAAAATCCTTAGTCCCAAACCCATCTCTCTCTGTTCCCACCTTTCCCAGTCGAACCCAACTGCTCCTGGACTCTGTGGCCTTCTCTCCTGACAAGGTGGAGGAGTTTTTGTCAAACCTCGACTCTGATTCTGCAACTGGACCAGACGGCATCAGCCCACGGGTCCTAAAATCCTGCTCTGCCGCTCTATATCACCCTCTCTCTGTTCTTTTCACCCTATCTTTTGCTCAAGGTCATCTGCCAGCATCCTGGAAATCAGCTAACATTACCGCTTTACAGAAAAAAGGTGCAAAAACAGATCCTTGCAACTACAGACCAACCAGCCTGCTCCCAATTATCAGCAAAGTCATGGAATCCATCATTGCTTCGGATATGAAATCTTTCCTCTTCTCCAATGGCTTGATCTCTGATCATCAATTTGGTTTCAGACCAGGTCACTCTACTCTGGACATGCTGCTTCTGCTGTCTCAACAATGGATGGAGGTCCTCAATGCCAAACAGGAAATCAGAGCTGTCTCCCTTGACATATCACGTGCCTTCGATACGGTCTGGCACCCAGCTCTGCTCACCAAACTCTCCTCCTATGGTATCCATGGAAATCTCCATGCATGGCTTGCGGACTTCCTCTCTGGTCGTAGTCATCGTGTGGCCTTGAATGGATTTCTCTCATCTCCCCTTCCTGTTCAGGCTGGAGTTCCCCAAGGCAGTGTTCTGGGCCCTGTGCTTTTTCTGGTCTTTATCAATGATCTCTCCGACTCTCTGGAAAATCCTCTCTATCTCTTTGCTGATGACTCCACTCTCTGCCGCTCCATTCCTCTTCCCTCAGATCGGCAGTCTGCAGCCTCCTCACTCTCTGAAGACCTGGACAAAATCACAGACTGGTCAAACAAGTGGAACATGTCTTTCAATCCTGACAAATCTCACTCTCTTACTTTGTCTCTCCGAAAAGATCGACTGGACAACCCTCCCATCTACTTTCTCAACCATCCTCTCCAAGAAGTTCTGTCGCTCAAGCTTTTGGGTCTCACTATCTGCCATGATCTTTCTTGGGAAAACCACATTTCCAAGCTGGCCTCCAAAGCCAGTCGCCGACTGGGCATCCTCCGTCGTGCGAAGTCCTTCCTCGGCACACCTGAGCTCCTCACCACATAGAAGGCTTTCATCCGCAGCTGAATGGAATACTGTTCTCCCCTATGGGCTGGTGCTCCTGCCTCACACCTTGCTCGGCTTCACGCTGTTGAATCCAAAGCTTTCAAAATCATTGGAATCTCCCGCGATGAAGCCATCTCTGAGGGCCTTTCACTCACTCACCGCAGGCAGGTAGGTGGTCTTTCTGTCTTCTACCGACTCCTCTCCGGCCTTGCTCCCCCAGCTCTCTCTGTGCTCTGTCCCCCAAATATTCCTACAGGTCGCACAAGATCTGCCAGCAACCCTCTGATGGTTAAACTGCCGAAATCTCGGCTCTCTGCTCACCTTCACTCTTTCATTCCTCTTTTCTCCCACCTCTGGAACAAACTCCCACACTCCCTTCAATCCCACTCCTCCCTCCAGGTCTTTAAAACAGCTGTTCACCACCATCTCTTATCTTCCCCCATCCAAAACCTTGATCTTTTCTACCCCCACTAATTCACCCCAGATCCACCTTGTTTGAAATTCCAACTTCCTTCCTGGAAGTCCTGGCAGTGTCCATATGTTTATACCTCTCCCACCCCCCCCCCTCCCCTTCACATGCCTCCCCCCCAAAGCCCTCTCCCTCCCACAGATCTCTCGATGTCTCCATGTCTCTCGGTACCTGCTCTCAAATGTTTTGTTTGTGTCCTTCCCCCTCTCTCCCCATCTTGTCTACCGCTCCCGATATTATTTGTTGTATGTGTCTGTTTGTCTTTCTGTGTGATTAATGTTCGCTCTTTCACGAGCCTCGATCTTGTATGCAAAAAAAAAAAAGAAAAAGAAAAAAAAAAGTGAGATTTGTCAGGATTGAAAGACTTGTTCCACTTGTTTGACCAGTCTGATTTTGTCCAGGTCTGCAGAGTGAGGAGGCTGCAGACTGCCGATCTGAGGGATGAGGAATGGAGTGGCAGAGAGTGGAGTCATCAGCAAAGAGATAGAGGATTTTCAAGAGAGTCAGAGAGATCATTGATGAAGACCAGAAAACAAGTGTGCAGTGGGAACTGAGAATTTCTGAGAACACCAAATTTTAAGTGTGCAGTGGGAGAGGAAATGCCATGGAGGTTAATTTTCACATACTGAGGAAGTCTCGAGCATGTAAAAAGTTGAGCTTTGATACCAAAGGAAATAAAAACCTTTTCATGTGTTGTGGCATCAAAAATGTGTCCTGTGGTAGCCATTGGCACATATGTTACCGTGTTGCCTGCCACAAAAAGCGCCATATTTGTGGTAACACTATCGACCAAATACTTTTGATAAAGGCATTCTGGAGAAAGATTATGCAAATTTTAGCTCTTTCACGAGCCTCGATGTTGTATACATACAAAAAAATTAATCGGCACTGACATTTGGAGCCATCATCCAAAAGGGCAAATGGCATGTCACCAACTGCCTCCAGCCATCGACGGATGTCTGCAATGTCGAAGGCAGAGCATTAATGACTCGGTCATATCAGGACCAAAGGTGGAGGAGCGGTGGTCAATCTGCATGCATCAAGGCCGACTGAGCTTGCCAGCCAACCACTGAATTCTGAAGCTCAGGAGGGCAGAAACTAATTCATGGATTGACGGATACACCCCTCTGGTTTTGGTTTTGATGTTGTCCTGACTGATGAATCACCCTGATGTAATAATGCCCCTGGCTGACAGGATAGCCTACAGTTATGCATACTTGCCTCGAAGCTTTCTAGCCTGGGTTACAATCCCGACTTAGCTATAAACTGTCATAAGTGTTTCACAAGCAGTGATTCATCAATGTGTCATGTCCCTCAGACGGATGTTAACCTGGGCGTTAAACGCACCCATCCATTCGGCAAGTTTTGTCATCATCCGTCCACAACGTTTTGTAACATTGCCGCATCATTCCGCCCCCATTTCTCCATGGTGAAAAATAACTTCAAAAATTCTCGTATCCGGATTCGCATCTTCACCAAAGTCAAATATATTTGTCCTTGTCATGCCCAAACTGTTCAAGTTTCGTCCGAATAAATTTCGTCAGGGCCAACCCCCGATTTATTTTACTGCCATGAACAAACTTTGGTACTCCACGGGTGATGGTTGGTTGGATCATGTTTCATCTTGAATTGTGTGTAGCTTCACAGAAGAAAGCAAACACCTATTGGGGTGGGAGGGGGGGGGGGGGAGCAGGTGGGTGAGGACTGAAGAAGTCAAATATACTGTAGACCCCTTTAGACCCTTTTTTTTTTTTTAATGCCATGAACAAAATTCAATCCATCACAGGTGATGGCGGTTGGGGTTAAGTTTAATCGAAATTGTGTGTAGTTTTGGAGAAGTTGCGGTTGTTTAAATACAGCCTGACTGACTTGCTGACTCGCTGATGGACCCCACCGCACCGATGCTAATACATCCCCTGAATAATTTTTGTTCTCGGTAAGCTAAAAATGAGTATGGGGTCATAATGTCAATATCACTTGGATATTGTGGGGTTTTAACCCGTAAAAGTATCTTTAGAAAACACTTCATCACTATTTAGAAATGTTGGGAACCTTTGGAAATCTAGGTGAGTTGGTCGTTTTTCCATTTCCCACTCACTGCCCTATCCATGTTTTGAGTTGGAAGGAGGTCTTGAAATTGGAACAATCTACAATTCCCTTTCTTTGGCCCTTTGGCAGCAAGTTTGGAAATTATTTAGGTTTTTTTCTTGTAATAATAATAATAATAATAATTCATTTATTTTGTATAGCGCTTTTCATGAAGCCCAAAGGCTCTTTGACAGAGTGCAAACCAAATTGGGGCAAATTGGGGCAAATTGTAGTGGGGCAACTTAGCATAACAATTGTGCATTTTGTGAGGAAAGCACCAAATTTGGCACACTAGTAGACTATCATATTATGAAAAGATCTGGATATTGGGCCATCTCAGATTCAGAGATTTGATTTTTGCAAGATTTCGATTCGATTGGGATCGAAGAGAACACCTTCTTCGTCTTCTGTACAGTGAAGTTGCCAGCCCTGAATTCTCTCGCTACATCTGGGTGCTTCATTGGGAGTGCAACCATGTCCCTCAGGTGAACAGGGACCCACCTGGCATAGTGTGTGTGGTCTAAGGCATGGACCCATGGGACCAGTTCCGTCAGGGCATCAAGTTACATCGTGAGTGAAGCCTGCCGCAGAGAACGCACGTAGACCAGTACCAACATCTCTAGTTCCAGCACAGTTGCCCAGTACTGAAAGTTGGGAATGTCTTCTCTCCGGTGACACCAGTCTTCGAACTCGGGCAGGTCTTCTGCATCATCAGCATATGTCATACAGTGGCGTTCATACGCACGGTGTTGCAGGATGTGCAGTGCCGCTGCAGTGATTTGATGAGCTCTTCTTGTGCGGGTGATGTGGGCAGCTCGCAGTAAGGAGTCGGCCGTCCCTGGCGTTGCAATCTCAGCTTGCAAATCTGCAAAATCTGCAAATCTTGCAAAAATCAAATCTGAATCTGAGATGGCCCAATCAATATCCAGATCTTTTCATAATATGATAGTCTACTAGTGTGCCAAATTTGGTGCTTTCCTCACAAAATGCACAATTGTTGTGCTATATTTAGCTTAGCTGCCGGACTATTGAGCAATATGCCTTTGGAATTTTGTTTTGATGTAAAATTTGTTTTTTAACCTCAAATGTCACAGTTCATGGAACAGTGTAAAACTTGATATCTTCCGATGTGATTCACTATGGATGGCCCCCTTCCGTGTGACGTCTCCAGCAGCTCTGCTAACTGGAATGTATTTTTCTGCAGGAGCTCCGGGCTCCCCTGGCCGAACAGAAGATGAGCAGGCGTTGACCTGAAATTAGATTCTTGATATAATGTATAAGTGAATGAAGTCATAGTTTCATGAACTCCGGAAGTTTTTTTTTTTTTTTTTTTTTTTTTTAAATAATGTATTTCCATGCCATCCTTTACAAACTACATTTCGGAACTTGTATCAGTTGTGCAGTTTGCTTTTTAATATTGTGAAGTGTGTAAATTTGTTTTGCCTTTGGCATCGAACCTGAACGACATTCGTATTCATTGATGTGCGATGATGGACATGCTCTCTGCTGCACAATAAATGCGCCCCCTCCAGCCCAAGGGCAAATTATTGGATTCTGTGAAGTTTCTAACAGCTACAAGGATGATCCAGGTGAAATTGGCCAAAGAATCAGAAACCGCTGATTTGGTTTGATTGTGGGTGGTTGGAGGGCTTGCTGGTGGGCACCTTGAGAATGAAAGGAAAAGATTGTTCGAAGAAGAAGGAAGAAGCCAAGCCAAAAATTGCAGCTAACCCTAACCATAACCGTTGTGCAGCTACCCGATCAATTTTCAGCCCTGGTACACTGGATCCTGAGTGGATGTGGTTGCGGTCAATTGGTTTGCTTTTTCAACATTGAAGCAAACTTGACAAAGGTAGCTGTGTTACTCCGCAAAGCTTGCAACAATCTTTGGCATCTCGATGCCACTTGGAAAAACGTTTTGCAAAGGCCAAACCAGTTTCCTTCCCCAAAGCCACAGTGGGACCTTATCCAGTCTGCTTCTGGTGTTTGCTCCACCACCATCCACTCCCTCGCCTCAAACTCGAATGACTTCAAACTCTGCCCCGAGGATGAGGTATAATGTTTGAAACTAACACCATACTGCTCTGTCCCCACCTTACCGTGATGTACCCACTGTCTAATGGACTCTGTCCTCATCTGAAAAGGGAGAGAATTTATTATTATTTTTGGTCCGACCCCGATTCTGCTTTTGCGAGGAGCCCAGTTGGTATCGGTATCCCTGTTCTCAAATCCTGCTTTGCTGTTCTTGCTTCTCTGTCTGCACTGTTCACTCTGCTTTTGCCAGCTTCCAGTTGCTGGATAGTTGGCTCACATTTGAGGAAACCGCATAGATTGCAGTTTTCGGTATTTTTATTTTATTTTATTTCTTGTTCATTCCTTCCCTTTTTATTGTATCCGAATTGCTCTGCTGAATGACGGACAGTGCATAACACCATGCCGTTACTCTTCTATGAGCCTTGCTCTTGTAGCTTGTGTATATATATATATATATATATATACAGGGTGTTTCAAAAAGATGGACCCGATTTGAAATCGCTATATCTCTGCAACCACGAACCGCCCATAAATGAACCTCTTACCACTTGAAAGGGCGGGGCATAGAGTTTCAAATGACCACCGCTAGATGGCTCTCCCAGCGCACCAGCAGCCTCTAGCCTCAGTCGTTCGCAAGATGGCGACCCCGCAACACAAGGCGTTTTGCGTTCTGCATTTCAGCAAGACTGAATCCGTAATTGCGGTGCAGCGTGCGTTTCAACGGCGTTTTGGCATTGATCCGCCAATGCCAGAGCATTCGTCGTTTGTACCGACAATTTGAGGAAACAGGCTGTTCATGTAAGGGGAAGAGCCCAGGGCGACCACGCACTTCAGAGGAAAACGTGAAGAATTCAAGAATTTTCTGCGTAGCCCACGCAAGTCCACTCGTCGTGCCAGCTGAGAACTTACGATCCCTCATACGACTGTTTGGCGTGTGTTCAGGCGACGTGTAATCCCGAGGCCATACCCGTTGCAACTGGTACAGGCTCTTCGTACAGGTGACAAACGAAAGCGTGTAGAATTTAGTGATGCGATGTTACAGAACAGGGAAGACGACAGCTTCTTACCGCGTTTGATTTTTAGTGATGAAGCAACGTTTCATCGAAGCGGTAAAGTTAACAGTCACAATGTGCGCATATGGGGACTAGAGAATCCACACTAAACTGTAGAGCATGAGCGTGATTTCCCGAAAGTGAACGTGTTTTTTTTGTTGTTGTTGTTTTTTGTATACTAAATCGAGGCTTGTGAAAGAGCTAACATTTATTTCACGAACAAATCAACCAGACAAACAAAATATATAAAAAGAGGGAGCGGAAGACAAGATGGGGAGAGGAGGGGAAGCACACAAACACAACATTTGAGAGCAGGGAGATGTGTGGGAGGGAGAAGGCTTGGGGGAAGGAGGCGTGGGAAGGGGGGAGGGGGGGTGGGAGAAGTATAAAACACAAGGACAACAAGGACTTCCAGGACAGAAGTTGGTATTTCAAAAAAGTGGATTTGGGGTGAAATTAGCGGGGGTAGAAAAGATCAAGGTTTTGGATGGGGGAAGAAAGGAGATGGTGGTGAACAGCTGTTTTAAAGACCTGGAGGGAGGAGTGGGTTTGAAGAGAGTGAGGGAGTTTGTTCCAGAGGTGGGAGAAAAGAGGAGTGAAGGTGAGCAGAGTTTTGATTTTGGCAGTTTAACCATAAGAGGGTTGCAGGCAGATCTTGTGTGACCTGCAGGAATATTTGGGGGACAGAGCCCAGAGAGAGCTGGGGGGGCAAGGCCAGAGAGGAGTCGGTAGAAGACGGAAAGACCACCAACATGCCTGCCGTGAGTGAGTGAAAGGCCCTTGGAGTTGGCTTAATCGCGGGAGATACCAATGATTCTGAACGCTTTGGGTTCAACAGCGTGAAGACGAGCTAGGTGTGAGGCAGGAGCACCAGCCCAGAGGGGAGAGCAGTATTCCATTGAGCTGCGGATGAAAGCCTTGTATGTGGTGAGGAGCTCAGGTGTGCCAAGGAAGGACTTCGCACGAGGGAGGATGCCCAGTCGGCGACTGGCTTTGGAGGCCAGATTTGAAATGTGGTTTTCCCAGGAAAGGTCATGGCAGATAGTGAGACCCAAAAGCTTGAGTGACAGAACTTCGTGGAGAGGATTATTCAGAAAGTGGATGGGAGGGTTGTCCAGTCGGTCTTTTCGGAGAGACATCATAAGAGTGTGAGATTTGTCAGGATTGAAAGACATGTTCCACTTGTTTGCCCAGTCTGTGATTTTGTCCAGGTCTGCAGAGAGTGAGGAGGCTGCAGACTGCCGATCTGAGGGATGAGGAATGGAGCGACAGAGTAGAGTCATCAGCAAAGAGATAGAGAGGATTTTAAAGAGTCAGAGAGATCACTGATGAAGACCAGAAAAAGCACAGGGCCCAGAACACTGCCTTGGGGAACTCCAGCCTGAACAGGAAGAGGAGCTGAGAGAAACCCCTTCAGGGCCACACATTGACTATGACTAGAGAGGACGTCCGCCAGCCATGCGTGGAGATTTCCATGGATACCAAAGGAGGAGAGTTTGGTGAGCAGAGCGGGGTGCCAGACCGTATCGAAGGCACGTGATATGTCAAGGGAGACAGCTCTAATTTCCTGTTTGGCATTGAGGACCTCCATCCATTGTTGAGAAAGCAGAAGCAGCATGTCCAGAGTATAGTGACCAGGTCTGAAACCAAATTGATCAGAGATCAAGCCATTAGAGAAGAGGAAAGATTTCATATCTGAAGCAATGATGGATTCCATGACTTTGCTGATAATTGGGAGAAGGCTGATTGGTCTGTAGTTGCTAGGATCTGTTTTTGCACCTTTTTTGTGCAAAGCGGTGATGTTGGCTGATTTCCAAGCAGATGGCAGATGACCTTGAGCAAAAGAGGGTGAAGAGAACAGAGAGAGGGAGTGAAAGAGCGGAAGAACAGGATTTTAGGACCCGTGGGCTGATGCCGTCATGTCCAGTTGCAGAATCAGAGTCGAGGGTTGACAAACTTTTCCACCTTGTCAGGAGGAAAGGACAGAGTCCAGGAGCAGCTGGGTACGACTGGGTACGGTGGGTACAGAGAGGGATGGGTTTGGGACACAAGATTTAGAGGCAAACACAGAGTTGAGGCATTCAGCTTTTTCACGTGCGGAGTTAGCCGTGTAGCCGTTTGAGGTGAGGGAGGGGATGGAGGGGGATCAAAAACCAGAAACAGATTTGACCAGACGCCATCAGGATTTGGAAGAGGGAGACAGATAAGAGTTCTGTCTTGAACGGAGAGATATTGTTTCCTGGCTCTCCTGAGGGTGGACACACATTTGTTTCGGGCTTTGTGAAAGGAAATGAGATTTCCTTCCGTTGGATTTGCTTTCCAGGAGACGAAAGTAAGTTGTTTCTGGGCAACAGCCTCACCACAAAATTACGTGTACATGGACGGGAGGAAGGGTATGACAACTGAAGACGAGACGGGATAAATCTGTGCATGAGAGAGAGCAATTTTCTTTGGAAGAATTCCCAGGATGAGTTGATGTCAGAGGCGTTAGAGATGGGAGACCAGTCCAGATGATTGATGGCTGCTTGAAGACCGTGCCAGTTGGCCTGAGTGAAATGCCAGACTCGTCGACGCTGAGGAGGCTCTCTGAAAATGGTCAGAGAGATGTCCACTTTAACAAGCACATGATCAAATGAGCCGATTGGAGCAGAAGAAGAGCAGCAGACATTTTCAGGGAAGTTAGTCATAACCAAGTCCAGAAGAGAAGATGCTCCGTTGACTGAGATCCGGGTCGGGAAATTTACAGATTGTGTCAGTCCCAGTGAGTCGCAGAAGTCCTTTGCTGAAGAGCCATGGCTGGTGAGATAGGTACCCACACCCAGCCAACTGGCATGGTGACAAGTGAAATCACCACATATGAGGAAGAGTTGGGATGGGTAGATAGAAGTTGGTCCATATCAGACAGCGAGATGTAGATGGAGTCATCACTCTTTGGTGGACGGTACAACACACATATGAACAAAAGGTGGGAGCGAAGGGGAAGCCGTAGCCAAAGGTATTTCTGGGGGTGAGGTGGAGAGAGGGTAGTGCAGGGCGAGTGAGGAAGAGTGTTTTTATAAAGATAGCAACCCCACCTCCAGGACGAGGCTCAGGTCTATCATACCGGAGGAGGGAGTAACCTGGGAGAGATACTAAGGAAGATAAGGAAGAAAGAGAGGAAGAAAGAGATACCAAGTTTTGTGCCGTTTCTCAAATAAAGGTTTATGGCCCTTTCTTTTTCGAGGGAAAAACAGTTACGGGGCAAACCTATCTCGAAATGCTGCAGAACTGGCTCTTTCCACAACTTAATGAAGATTCCGATGACTTCATTTTTCAGCAAGACGGAGCACCGCCACATTGGCACCTGCAGGTTCGACGTTTTCTAAATGACACACTGCCTCAACGTTGGAGAGGTCGCACGAGACCCCAATACTTGGCGCAACACTCTTGGCCCCCAAGATTTCCAGACATTACACCCTGCGACTTTTTCTTGTGGGGATACGTCAAAGACGGTGTTTTTGTGCCACCATTGGCGACTAATCTGGATGACCTCAAAAACAGAATCACGGCAGCGGTGACTTCAGTGAAAGAAGACACTCTGAGAGACGTTTGGGACGAATTCAACTATCGTCTTGATGTTGTCCTTGCAGCAGGTGGAGGGCACATAGAGCATTTATAAAATGGTTAGTAAAACTTTATAACTCATTAAACCGTTTGTGACTTTTTGTGTAATTGCAACATGTTGCCATCGTGAAATATACTACTTTGAAATTGGGTCCATCTTTTTGAAACAGCCTGTATATCAAGTAATGAACGGCAGTTGGGAATTATATCCACCACATTCATTTTTCCGTTCTCCAACCTATAGCTTTGTCTTTAAAAAAAAAAAAAAACGTTTTGGCCAGCAACCCGGCATGCACTGGGCCTCCACTAGCCTTCATCAAGAAAGGTTCCCTTGTTTGCCTCCTCCCAGATATACCTGGGGGGGGGGGGGGGCGGGGGGATGTGTGGGCCTATTTATCAACCAATCACAAAGCTGTGTTGCGAGACCTCGTGACCATAGACCCATGATCGGCTTATGTTGCAAGTGTTTTGTGCGTGTTTGAGCGGTGTATTGTGTTTTGTTGTCCTTGTTGCCTGTGTCGGTTATGTCCCACTTTGTCCTGGTCCTCCTCCCAGCATCGTTGTCTCTCTGCTGTATTTATGCATGAGAGGTCCGTATGCCTGAGGTAACGCCACAGTCTCCTCTGTCAACGGTGCCCTCGTTTGGCCAGTGTGCCATGCCTCCAGTATTCGCCTCCTGGAATGGTTTGGGGATGCCGCCAGCACATTCACATTGTACCATAGAGGAACATGGCCGCCCTTATTCCATGCTTGGGGACAGCAGATCTTTCCGGGTGCATACACTCAAATGCCTTCTGGTGTTCATTAATGCGCTGGCCTAAGGTTCTTCCAGTCTCGCCTATGTATTCAGCACAGTCACATGGAATGGTGCAGTCCACACCTGTGCAATCATTCTTTTGTCTTTTGTCTTTGACCTTGGTCAGTGCACGTCTCAAGGTGTATATCGGTTGGTAGTTAACCCTCACCCCCGACCGGTCTCAAAATCCTGCCAATCCTTTGGGCTACTCCTGGCACAAATGGTAGCACACAGAAGCCCTTAGGTGGTTCCTGTGGCACGTCCTGGGTTATTGGAGCTGCCAGTACCATTTCATTTTTTTGGCAGAGGTGGTCTGGGTCGCCATTGGCTTTCAATACCCATTTGAGATGCTTGATCTCTGTCCTTTTGTCCTCCAAGGTGGACGGTATATTCCTTGCCCATGTCACCCCTCGGCCCAAATTGGGCTAAGGGGTATTGTCGTCCGGGCATCCGTCAACTTTTGGTTTCCGTCAATTTCGAGCAGAACGGCTTGTCCGATTAAATCCATGTTTGCAGTGTGTGTTGGGGTTGAGTAGATGAAGGTTCCTTTCGAAAAGGGGTACGCTGCGATTTTCGATATGGCCACCACGGCAGCCATCTTGAAAGTGGTTTCCACCATGCATGTGCTGAGGGGTTACGCCTGCTTTGCGGTGCTATTTATTAACCATGCAAGCAGCACGTTTAACATGCGTTCTTCCTTCTTCGTTGGATCCTTCGTTATACGTTCATAGGTGTTCGTATCATTCAAAAACTCTTGCATTTTGTCCTTGTATGTTAAACGGTCCAATAAAACTGTCGCACGACCTTTGTCCACCGGTACAACCACGATCTTGTCCATCCTGCGCAACTCTTGCAATGCTCGGCGTTCCACTGAATCCAGGTTGAATCCATTTGGGCTGCGGCGAGGTGGGCGGAGTAAAACTGCTGCCACATGTGACAGAACCGCGTTTACGACATCATCCAACAGTTCCGTGATGGCGGTTTCAACTCGTGACACGCTCACATCTGTCGGTATTCCTTTTGGAGTGACCGCAAAATTAAGGCCTTTTCTTAATACACTCACATGTGACTCTGTGAAATGTTTACCGGAGAGATTAACCACCCATCAGTCCTGGAGTGAATCGCTGGCGTTTCCATCGTGCACCAGTTTGTCTTGGAGTGCAGCAAACCTTTTCTCGGGCTTCTCCTTCACTGAACCTGTGGTGGCGATCTTTCTTCCACCTATTTCGTCTTTGACAGCACATTTTACAAACAGGTGTTCGGCACTGCGATGGGCTCCCCGGTGTCTGCGGTGGTTGCCAACATGGTGATGGCAGAGCTGGAGACACGCACCATCCCATCCCTCCTAACACAGCCACGTGTCTGGTCCCGATATGTCGATGACACTTTTGTCATCTGCTCCAGCATGGCTGTTAATACAATCCTGGAGGGCATCAGTGGAACGTTTCCTTCCATCAAGTTTACCTGTGAGGAAGAACAGGATGGGTCGCTTCCGTTTCTGGACGTCTTGGTGAAGAGGAACCCAAATGGAAGCTTAATTACCGCAGTGTATAGGAAACCCACCGAGACCGACTGTTACCTCGATTTTACTTCTTGCCATCCAACGCACCACAAAAGAGCTGTGGTGAATACACATAAAAAGGGCAAGGAATATACCGTCCACCTTGGAGGACAAAAGTAGAGAGATCAAGCATCTCAAATGGGTATTGAAAGCCAAAGGCTACCCAGACCAACTCTGCCCAAAAAAATGAAATGGTACTGGCAGCTCCAAGAACCCAGGATGTGCCACAGGAACCACCTATGGGCTTCTGTGTGCTACCATTTGTGCCAGGAGTAGCTCAAAGGATTGGCAGGATTTTGAGACCGGTCGGGGTGAGGGTTAACTACCAACCGATATACACCTTGAGACGTGCACTGACAAAGGTCAAAGACAAAAGAATGATTGCACAGGTGTGGTACACACCATTCCATGTGACTGTGGTGGAGAATACATAGGCGAGACCCGAAGAACCTTAGGCCAGCGCATTAATGAACACCAGAAGGCCTTTGAGTGTAATCACCCGGAAAGATCTGCTATCGCCAAGCATGGAATAAGGGCGGGCTATGTTCCTCTTTGGTACAATGTGAATGTGCTGGCGGCATCCCCGAACTGTGCCAGGAGTCGAATACTGGAGGCCTGGCACACTGGCCAAACGAGGGCACCGTTGACAGAGGTGACAGTGGCGTTACCACAGGCATATGGACCTCTTATGCATAAATACACCAGAGAGACACGGGTGATGGGAGGAGAACAAGGACAAAGTGCGACATAACCGATACAGGCGACAAGGACAACAAAACACAATACACAGCTCAAACACACACAAAACACTGGCAACACAAGCCGATCACGGGTCTATGGTCACGAGGTCTCGCAACACAGCTTTGTGATTGGTTGATAGAATAGGCCCACCCATCCCCCCAGGTTTATCTGGGAGGAGGCAAACAAGGGAACCTCTCTTGATGAAGGCTAGTGGAGGCTCAGTGCATGCTGGGTTGCTGGCCGAAACGTTGTTTGTTTGTTTTTAAAGACAAAACTTTCGGTTGGAGAACGGAAAAATGGATGTCGTGGATATATATATATATATATATATATATATATATATATATATATATATATATATATATATATATATATATATATATATATATATATATATATATATATATATATGTGGATATATATATATATATATATATATGTGGATATATATATATATATATATATATGTGGATATATATATATATATATATATATGTGGATATATATATATATATATATATATGTGGATATATATATATATATATATATATGTGGATATATATATATATATATATATATGTGGATATATATATATATATATATATATGTGGATATATATATATATATATATATATATGTGGATATATATATATATATATGTGGATATATATATATATATATGTGGATATATATATATATATATATGTGGATATATATATATATATATATGTGGATATATATATATATATATATATGTGGATATATATATATATATGTGGATATATATATATATATATATTAGGGTGGTGCTCAAAATAATTTTTTGGAAATATTTACTGGGACATGGCTTTATGTTGTTCCTTTTGTTCCAAAATGAAAAGACACCAAATATGAAAGCAATCTGATTTTATTTAGGGGTGCCACATCAGCCTTCAAACTAAAGGTGTCTACAAAACTTTTCTATATATGGATCGAAAGCAAAACCAGAAGTTTGTTTTATGAAAATCCACCCTCCACTCACTTTCTTTGTATTCTAGCAAACACAAGTTACAATAGCTGCACAAATAGCACTATATTGCTATGAAAACTCAAATTCAATGATAACAATCCAAATGTTCAGTTCATAAAATGAAGAGACACCATATCACATAATATTAAAAAACCCAAATATGATGAGAAATGTAACTCCTATTTCTGGGCCTGTTTCACCACTGTTGCCTTCTTGGCATCGGGGTACATCTTCCTGTGAGCAGCAACAACTTGGTGCAGAGCTTGCTTTTGCTCTTCATCCTTTGTAAGGAGCTTATTGTAGTCTTGTATCAATGCGACACCCCTTTCTGCCCTGTCGTTCACCACGACTAAGCCACTGGCGGCTTTCTTTGCTTCCTGAAAGCTGGTTTCTTGCTCCCATGAACCAGGAGCTTATCTTATCCATCCAATCAGTTGGGGTCCCTAGGATGCTGAAGAAATGCTTGGTGTGTTTTGTTATGAGGCCAGCGATTGACAGGGCGGTTCCTCGTTTGATAGCTGGTCTCTTTGGAGAGGGGTTTTCACCGTCATTTTTCAATGCTTCAATCATATTGATCTTGCTTTCTTTGTCAATTCTGGTGTCAAAGAATGCAAATGCCACTAGTACTGGGCTCATGTACCACGTGTGGTGGCCAAGTGCCTTCAAGGCTGCCTGAGCCATCTTCTGATTGATTTGTTCAAACTTTTCCAACTTCTTGAAGAGGTTAATGTCATTCAGGGGAGCCTCAATAGCTTGTGGAGCCCGAAACCAAGCCTGTACATGCACAAGGCAGACAAAAATGTTGAAGGCTCGGAGTTCTCTCGCCTCTCGAAGTGTCAAGTGGAACTCTGACCGAAACATGAACACCTGTAGTGAATATAGTGCTTTTGCCATCCATCTGGCTCTGTGCATTGCTCCTGGAGCCATGATCTGGATTCCACGAGGTGGGATTCCTCCCATGTAGATGACAGTCAGTTCTAGGAGTTCACGATAATCATCTCGTGGCTGCTGATCTTTCAAACACACAAGAACGTTTTTGATTCCAACACAGTGTCTATAGATCCCATGGAAGCCTTCCTCTCTGAGAATTGATCGTGAAGAAACTTCCTGTCATCGGGGTTGGTGATTATGGCCTCCGAATCTGCATGCCTAAGATCAAACGTCTTCTCCAAGGAGGCCTTGAAGGATGCTTCCTTTTTCTCTTGGGTCGCACCACCCCGCTTTGCACCTTTTTGGAGGCTCCTCCATTCTTCATATAGCCTCTCCAAACGATGGATGCAGTGCTGCTTCGTCGTTGTAGGTAGGTGAGCTTTTTCCCAGAACTTCACAACCTCTTCAATGGTGAGGGTTGCACTCTCCCGGGCAGTGCGATTCTCCTTCTTCAGGTGATGGAAAAACAGGACAAGAGATTGATGCACAGTCGGGAGCTTGGCACCTTTGATGGCATCTCCAGAAGTGGACCCAATGAGATACACATTATCCTGAGCCCGAGTTTTCAATGAAACACTGGTACTAGCACATGCCATATCTGCAAAATAAGCAAGAATGTGGGTAAAATCCTGTTAATTCTTACTCCACAGGGTCACTCTCTACAAAAGAGCCACAGTCAATAAGTTAGGCCTACATATTACACACTAAAAAAGCGTACCCCTGACCCAGGGAACCTGTACAAAACATGCATGAAAATTGCCCAGATAGCGATCATAGGAAGTCTCAAAACTATATGTATAATATATTGTATATATATAATGTATAATGTGTATTGATGTATATTTATTATTTAATGTATATTTACTATATATTTATTTTTAATATTATATTTAATGTATATATATAATTATGTATTTATTTTGTGTATATACAGCCCAAAAAATGGGAATTCCTATTTTTGCATGGGGGAAAATTCATCACTGATGTGGCACCCCTAAGTATTATTGGATTCCATTCAAATTTGGTGTGGTTTCCTTTGACACCAAAAGGAACAAAAATAGACCATGTCCCGGAGAAAATCTGCATTTTGATTTTTTGAAGCCCACCCTAATATATATATATATATATATATATATATATATATATATATGTGGATATATATATATATATATATATGTGGATATATATATATGTGGATATATATATATATATATATATATATATATATGTGGATATATATATATATATATATATGTGGATATATATATATGTGGATATATATATATATATATATATATATATATATATATATGTGGATATATATATATATATATGTGGATATATATATGTGGATATATATATATATATATGTGGATATATATATGTGGATATATATATATATATATGTGGATATATATATGTGGATATATATATATATATATGTGGATATATATATATGTGGATATATATATATATATATATATATATATATGGATATATATATATATATATATATATATATGTATGTGGGGGTCAACGACCTCAAGGGAAGGAAGAAGAACAAGGATCAGAGCAGCAATGTTTAATAAAATCGATTACAAACACACAGTGTGGAGCAAGGCTCAAGAATGCACCGCCTGACACGCAGCGGGCATTTCCAAGACACTCGCTGCAAAATCAGCAAATAGGCATTTCATATATAGCAAAAATATCAGATAAGAGTCTGCGCTAAAGACAAAGAAAACTGGGCCGTAAAGACCCACCTACCATCGTCCCTTCCTGCAGAAGGCCAAACTTAGACTGAAAAGATGTAAGCATAGGATAGGGTGACCTTTTTTGGCTCTTTATCTAAACACATCAGACCCGAGCGCAGGCCGAAGGAAATATTCTCATAATACCTTCAATGGTTTTCTTGACACTAGGCATAATAGTAGATTAATGATTGAATACACATGCTGAATACAATAACAATCAAAGGATATGTAATGTCTATATTTCTCCCGAGGTTGGTTACGTCCTTGATTTAGGAGACACACTAGAAACTACAAAGATATATAATTAATTATTCCCTTTGTGAAGAAGGCGTTTGGCAACATGTTTTTCCCTGTACGTGGGTTGTGGGCTATTTATCTTATGTCTGGCACATACATTCAAGGTCTTGTTTACTGGGCTAAGGATCCACAGGTTTTTCCTGTATCCTGCACCTCGAGCCTAGAAACCACATTTTGTCCACCCGCCTCTGCCTGCAGCTGAGTTCAAATCAGTTTTCAGAAGCACAATATATAATTTCAGATGTTATCAATTGAGTCATGGGGTTTAAGCCCTAATGGCTAACATATATATATATATATATATATATATATATATATATATATATATATATATATATATATATATATATATATATATATATAGTATATATTATATATATATGTATATATATATTGTTGCGGAACCCAACGTCGGCCTATGGTTCCGCCTTTGAGGGGGGATTATGCCCCTCGTCTGTTACTGACCGACGTGGTCCCTGAAGCTGCACCGCGGCCTCCGAAAAGACCGGTGAGCAGCTTCGTTCGCGACCGCGGATAAGATGTTACTGGATTGCCGAGCGGATGGCAGCCGCGGCCCGAACCGTTAACAATGACTAGACCCGATTCTGAAACGTTGGCCAAATCGTGCCACGGGTATTCAATTGGGAAAAGACAAAGACGACACGGATGTGAAGAAGAAGAAGACAAGAGGTAGGAAATACGAATATGATTTATTTACTATTTACAACCAAAAGAAACCAAGGAAGAAGGAAAGATAATAAAATAAAGACAGAAAGAGGGACGGACCAGAAGGACACAGTGAAAATTCTAGCTTATCTATGCAGTCTTAATTAATACCCAGGACAAGACACACGAAACAGACTATGAGCAAACTCACACGAATGGGGAATGAAGGCAGGAACGGATCGCTGGAGGTGGATGGCTTTGCGGGAGAGGAAGGTTCAGCGGGGATCAGTCGGGCTGGAAGCGGACAGCCGCCGTCAATATTCGAGCTGCGATCACCAAAAACCGCCGCGGTTCCAAACTGCGCGGCGAAGCTCCTCCGGTGCACCGGGCGCTCTCCAAAGCTGCTCCGGTCTCTCTCACGTTCCTCTGGTGGAACTCTTAGAACTCAATGGTTCGCTCTCCGTGCCGCCGTGGGGACGTCGGGTGCTTTCTCAGGACTCCTTTCTTAAACGCAACCACCTTGGACTTGGACTCCTCTCTTTCTTGGAACCTTTTTTGGACTTCTCTCTTTAACGCAACCTGTCTCAAAGGCTTCCGCGCGTGCTTATATAAGGCCGCGGGCGATCAAGCCGCTGGCCTCCAGGACACGCCCATCGGTGAGCTTGCCTCGGCCTTGATTGGTCGGCACGGCTCTGTGGCTCCACCCTTGACGATGGGCGGGCACGCCCTTCTTCTCTGAGTGGGAGCACATGGGCAATGGCGGCGAATGCAGTTGGCAGGAAAGGCTTTAGGAATGGGGCTTTGGGAATGAAAATGAATGGGGATCTACCTTATTTCAACTAGTGGGAACAGAGCCTTAACCTACATAGAATAAGGAAATAAACTACCAACAAGGAGGAAATCTATGATTGGCTAACGTGATTGTTTATGACCTAATTACGGGACGCACTTTGACCTTTATACACAACTGGAGGACGGAGGGTGATATTTTACAATGTACTATACAATAAAAAAACACAATTCTCATATCCACAACAATATACGTGTATATATATATATATATATATATATATATATATATATATATATATATATATATATATATAGTTCTGTTTGTTTTTTTGACGTAGTATATTCGTTATACTGTTTTGGTTCTATACTGTTTTGGTTCTGCTAAAGCAGTTTCTTGGCAATGGGTTATACTGGGTGGTTTGCCATTGCCTTACCTGCATTATTTGGCCATGCTCTATCCTTTTAAATTCTGAATGTCAATTTTAGCAAGAAAGCAGCACGTACCATTCTAAAAGTGCTCGTTTTGGCTCAGTCGCGATTTGAACCATGGACCTCCCAGACTCAGATAGGACAATAACTCTAATCATTACACCACCAAGGCTGGATAGAGATAGAGATATACTGGACTATACAGATTATACTAGACTACACAGGTCTATACAGACCAGATGCAGGATACAGATTATACTGAACAATAGATTATACTGGACTATACAGATTATACAGTGTTGTGTGTACCTCCCCAAATTCCCGTTATGGTGCCCCTCAGTCTCAAGCGGGAACACGGCAAAGATTTGTAATTTTGAGTTTTCTAATAAACCATGGTAAAACCACACCAAATGCAACTGTAAAACAAAACGAGCAATATTGTATTAAGAACTCTCACATACACAATAACAACACTATGATAGAAATTACAGTGAATCTTTCACTTGCATCAACTGAACAATACATATGCTGGTACCATCATTCCCCCAATGCTCTCAAAGCAATAAACTTACGATACAAAGAACGTGAGTGGAATGTAACATTCCCCAAAGTCTGTGCACGGATCCCCACGCTGGTTGAAGGTCGAAGTCGTGCAGAACTGCAAAATGACAGGCAGGTAGGTATAGGCATGGCGGCGAGGAGTTACGAGTTACGAGGTGAGAGGTCGACATGAGAATCAAGCCGATATGGAAACCAACGGCAATCCACACTGATGTCGATATGGGAATCCCAATGGTAAAACAAGATGTACCACGCGGACAGCCTCTTCGAGTACAAAATGGCGTATCGGCCTGTAATGGAGACTCTTGCTTTCCCGCCAACAATAACTCGTGCATGGTAATAAAACCTGTGCCGCAGGTTTAATTGCAATCCCAATGTAGGACGATGTCGTGGGCAATCCCTTTCACGGGAAGCCTCAACTCATTCGAGACAAATATCAAAAAAGTCCGCTCGCAGCCTCAATGCGATTCATGGCTGTGTCCTCTCCATGCCAATCTCCCCCTCTCTTCTCTCTTCTCTTCCGGAGTCTTTGCCGCATTTTTCTTTTTCCTTCACAAACATGTATTTTTACCTTTTAGTAAAGTCATCTCCATTTCACACAAAAATATGAACAACAATATTACCTGAAACTAAAAATCCTACAAGTAAATAATCAACAACAAAGGCAGAAGTGACGAATCCGTAAAAACAGATACAGATTATACTGGTCTATACAGAACTATACAGGACTATACAGGACTATACTGTAGCGGCTGCCGCTGGGGTTTCACAATCGCCTTGCACCTATCAAGGACGCGGAGCGATCACCATGCCGGGCTCGTCCAGGACGCCCGGGCAGGCCCGCGCTCAACTTGCCAGGCCTCGGTCGGGACGCCCGGGCAGGCCCGCCCTCAACTTGCCAGGCCGCAGCCAGGACGCTGGGTCACGCCCCCTGGCGCCGGGCCTGGGCAAACCCCCTGGGATAATAGATATATATTGCTGACCGATAAACGGGTTTTCAGAGTGCCTGAGTGTTTGATTCGATTAAAGCAACTCAGATGAATTCCAGCTTTTTGTCGCGTCCATTCTTCCGATCGACGTGGGAGCCCCAGCTCCTTCAATACACTAGATACAGGATACAGATTATACTGGTCTACACTGGTCTATACAGACGATGCAGATTATACAGGTCTACACTGGTCTATACAGACTAGATACAGGATACAGATTACAGTATACTGGTCTACACAGACTAGATACAGATTATACTGGTCTATACAGACAAGATACAGGATACAGATTATACAGGTCTATACAGACTAGATACAGATTATACTGGCCTATACAGACTAGATATAGATTATGCAGGTCTATACAGACTAGATACAGATATATACAGGTCCATACTGGTCTATACAGACTAGATATAGATTATGCAGGTCTATACTGGTCTAGATACAGATTAAACATGCCTATACAGGACTATACAGGTCTATACTGGACTATACTGGACTATACTGGACTATACAGGACTATACAAGTCTATACTGGTCGAAACAGACTAGGTACAGATTCTACAGGTCTATACAGGACTATACTGCTCTATACAGGACTATACTATACTGGTCTATACAGGACTATACTATACTGGTCTATACAGGACTATACTATACTGGTCTATACAGGACTATACTATACTGGTCTATAGAGGACTATACTATACTGGTCTATACAGGACTATACTATACTGGTCTATACAGGACAATACTATATTGGTCTATACAGGACTATACTATACTGGTCTATACAGGACTATACTATACTGGTCTATACAGGACTATACTATACTGGTCTATACAGATACAGGACTATACCAGTATACCATACTTGTCTATAATATACAGGACTATAGTATACTTGTCTATATACAGGACTATACTATACTTGTCTATACAGGACTATACTATTCTTGTCTATGCAGGACTATCCTATACAGGACTATACTATATTGGTCTGTACAGGACTATACTATACTATACTGGTCTACACAGGACGATACTTTTATGTCGGTTGGGTAAAGCAATATCTAGAGTCAGGTAGATCTGGATAGGTAACATGCTTCGACTGTCGCGATAGGGAATCTACCTTGTAATTTCTGTGTAGTCCGGTTTGTCGGGTTAAGATGTATACCTGTGAACATACCAGGATGTTCGAGTGTTAGATAGGGTAGGGATTAAAGACAAACCCCTGTGTGTCAAACCTGGTAATCAAACCTTTGTACCTTATGGCAATGCACACCTGTAGACACTTAGACAGGCCCTTAGCGCAACATTAAATAACTCCCTTCCCTGACAGTGACTTTGGAAGGAACAGGCAAGGAAACCAGGCCAGGACACCGCCGATGATGGTTGCCGCCAGCTACACCTCCGGCAGGCCTAGCCACATCGAGTGCCACGAGCTATGACCACGCTACAGGCCTGTGTTTCGGTGGAGGTCACTGATTGGGTGGCGTGCCAAGGCTGACGTCACCACCGCAAGGATATATAGGGGTGCGCCGAATGACTTTCTCTCTTGCGGCTCTTGCATTTCAGCAGTGCGTCTGGCACATCGAGTCTCTCTTGCTCTTGCAGCTCGAACCCTCTTGCAGCACGTCCCTCCCTGGCTGTCTTGTGCTCTCTGCGTTTTTCCTCTTGGTCTTGAGAGGTTCTGGTGGTCTTGGCTCGCCATCTGCGTGGTGCTTGGAGCAGTGCTTTTGGTGCATTGGGGCCACGTGTGCGATCGGTGCTTCTGGAGCTTGGAGTTTGGAGCGAGGGACCTCGTGGTGTGCGATCGACTGGAGCTTGGAGCGAGGCCCGGTGGCACGCGAGCGGGGCCGAACGGAGCCGTGTTTGGACGGCAGACAATACAAGACGACAGACGAGATAAGGCCGCACCCACAGAACATTTTACAGGACACGAAGTTTCTTTTTATTAATTAATCTTGCCTTGTTCGTTTCTGAAGTCGGTGTGTGGGATCCCAATTTAGGAATTAGATTTATCGCCGCGTTTCCCTGTCCTGATTCTTATTGCAATAAACCCTTGTATTATTTTCCATTCCCCACAAATCTGGTTCTGTTTGAGTTCGTTTGCCTTCCACAGGTATGCGCTTTTACCGCAGCTTCTACTTTCCTTCTTCTTCCCGCGCTACATAAGTAGAATCTGTGTTTGGTTATCGCCTCAATTAAATCCGTTCTGGTCCATCTGCGACCCCTGGTATTAACCGAAGGGTCCACACGACAATACTATACTGGTCCATACAGGACTATACTATACTGGTCCATACAGGACTATACTATACTGGTCTATACTGGTCTATACTGGTCTATACAGAACTATGCAGACTAAATACAGATTATACAGGACAATACTATACAGGACTATACTGGTCTATACAGAACTATACAGACGAGATACAGATTATACAGGTCTATACAGGACGATACTATACTGGTCTATACACGACAATACTATACTGGTCTCTACAGGACTATACTGGTCTATACAGAACTATACAGACCAGATACAGATTACACAGGTCTGTACACGACTAAACAGAACTATACTGGTCTATACAGAACTATACTGGTCTATACAGAACTATACAGACCAGATAGACTATACAGGACTATACTGGTCTATACAGACCAGATACAGATTATACTGGTCTATACAGGACTATACTGGTCCATACAGGACGATTCTATACTGGTCTATACAGGACTATACAGGACTATACAGGACTATACAGGACTATACTGGACTATACTGGAGTATACTGGACTATACGGGTTCCTCCTCCCTCTGGACTCCCACCCCATCCCTTCTCCTCCCTCCTCACACTCCTTCCCCTCCCTCCTTCCACCCCCACGCTCTCCCTCCAGAGTCGTACCCCTTCCCCTCCCGCCCTCAAATTCTCTCACCCCCTCCCTCTGGCCTCTCACTTCGCACTTTCGCCTCCCTCCCACCTCCTCCCATCCCACACCCTCCATCCCGACTCCTGCCCCACCCCTTCTCCTGCCTCCTCCTTCGACCCCACCCCTCCCTCCGGACTCCCACCCTTTCACCCTGACAGGTGGTGGTGGTGCCTCGTGTGTTTACAGTTTATACAGGTGTTATGAATTGTAATGACATTACAATGACTTGTAATGAAATAAGTTATGAATTGTGAGAAAATGACTGTTTTAAAACTCCATCTACTAATGTGTATCGTGGTAAAAAGGTGATCCTATAAAGGTTCGTCGCGATTAACTATGGGAGCTCAGGGGAGAAGGCAGCCATTACCAAGCAGCTTATTGAGTACTCGCCAGGTAGCTTAAACACTCAAGCAAACACTCGAACGAAAGACGAACTGCATTTGACGTCACAAAATGTGGCGTGGCCATGCGAGATGTGCAAAAAACAGACGTCGCTGCGTGATGACGTCATGAGCAGTGGCGACCTTTTTTTACATACCTTCCACTCAAGCAAATGTGGGATATCATTACCTCCGCCATCAAAGGTGGATGGATGGAGGCTGTTTTCAGCCCTGTCTGTTTGTCCGTTTCTTTGTTTTGTGAACAAAATATCTCAAAGTTGTGGACGGATTCGGACGATATTTGGCAGAGAGGTAGCCTATGTGACAAGGACGAAATGATTCGATTTTGGTGAACATTCGGATTCGGCTACTATAATTTTAAAGTGATTCTTCACCATTGAGTGATATGGCCCAAACTTATATATAGGAGGATATCTCAAAAAGTTGTGGACGGATTTGGACGAAACTTGGTGGACCGGTTGGGTGTCTGACAAGAACGATTCGATTCGATTTTGGTGAAGATCTGAATATGGATTCGGATATGAGAATTAATTAATTTCTAAGTGATTCTTCACCAATGAGTGATATGGCCAAAAATTATATACATGTATAGGAGGATATCTCAAAACGTTGTGGACGGATTTGGACGAAACTTTGTGGACCATTTAGATGTGTGCCTCGGACTAATCGATTCGATTATGGTGAAGATCTGAATATGGATTCGGATATGAGAGTTATTTAATTTTTTTAGTGATTCTTCACCATTGAGTGATATGGCTGAAAGCAACATATAGCAGGATATCTCAAAAAGTTATGGACGGATTTGGACAAAACTTGGTGGACAGGTTGTGTGTGCGACAAGGAAGAATTGATTCCATTTTGGTGAAGATCCGGATCCGGTCAGCAGCCGATCAGCCGATCAGCAAAAATAACAAAAATAGTACATGTCGTAAAATTTAAGCTCTCGAAAGAAAGATCGCACCCGTGTCAGAAGGAAGGGGTTCTACTTGCCTTAAAAAAATTAATTAAATAGGCAAAGCCTAAAAACGAATGCAAAACTTCAGAATTACCTTGTATAACCCATTAGAATTACACTTTAGAATCCTTTAGAATTACCTTGTACAACCCATCAGAATTACACTTTATAACCCATCAGAATTACACTTTAGAATCCTTTAGAATTACCTTGTATAACCCATCGGAATTACACTTTAGAACCCATCAGAATTACACTTTGGAACCCATCAGAATTACACTTTAGAACCCATCAGAATTACACTTTAGAACCCATCAGAATTACACCTTCGAACCTCATCAGAATTACACTTTAGAACCCAGCAGAATTACACTTTAGAACCCATCAGAATTACACTTTAGAACCCATCAGAATTACACTTTAGAACCCATCTGAATTGCACTTTAGAACCCATCAGAATTACACTTTGGAACCCATCAGAATTACACTTTAGACACCATCAGAATTACACTTTAGAAACCATCAGAATTACACTTTAGAACCCATGCGAATTACACTTTAGAACCCATCCGAATTACACTTTAGAACCCATCAGAATTACACTTTAGAACCCCATCAGAATTACACTTTAGAATCCTTTAGAATAACACTTTGGACCCCATCAGAATTACACTTTGGAACCAATCAGAATTACACTTTAGAACCCAACAGAATTACACTTTAGAACCCATCAGAATTACACTTTATAACCCATCAGAATTACACTTTAGAACCCATCAGAATTACACTTTGGAACCCATCAGAATTACACTTTAGAACCCATCAGAATTACCTTGTATAACCCATCAGAATTACACTTTAGAACCCATCAGAATTGCACTTTAGAACCCATCAGAATTACACTTTAGAACCCAGCAGAATTACACTTTAGAACCAATCAGAATTACACTTTAGAACCCATCAGAATTACACTTTAGAACCCATCAGAATTACACTTTAGAACCCATCAGAATTACACTTTAGAACCCCATCAGAATTACACTTTAGAATCCTTTAGAATAACACTTTGGACCCCATCAGAATTACACTTTGGAACCAATCAGAATTACACTTTAGAACCCATCAGAATTACACTTTAGAACCCAGCAGAATTACACTTTAGAACCCATCCGAATTACACTTTAGAACCCATCAGAATTGCACTTTAGAACCCATCAGAATTACACTTTGGAACCCATAAGAATTACACTTTGGACCCCATCAGAATTACACTTTAGAACCCATCAGAATTACACTTTAGAACCCATCCGAATTAAACTTTAGAACCCATCCGAATTACACTTTAGAACCCCATCAGAATTACACTTTGGAACCAATCAGAATTACACTTTAGAACCCATCAGAATTACACTTTAGAACCTCATCAGAATTACACTTTAGAATCCTTTAGAATAACACTTTGGAACCCATCAGAATTACACTTTAGAACCTCATCAGAATTACACTTTAGAATCCTTTAGAATAACACTTTGGACCCCATCAGAATTACACTTTGGAACCAATCAGAATTACACTTTAGAACCCATCAGAATTACACTTTAGAACCCATCAGAATTACACTTTAGAACCCATCAGAATTACACTTTGGAACCAATCAGAATAACACTTTGGACCCCATCAGAATTACACTTTGGAACCAATCAGAATTACACTTTAGAACCCATCAGAATTACACTTTGGAACCCATCAGAATTAAACTTTGGAACCCATCAGAATTACACTTTAGAACCCATCAGAATTACACTTTAGAAACCATCAGAATTACCTTGTAAGTACACTGTAGAACCCATCAGAATTACACTTTAGAACCCATCAGAATTACACTTTAGAACCCATCAGAATTACACTTTAGAACCCATCAGAATTATACTTTGGAACCCATCAGAATTACACTTTAGAACCCATCAGAATTACACTTTAGAATCCTTCAGAATTACACTTTGGACCCCATCAGAATTACACTTTAGAACCCATCAGAATTACACTTTAGAACCCATCAGAATTACACTTTAGAACCCATCAGAATTACACTTTATAACCCATCAGAATTACACTTTAGAACCCATCAGAATTACACTTTGGAATCCTTCAGAATTACACTTTAGAACCCATCAGAATTACACTTTGGAACCCATCAGAATTACCTTGTATAACCCATCAGAATTACACTTTAGAATCCTTCAGAATTACACTTTGGAACCCATCAGAATTACACTTTAGAACCCATCAGAATTACACTTTGTAACCCATCAGAATTACACTTTGTAACCCATCAGAATTACACTTTAGAACCCATCAGAATTACACTTTAGAACCCATCAGAATTACACTTTGGAACCCATCAGAATTACACTTTAGAACCCATCAGAATTACACTTTAGAACCCATCAGAATTACACTTTAGAACCCATCAGAATTACACTTTGGAACCCATCAGAATTACACTTTGGAATCCTTTAGAATTACCTTGTATAACCCATGAGAATTACACTTTAGAATCCTTTAGAATTACCTTGTATAACCCATCAGAATTACACTTTATAACCCATCAGAATTACACTTTAGAACCCATCAGAATTACACTTTGGAACCCATCAGAATTACACTTTGGAACCCATCAGAATTACACTTTGGAACCCATCAGAATTACACTTTAGAACCCATCAGAATTACACTTTGGAACCCATCAGAATTACACTTTGGAACCCATCAGAATTACACTTTAGAACCCATCAGAATTACCTTGTAAGTACACTTTAGAACCCATCAGAATTACACTTTAGAACCCATCAGAATTACACTTTAGAACCCATCAGAATTACACTTTGGAACCCATCAGAATTACACTTTGGAACCCATCAGAATTACACTTTAGAACCCATCAGAATTACACTTTAGGACCCATCAGAATTACACTTTAGAACCCATCAAAATTACACTTTAGAACCCATCAGAATTACACTTTGGAATTCCTTCAGAATTACACTTTAGAACCCATCAGAATTACACTTTGGAACCCATCAGAAATACCTTGTATAACCCATCAGAATTACACTTTATAACCCATCAGAATTACACTTTATAACCCATCAGAATTACACTTTATAACCCATCAGAATTACACTTTAGAACCCATCAGAATTACACTTTGGAACCCATCAGAATTACACTTTAGAACCCATCAGAATTACCTTGTATAACCCATCAGAATTACACTTTAGAACCCATCAGAATTGCACTTTAGAACCCATCAGAATTACACTTTAGAACCCAGCAGAATTACACTTTAGAACCCAGCTGAATTACACTTTAGAACCAATCAGAATTACACTTTAGAACCCATCAGAATTACACTTTAGAACCCATCAGAATTACACTTTAGAACCCATCAGAATTACACTTTAGAACCCATCAGAAGTACACTTTAGAACCCCATCAGAATTACACTTTAGAATCCTTTAGAATAACACTTTGGACCCCATCAGAATTACACTTTGGAACCAATCAGAATTACACTTTAGAACCCATCAGAATTACACTTTAGAACCCAGCAGAATTACACTTTAGATCCCATCCGAATTACACTTTAGAACCCATCAGAATTGCACTTTAGAACCCATCAGAATTACACTTTGGAACCCATCAGAATTACACTTTGGACCCCATCAGAATTACACTTTAGAACCCATCCGAATTACACTTTAGAACCCATCCGAATTACACTTTAGAACCCATCCGAATTACACTTTAGAACCCCATCAGAATTACACTTTAGAATCCTTTAGAATTACACTTTGGACCCCATCAGAATTACACTTTGGAACCAATCAGAATTACACTTTAGAACCCATCAGAATTACACTTTAGAACCCATCCGAATTACACTTTAGAACCCATCCGAATTACACTTTAGAACCTCATCAGAATTACACTTTAGAATCCTTTAGAATAACACTTTGGACCCCATCAGAATTACACTTTGGAACCAATCAGAATTACACTTTAGAACCCATCAGAATTACACTTTAGAACCCATCAGAATTACACTTTTGAACCCATCAGAATTACACTTTGGAACCCATCAGAATTACACTTTGGAACCCATCAGAATTACACTTTGGAACCCATCAGAATTACACTTTGGAACCCATCAGAATTACACTTTGGAACCCATCAGAATTACACTTTAGAACCCATCAGAATTACACTTTAGAACCCATCAGAATTACACTTTAGAACCCATCAGAATTACACTTTCGAACCCATCAGAATTACACTTTCGAACCCATCAGAATTACACTTTCGAACCCATCAGAATTACACTTTCGAACCCATCAGAATTACACTTTCGAACCCATCAGAATTACACTTTAGAACCCATCAGAATTACACTTTAGAACCCATCAGAATTGCACTTTAGAACCCATCAGAATTACACTTTAGAACCCATCAGAATTACACTTTAGAACCCATCAGAATTACACTTTAGAACCCATCAGAATTACACTTTATAACCCATCAGAATTACCTTGTATAACTCATCAGAATTACCTTGTATAACTCTTCAGAATTACACTTTCGAACCCATCAGAATTACACTTTATAACTCATCAGAATTACACTTTATAACCCATCAGAATTACACTTTAGAACCCATCAGAATTACACTTTATAACTCATCAGAATTACACTTTATAACCCATCAGAATTACACTTTAGAACCCATCAGAATTACACTTTAGAACCCATCAGAATTACACTTTATAACCCATCAGAATTACACTTTAGAACCCATCAGAATTACACTTTGGAACCCATCAGAATTACACTTTAGAACCCATCAGAATTGCACTTTAGAACCCATCAGAATTACACTTTAGAACCCATCAGAATTACACTTTAGAACCCATCAGAATTACCTTGTATAACCCATCAGAATTACACTTTAGAACCCATCAGAATTGCACTTTAGAACCCATCAGAATTACACTTTAGAACCCATCAGAATTACACTTTAGAACCCATCAGAATTACACTTTAGAACCCATCAGAATTACACTTTAGAACCCATCAGAATTACTCTTTAGAACCCATCAGAATTACACTTCAGAACCCATCAGAATTACACTTTAGAAACCCATCAGAATTACACTTTAGAACCCATCAGAATTACCTTGTAGAACCCATCAGAATTACACTTTAGAACCCATCAGAATTACACTTTAGAACCCGTCAGAATTACACTTTAGAACCCGTCAGAATTACACTTTAGAACCCATCAGAATTACACTTTAGAACCCATCAGAATTACACTTTAGAACCCATCAGAATTACACTTTAGAACCCATCAGAATTACACTTTAGAACCCATCAGAATTACACTTTAGAACCCATCAGAATTACACTTTAGAACCCATCAGAATTACACTTTAGAACCCATCAGAATTACACTTTAGAACCCATCAGAATTACACTTTAGAACCCATCAGAATTACACTTTAGAACCCATCAGAATTACACTTTAGAACCCATCAGAATTACACTTTAGAACCCATCAGAATTACACTTTAGAACCCATCAGAATTACACTTTACAACCCATCAGAATTACACTTTGGAACCCATCAGAATTACACTTTGGAACCCATCAGAATTACACTTTAGAACCCATCAGAATTACACTTTAGAACCCATCAGAATTACACTTTAGAACCCATCAGAATTACACTTTAGAACCCATCAGAATTACACTTTAGAACCCATCAGAATTACACTTTAGAACCCATCAGAATTACACTTTAGAACCCTTCAGAATTACACTTTAGAACCCATCAGAATTACTCTTTAGAACCCAGCAGAATTACACTTTAGAACCCATCAGAATTACACTTTTGAACCCATCAGAATTACACTTTTGAACCCATCAGAATTACACTTTGGAACCCATCAGAATTACACTTTAGAACCCATCAGAATTACACTTTAGAACCCATCAGAATTACGCTTTAGAACCCATCAGAATTACACTTTAGAACCCATCAGAATTACACTTTAGAACCCATCAGAATTACACTTTAGAACCCATCAGAATTACTCTTTAGAACCCATCAGAATTACTCTTTAGAACCCATCAGAATTACTCTTTAGAACCCATCAGAATTACACTTTAGAACCCATCAGAATTACACTTTAGAACCCATCAGAATTACACTTTAGAACCCATCAGAATTACACTTAAGAACCATCAGAATTACACTTAAGAACCATCAGAATTACACTTTAGAACCCATTAGAATTACACTTTAGAACCCATTAGAATTACACTTTAGAACCCATCAGAATTACACTTTAGAACCCATCAGAATTACACTTTAGAACCCATCAGAATTACACTTTAGAACCCATCAGAATTACACTTTAGAACCCATCAGAATTACACTTAAGAACCATCAGAATTACACTTTAGAACCCATCAGAATTACACTTTAGAACCCATTAGAATTACACTTTAGAACCCATTAGAATTACACTTTAGAACCCATCAGAATTACACTTTAGAACCCATTAGAATTACACTTTAGAACCCTTCAGAATTACACTTTAGAAACCCATCAGAATTACACTTTAGAACCCATCAGAATTACTCTTTAGAACGAGATGGTGTTCATAGAATACTTACCTTGCACACTCAACTTGGTGTGAGCCAACTCTTCTGTTGTTGAACTTTTTTTTTCTTTTTTCTTTGATCCGACATGGCTGCCAGACCACGTGAGCGATGACATCATAAATTTATATTCTCAAATGTAATTGTTGCACAGATCACGCTCAATTTCAAACTGATCAGACTGAGCGTTGTCCCTGTTGAATTATGACCTCATATTTACAGCACCAATGACGTCATCGTTAACAACACCGATTCTCCATATACGTAGAGTTCTTTACAATGAGCCACGTTTCAATCTTTTCAATGGAATGGGTTTGGAAATATAGAGGTGCAACTTTTTTCGGTTTTTCCAAGATGGCGCCTGTACCATGTGACCTCTGATGTCATGATCCTCATTAAAATATTCCACAGGTAGAGGCGCTGCTATGGTGAAAATTTCGTGTCCATCAGAACCACAGTTGCTGAGAAAAAAATTCATAATGATCAGATAAGTGTTGTACTTGTCGAATTATGACGTCATAATGAAGGCATCGGTGACATCATTAGCCTATCTTATTCCCCATGTGGAATAGTTCATAATGAGCCAGGTCTCAATTTTTTCCATGTGGTGGTTTCAGAGATAGAGGTGTGAAGTTTTTCCAAGATGATGCCTGTACCACGTGACCTATGACGTCATAATTATTTAAATATTCTAAAGGAGCAGGCGCTCCTTTGGTGGAAATTTCGTGTCAATGGGACCCAAGAATTGCAGAGAAAAAAAAAAATTAATACTGATTGAATCAAGCGTTGTACTTGTCGAATTATGATGTCATAACGAAGGTACCAATGACATCATAATAAACATATCTTATTCCCCAAGGGGAGTACTTAACAATGAGCCATGTTTTAATTTTTTCCATGGAGTGGTTTCGGAGATATAGGGGTGTAACGTTTTTCAATTGTTCCAAGATGGCGTCTGTACCACGTGACCTGTGACGTCATAATTATGAATAAAATAATTCTGCAGGCAAAGCCGCTCCGAAAGTAAAATTTTGTGTCAATCGGAACAAAGGTTGCTGAGAAAATGAATTTTTAAAATGCAGACACGGTCGTACACATGTACGCCGAATGCCTAACACTGCTTTTCGCTTTGTGAGCGCAGGGTAATTACCCTGCAGAATTACCCTGTATAATTACCCTTCAGAATTACCCTGTAGAATTACCCTTTAGAATTACCCTTTAGAATTACCCTTTAGAATTACCCTTTAGAATTACCCTTTAGAATTACCCTTTAGAATTAACCTTTAGAATTACCCTGCAGAATTACCCTGCAGAATTACCCTGCAGAATTACCCTGCAGAATTACCCTGCAGAATTACCCTGCAGAATTACCCTGCAGAATTACCCTGCAGAATTACCCTGCAGAATTACCCTGCAGAATTACCCTGCAGAATTGCCCTGCAGAATTGCCCTGCAGAATTGCCCTGCAGAATTGCCCTGCAGAATTTCCCTGCAGAATTGCCCTGCAGAATTGCCCTGCAGAATTGCCCTGCAGAATTGCCCTGCAGAATTGCCCTGCAGAATTGCCCTGCAGAATTGCCCTGCAGAATTGCCCTGCAGAATTGCCCTGCAGAATTGCCCTGCAGAATTGCCCTGCAGAATTGCCCTGCAGAATTACCCTTTAGAATTACCCTGTAGAATTACCCTTTAGAATGACCCTGTAGAATTACCGTGTAGAATTATTTTTTTTTGTATACAAGATCGAGGCTCGTGAAAGAGCGAACATTAATCACACATAAAGACAAACCGACACATAAAACAAATAACATCGGGAGCGGTAGTCAAGATGGGGAGAGAGGGGGAAGGACACAAACACAACATTTGAGAGCAGGGACCAAGAGACGTGGAGACATGGAGACATCGAGAGATCTGTGGGAGGGAGAGGGCTTTGGGGGGGGAGGCATGGGAAGGGGGGGTGGGAGAGGTATAAAACATATGGACACTGCCAGGACTTCCGGGAAAGAAGTTGGAATTTCAAACAAGGTGGATCTGGGGTGAATTTGTGGGGGTAGAAAAGATCAAGGTTTTGGATGGGGGAAGATAAGAGATGGTGGTGAACAGCTGTTTTAAAGACCTGGAGGGAGGAGTGGGATTGAAGGGAGTGTGGGAGTTTGTTCCAGAGGCGGGAGAAAAGAGGAATGAAAGAGTGAAGGTGAGCAGAGAGCCGAGATTTCGGCAGTTTAACCATCAGAGGGTTGCTGGCAGATCTTGTGCGACCTGTAGGAATATTTGGGGGACAGAGCACAGAGAGAGCTGGGGGGGCAAGGCCGGAGAGGAGTCGGTAGAAGACAGAAAGACCACCTACCTGCCTGCGGTGAGTGAGTGAAAGGCCCTCAGAGATAGCTTCATCGCGGGAGATTCCAATGATTCTGAAAGCTTTGGTTTCAACAGCGTGAAGCCGAGCTAGGAATGAGGCAGGAGCACCAGCCCACAGGGGAGAACAGTATTCCATTGAGCTGCAGATGAAAGCCTTGTATGTGGTGAGGAGCTCAGGTGTGCCTAGGAAGGACTTTGCACGACGGAGGATGCCCAGTCGGCGACTGGCTTTGGAGGCCAGCTTGGAAATGTGGTTTTCCCAAGAAATATCATGGCAGATAGTGAGACCCAAAAGCTTGAGCGACAGAACTTCTTGGAGAGGATTGTTGAGAAAGTAGATGGGAGGGTTGTCCAGTCGATCTTTTCAGAGAGACATCGTAAGAGTGTGAGATTTGTCAGGATTGAAAGACATGTTCCACTTGTTTGACCAGTCTGTGATTTTGACCAGGTCTTCAGAGAGTGAGGAGGCTGCAGACTGCCGATCTGAGGGATGAGGAATGGAGCGGCAGAGAGTGGAGTCATCAGCAAAGAGATAGAGAGGATTTTCCAGAGAGTCGGAGAGATCATTGATAAAGACCAGAAAAAGCACAGGGCCCAGCACACTGCCTTGGGGAACTCCAGCCTGAACAGGAAGGGGAGATGAGAGAAATCCATTCATGGCCACACGTTGACTATGACCAGAGAGGAAGTCCGCAAGCCATGCATGGAGATTTCCATGGATACCATAGGAGGAGAGTTTGGTGAGCAGAGCTGGGTGCCAGACCGTATCGAAGGCACGTGATATGTCAAGGGAGACAGCTCTGATTTCCTGTTTGGCATTGAGGACCTCCATCCATTGTTGAGACAGCAGAAGCAGCATGTCCAGAGTCGAGTGACCTGGTCTTAAACCAAATTGATGATCAGAGATGAAGCCATTGGAGAAGAGGAAAGATTTCATATCCGAAGCAATGATGGATTCCATGACTTTGCTGATAATTGGGAGCAGGCTGATTGGTCTGTAGTTGCAAGGATCTGTTTTTGCCCCTTTTTTGTGTAAAGCGGTAATGTTTGCTGATTTCCAGGATGCTGGCAGATGACCTTGAGCAAAAGATAGGGTGAAAAGAACAGAGAGAGGGTGAGATAGAGCGGCAGAGCAGGATTTTAGGACACGTGGGCTGATGTCGTCTGGTCCAGTTGCAGAATCAGAGTCGAGGTTAGACAAAAACTCCTCCACCTTGTCAGGGGAGAAGGACGCAGAGTCCAGGAGCAGTTGGGTTCGACTGGAAAAGGTGGGAACAGAGAGAGATGGGTTTGGGACTAAAGATTTTGAGGCAAACACAGAGTTGAGGCATTCGGCTTTGTCACGTGCGATGTCAACTGTGTGGCCATTTGAGGCAAGGGAGGGGATGGAGGGGGAACAAACACCAGAAACGGATTTGACCAGATGCCACCAGGATTTGGAGGAAGGAGACAGGTTTGAGAGTTCATTCTTGAGTGAGGAGAGATAGTGCTTCCTGGCACTCCTGAGTGTAGACACACACTTGTTCCGAGCTTGGTGGAAGGAAC
Organism: Myxine glutinosa; assembly: GCF_964187855.1. Taxonomy (NCBI): domain Eukaryota; kingdom Metazoa; phylum Chordata; class Myxini; order Myxiniformes; family Myxinidae; genus Myxine; species Myxine glutinosa. Next base: position 169,377,736 of record NC_136267.1, on the reverse strand, counting down.
TGAGATTGCCCTCAGTTGGATTAGCCTTCCAAGAAGCAAAGGCAAGTTGTTTCAGGGCAACTGCCTCACCACAAGATTCAGTGTACCATGGACGGGAGGAAGGGTAAGACAACTGAAGACGAGATGGGATAAATCTGTGCATGAGAGAGAGCAGTTTGCTTTGGAAGAATTCCCAGGAAGAATTGATGTCAGAGGCAGTGGAGATGGGAGACCAGTCCAGATGATTGATGGCTGCTTGAAGACCGTCCCAGTCGGCTGAGTGAAATGCCAGACTCGTCGACGCTGAGGCGGCTCTCTGAGAATGGCCAGAGATGTCGACTTTGACAAGCACATGATCAGAAGAACCAATTGGAGCAGAAGAAGAGCAGCAGACATTAGCAGGGAAGTTTGTCATAACCAAGTCTAGAAGAGAAGATACTCCATTGGATGAGATCTGGGTCGGGAAATTGACAGATTGTGTCAATCTCAGTGAGTCACAGAAGTCCTTTGCTGAGGTGCCATGACTGGTGAGAGAGGAACCCACACCCAACCAGGTGGCATGATGACAGTTGAAGTCACCACATATGAGGAAGAGAGAGTTGGGATGAGTGGATAGAAGTTGGTCCATGTTAGACAGTGAAATGTAAATGGAGTCATCACTGTTTGGGGGACGGTACAGAACACATATGAACAAAAGGTGGGAGCGGAGAGGAAGCCATAGCCAGAGGTACTCCTGGGGGTGAGGAGGAGAGAGGGCAGTGCAAGGAGAGTGAGGAAGAGAGTTTTTGATAAAGATAGCCACCCCACCACCAGGACGAGGCTCAGGTCTATCATACCGGAGGAGGGAGTAACCAGGAAGAGATATTAAGGAATCAGAGACATCTTGAAGGAGGAAAGTCTCTGTTAAGCAGATCAAGTCTGGATTGTCAGAAGCAACCTGTATGGAGAGATCAGTCAGGTTTGAGCGAAGGCCCCGGATGTTTGAGGTCCATACCGTTAATGAAGAGAGAGGGGGAGCATCGGGTACAGGACAGGGGAGGGGAGGAGTAGGTTAAGATGAAGGATGAGAGGGGGAGGTAGGGAGAGCAGTTGATCATGTGTCAGAGATTACAGAAGAGTTCCAAGAAAGGGAAGGATGAGGAGGATGAAAAGTTTGATGGTGAAGGGATGAGGCACAGTGAGGGGTTGTTTGAGGGGAGGCAGAGGAAAGTAGAAGGTTGGGGGGGGGGGGGTGGAGGTATTAAAGTCCCTTTATGCAGAGAGTTACGGCAACTGAGAATACGCCGCCATTTTGGAGCCAATTGTGCGGAACCGGAACCGGCACATGCACAGTGCACTATGAGCTATGCGTGTATAATGCAATGCATCACTGCACAAACACGGGGCGGGTTAGGGAGTACGGTGAATGTTTTTTTTGTTTTTTTTATTGTATCAAGATGTAGGTCTATGAGTATTAGCTCCATTATGTTCCAGATTGCCTATAATGGGATATTAGTTTGTCTGAAAAATGAGCGGTTGATGAGAAGTGAGAAAATGGGTGATTTCTGAATCCTCATTATCGCGATGTTGGCAATAATAATTTGGGTTACTCACGATGCCTGGAGAGAATTTGAACATACTATGTGACAAAGTAGTCTTGTAACCTAAAATAATCTTTAACCTCTTCGATTAAGGGGATAGGAAAAGTGGGGGGGGGGGGGGGGGCATTAAAACACACGTGTGTTTTATCTGAAAGAAATGAATTTAATGTAAATATTATCAAACTGTAACAAGTTTAATGAGTTTTCAGAGCCAATAAACTCATACATACACACAAACATCAACACATCAACACATTAACACACACACACACACACACACACACACACACACACACACACACACACACACACACACACAGGCTCTCGGTCAATGCACACATACTGTAAATTAACCTTTTCAGCTTTCTTTTCATCAGTTAACCACATTCAGCAACAGATCCAGGTACAATCAGAAGAAATGAAACGTAGTCCAGCTGTCAAAATTGCAATATGTGATGATTTTTTTTTTTTAGCATTTATCTCTACCATTTTGAAGAACGATACAAATTAGAGGTCTTGTAAGGTTTGAGACCCCAATATGAATAGCAACTTCCTGCTTTTTATCTTTACAATCATTAAAACTTTCATTGCATTATGTGGAATTTTCTGAGAACTTTTGTGTTCCCCTGAAAAAAAAAAAATGGCAAGACCAAATACAGGGTAAGTGGATATGCTCCATGGGCAAGCTATTTGTTAAGATGCATGCACGAATACACAATAAAATATGCATGCACGAATACACAATAATGCCAAACAGAGACTTCTTCTTTTTTGTCCAGCCCTGTTGAATTTACAACATAACCATTCATAACCATTCTCTAGAAATGATTCCCAATACTAGCTATTATCAAACTGTTGGCATATTGTGAACTGAACGTTCTTTTTGTAAATAGAAATATAGAAAATACAGTACAATGTACCGTCAAGCAAAGTATCCAATGTTTCCAAACAAAAAAAATTAACGGTTTTCACTATGATACAATGACAGCTATTGCCTACTTGTTGCGGGAATTACTTGTAGTCTCTATAAGGTGAAAGTTAAAATAATTCACTTTACTTTCAAACTGATGAGGATCAAAATGTGCCTGTTTATCAAGAAAGAAGAAGAAATGGAAAGAAATATGTATTCAAGATTGTCGAGGCTGCATCCCATTACAGGTTGATAATTCAATTTGTTAACCCGTTCTCTACGGGAACCGGGTGCTCCCTGTGTTAAAGGAATACAATACATGGGACTGAACAGTAACTTGACCTACCTCGCAAAGCTTTGAAGACGAAGCCGACTTCCAGCCCACACGGCTGACTTTATTCTCCCATATTTTACGTCTATTGGGATCCGAAGGGAATCTGTACATCTTGAAACCCTCGTCATGTCTATTTGTGCATCCAAATGCACAACAACCCGGCATTTTCGGTGAACTAAGGCTTCCGTAGGTAGTCGAATCGATTGTACTTGCATAACACGCGAACGCGAGAAGTTAAGCGAACGCGAATTTGGCCCCAAAATGGCTCCCTGAGTCACGTGACCGTATTTTTCCGGATCGTCATGTCGTAACTCTCTGTATAAAGGGACTCTAGGAGGTATGAGATAGAAGGGAGACGAAGTGGGGAGGAGGCAGCTTTGAGGAGGAGGGGGGGGGGGAGGGAGAATTGGAGAGGAATGGTATGGGGGGAGATTTGAATGGGAGGGGTTGGGGGGGAGTTTTGAAGGGGAGGAGTGAGGGGGGAGTTGAGGAGGGGAGGGGCAAGGGGGGAGTTTAGGAGTGGAGGGGCAAGGGGGGAGTTTAGGAGTGTATGGGCAAGGGGGGGGGATTTGGAGGGGAGGGGCAAGGGGGAAGTTTAGGAGGGGAAAGGCAAGGGGGGAGTTCAGGAGTGGAGCGGCAAGGGGGGGGGGGGATTTGGAGGGGAGGGGAAAGGGGGGAGTTTAGGAGGGGAAGGGCAAGGGGGGAGTTCAGGAGTGGAGGGGCAAGGGGGGAGTTTAGGAGTGGAGGGGCAAGGGGGGAGTTTAGGAGTGTAGGTGCAAGGGGGGGGGGGACATTTGGAGGGGAGGGGCAAGAGGGGAGTTTAGAAAGTGGATGATTAATGAAAGACGAACATTGATAACAAATTGGGTTTGTTGTGATTTTCAAGTTAGCAATCCGATTCAGAACGATGGAGGAGGGGTGGAATGAATGTGAATTTAGACCACGTATTGAGGGAGACGTATAAGAGATTGAATTTCTTTTTTTTGACGTGGAATGAGTTGGAGAGGAAATTGAGAAAAGCCTTTTAAGTAGGAAGAAAAACAGCGTGTTGTAATATACCACTGAATAAAACACTGAAGGGGAAAGGTTAAACATATTTAAATAATATTGAAACAGAACCGTAAACAATCTTATATGCACAAAATACCAATGCGGGGAGGGCCGAGAGGGACCACCACGAGTCACGTGAACAGGGCAAAAGGTGGATGGCAAGGAGATAATGGGGGTGGGGCGAACAGCACACCTGGACAGAATTACCCTGTGGAATTACCCTGTGGAATTACCCTGTGGAATTACCCTGTGGAATTACCCTGTGGAATTACCCTGTGGAATTACCCTGTGGAATTACCCTGTGGAAATACCCTGTGGAAATACCCTGTGGAAATACCCTGTGGAATTACCCTGTGGAATTACCCTGTGCAATTACCCTGTGGAATTATCTTGTGGAATTATCCTGTGGAATTACCCTGTAGAATTACCCTGTAGAATTACCCTGTAGAATTACCCTGTAGAATTACCCTGTAGAATTACCCTGTAGAATTACCCTGTAGAATTACCCTGTAGAATTATCATGTAGAATTGCCCTGTAGAATTGCCCTGTAGAATTGCCCTGTAGAATTGCCCTGTAGAATTGCCCTGTAGAATTACCGTGTAGAATGACCTTGCAGAATTATCCTGTAGAATTACCCTGGAGAATTGCCCTGCATAATTACCTTGTAGAATTACCCTGGAGAATTACCTTGTAGAATTACCTTGTAGAATTACCTTGTAGAATTACCTTGTAGAATTACCCTGGAGAATTACCTTGTAGAATTACCTTGTAGAATTACCTTGTAGAATTACCTTGTAGAATTACCCTGGAGAATTACCTTGTAGAATTACCCTGGAGAATTACCTTGTAGAATTACCCTGTAGAATTACCCTGTAGAATTACCCTGTAGAATTACCTTGTCGAATTACCTTGCAGAATTACCCTGTGGAATTACATTGAAGAATTACCTTCTAGAATTACCTTGCAGAATTACCTTGTAGAATTACCTTGAAGAATTGCCCTGTAGAATTGCCCTGTAGAATTACCCTATGGAATTACCCTGTAGAATTACATTGTAGAATTACCATGTAGAATTATCCTGCAGAATTACCTTGTAGAATTACCCTATGTATTTACCCTGTAGAATTACCCTGTAGAATTACCCTGTAGAATTACCCTGTAGAATTACCATGTAGAATTACCCTGTCGAATTACCCTGTCGAATTACCCTGTAGAATTATCCTGTGGAATTGTTTTGAAGAATTGCCTTGAAGAATTGCCTTGAAGAATTACCTTGTAGATTTACCCTGTAGAATTACCGTGTATAATTATCCTGTATAATTATCCTGTAGAATTACCTTGTAGAATTACCTTGTAGAATTACCCTGTAGAATTACCCTGTAGAATGACCCTGTAGAATTACCTTGTAGAATTGCCTTGTAGAATTGCCTTGTAGAATTGCCTTGTAGAATTGCCTTGTAGAATTGCCTTGTAGAATTGCCTTGTAGAATTACCTTGTAGAATTACCTTGGAGAATTACCTTGTAGAATTACCCTGTAGAATTATCCTGTAGAATTACCTTGCAGAATTACCTTGTAGAATTACCTTGTAGAATTACCTTGTAGAATTACCTTGTAGAATTACCTTGTAGAATTACCTTGTAGAATTACCTTGAAGAATTACCTTGAAGAATTACCTTGAAGAATTACCTTGAAGAATTACCTTGGAGAATTGCCTTGTAGAATTACCTTGAAGAATTGCCCTGTAGAATTACCTTGTAGAATTACCCTGTAGACTTACCTTGTAGACTTACCTTGTAGAATTACCTTGAATAATTACCTTGTAGAATTACCTTGCAGAATTACCTTGTAGAAATACCTTGTAGAAATACCTTGTAGAATTACCTTGTAGAATTACCTTGAAGAATTGCCCTGTAGAATTACCTTGTAGAATTACCCTGTAGACTTACCTTGTAGACTTACCTTGTAGAATTACATTGAAGAATTACCTTGTAGAATTACCTTGTAGAAATACCTTGTAGAATTACCTTGTAGAATTACCTTGTAGAATTACCTTGTAGAATTACCTTGGAGAATTGCCTTGTATAATTACCTTGTAGAATTACCGTGTGGAATTATCCCGTAGAATTATCCTGCAGAATTGCCCTGCAGAATTGCCCTGTAGAATTGCCCTGTAGAATTGCCCTGTAGAATTGCCCTGTAGAATTGCCCTGTAGAATTGCCGTGTAGAAATGCCATGTAGAATTGCCATGTAGAATTATCCTGCAGAATTACCTTGTGGAATTGCCTTGTAGAATTACATTGAAGAATTACCTTGTAGAATTACCTTGTAGAATTACCGTGTGGAATTATCCCGTAGAATTATCCCGCAGAATTGCCCTGTAGAATTGCCCTGTAGAATTGCCCTGTAGAATTGCCCTGTAGAATTGCCCTGTAGAATTGCCCTGTAGAATTGCCCTGTAGAATTGCCCTGTAGAATTGCCCTGTAGAATTGCCGTGTAGAAATGCCGTGTAGAATTGCCATGTAGAATTATCCTGCAGAATTACCTTGTGGAATTGCCTTGTAGAATTATCCTGTAGAATGACGTTGCAGAATTTCCTTGTAGAATTACCTTGAAGAATTACCCTGTAGAATTACCTTGTAGAATTACCTTGTAGAATTACCGTGTAGAATTATCCTGCAGAATTACCTTGTGGAATTGCCTTGTAGAATTACATTGAAGAATTACCTTGTAGAATTACCTTGTAGAATTACCGTGTGGAATTATCCCGTAGAATTATCCCGCAGAATTGCCCTGTAGAATTGCCCTGTAGAATTGCCCTGTAGAATTGCCCTGTAGAATTGCCCTGTAGAATTGCCCTGTAGAATTGCCCTGTAGAATTGCCGTGTAGAAATGCCGTGTAGAATTGCCATGTAGAATTATCCTGCAGAATTACCTTGTGGAATTGCCTTGTAGAATTATCCTGTAGAATGACGTTGCAGAATTTCCTTGTAGAATTACCTTGAAGAATTACCCTGTAGAATTACCTTGTAGAATTACCTTGTAGAATTACCGTGTAGAATTATCCTGCAGAATTACCTTGTGGAATTGCCTTGTAGAATTATCCTGTAGAATGACGTTGCAGAATTTCCTTGTAGAATTACCTTGAAGAATTACCCTGTAGAATGACGTTGCAGAATTTCCTTGTAGAATTACCTTGAAGAATTACCCTGTGGAATTACCCTGTGGAATTACCCTGTGGAATTACCCTGTGGAATTACCCTGCGGAATTATCCTGCAGAATTATCCTGTAGAATTTCCCTGTAGAATTACCGTGTAGAAATATCCTGTAGAATTATCCTGTAGAATTACCCTGTAGAATTATCTTGTGGAATTATCCTGTAGAATTACCCTGCAGAATTACCTTGTAGAATTGCCCTGTAGAATTACCGTGTAGAATTACCTTGTGGAATTATCCTGTGGAATTACCCTGTAGAATTACCCTGTGGAATTATCATGTAGAATTATCCTGTCGAATTACCCGGTATAATCACCCTGTGGAATTACCCTATGGAATTACCATGTAGAATTACCTTGTAGAATTACCCTGTGGAATTACCCTGCGGAATTATCCTGCAGAATTATCCTGTAGAATTTCCCTGTAGAATTACCGTGTAGAAATATCCTGTAGAATTATCCTGTAGAATTACCCTGTAGAATTATCTTGTGGAATTATCCTGTAGAATTACCCTGCAGAATTATCCTGTAGAATTACCTTGTAGAATTGCCTTGTAGAATTACCGTGTAGAATTACCTTGTGGAATTATCCTGTGGAATTACCCTGTAGAATTACCCTGTGGAATTATCATGTAGAATTATCCTGTCGAATTACCCGGTATAATCACCCTGTGGAATTACCCTATGGAATTACCATGTAGAATTACCTTGAAGAATTACCCTGTGGAATTACCCTGTGGAATTACCCTGCGGAATTATCCTGCAGAATTATCCTGTAGAATTTCCCTGTAGAATTACCGTGTAGAAATATCCTGTAGAATTATCCTGTAGAATTACCCTGTAGAATTATCTTGTGGAATTATCCTGTAGAATTACCCTGCAGAATTATCCTGTAGAATTACCTTGTGGAATTACCCTGTGGAATTACCTTGTAGAATTACCCTGTGGAATTATCATGTAGAATTATCCTGTCGAATTACCCGGTATAATCACCCTGTAGAATTACCCTATGGAATTACCATGTAGAATTACCCTGTGGAATTACTTTGTAGAATTACCCTGTAGAATTGCCTTGTAGAATTACCCTATGGAATTACCCTATGGAATTACCCTGTAGAATTACCCTGTAGAATTACCCTGTAGAATTACCCTGTAGAATTACCCTGTAGAATTACCCTGTGGATTTACCCTGTGGATTTACCCTGTGGATTTACCCTGTGGATTTACCCTGTGGAATTACCCTGTGGAATTACCCTGTGGAATTACCCTGTGGAATTACCCTGTGGAATTACCCTGTGGAATTACCCTGTGGAATTACCCTGTGGAATTGCCCGTGTAGAATTGTCCTGCGGAATTGCCTTGTGGAATTACCCTGCAGAAATACCTTGTAGAATTATCCTGTAGAATTTCTGTGTAGAATTACCTTGTAGAATTACCCTGTAGAATTATCTTGTGGAATTACCCTGTGGAATTATCCTGTAGAATTACCCTGCAGAATTATCCTGTAGAATTACCTTGTAGAATTGCCCTGTAGAATTACCTTGTAGAATTATCCTGTAGAATTACCTTGGAGAATTACCTTGTAGAAATACCCTGTGGAATTACCTTGTAGAATTCCTTTGGAGAATTCCCTTGTGGAATTCCCTTGTGGAATTACCTTGAGGAATTGCCTTGTAGAATTACCCTGTAGAATTACCCTGTAGAATTACCCTGTAGAATTACCCTGTAGAATTACCCTGTGGAATTATCCTGTAGAATTACCTTGTAGAATTACCATGTAGAATTATCCTGTAGAATTATCTTGTAGAATTTCCTTGTTGAATTATCCTGTAGAATTATCCTGTAGAATTACCTTGCAGAATTACCGTGTCGAATTATCCTGTCGAATTATCTTGTAGAATTGTCCTGTAGAATTGTCCTGTAGAATTGTCCTGTAGAATTGTCCTGTAGAATTGTCCTGTAGAATTGTCCTGTAGAATTATCCTGTAGAATTGCCTTGTAGAATTGCCCTGTAGAATTATCCTGTCGAATTATCCTGTGGAATTATCCTGTGGAATTATCCTGTGGAATTACCTTGTAGAATTACCGTGTAGAATTATCCTGCAGAATTATCCTGTAGAATTATCCTGTAGAATTATCCTGTCGAATTACCTTGTGGAATTATCCTGTGGAATTACCTTGTGGAATTACCGTGTAGAATTACCGTGTAGAATTATCCTGTAGAATTACCTTGAAGAATTACCTTGTAGAATTACCGTGTATAATTATCCTGTGGAATCGCCTTGTAAAATTGCCTTGTAGAATTACCCTGTATAATTACCTTGTATAATTACCTTGTAGAATTATCCTGTAGAATTGCCTTGTAGAATTACCTTGGAGAATTGCCTTGGGGAATTGCCTTGGAGAATTACCCTGTAGAATTACCTTGTAGAATTACCCTGTAGAATTACCTTGTGGAATTACGCTGTAGAATTACCTTGTAGAATTACCCTGTAGAATTGCCCTTTAGAATTGCCCTGTAGAATTGTCCTGTAGAATTGCCCTGTAGAATTGCCCTGTAGAATTGCCCTGTAGAATTGCCCTGTAGAATTGCCCTGTAGAATTGCCCTGTAGAATTGCCCTGTAGAATTGCCCTGTGGTATTGCCCTGTAGAATTGCCCTGTGGTATTGCCCTGTAGAATTGCCCTGTAGAATTGCCCTGTAGAATTGCCCTGTAGAATTGCCCTGTAGAATTGCCCTGTAGAATTGCCCTGTAGAATTGCCCTGTAGATTTGCCCTGTAGATTTGCCCTGTAGAATTGCCCTGTAGAATTGCCCTGTAGAATTGCCCTGTAGAATTGCCCTGTAGAATTGCCCTGTAGATTTGCCCTGTAGATTTGCCCTGTAGATTTGCCCTGTAGATTTGCCCTGTAGATTTGCCCTGTAGAATTGCCCTGTAGAATTGCCCTGTAGAATTGCCCTGTAGAATTGCCCTGTAGAATTGCCCTGTAGAATTGCCCTGTAGAATTGCCCTGTAGAATTGCCCTGTAGAATTGCCCTGTAGAATTGCCCTGTAGAATTGCCCTGTAGAATTGCCCTGTAGAATTGCCCTGTAGAATTGCCCTGTAGAATTGCCCTGTAGAATTGCCCTGTAGAATTGCCCTGTGGTATTGCCCTGTAGAATTGCCCTGTAGAATTGCCCTGTAGAATTGCCCTGTAGAATTGCCCTGTAGAATTGCCCTGTAGAATTGCCCTGTAGATTTGCCCTGTAGATTTGCCCTGTAGATTTGCCCTGTAGAATTGCCCTGTAGAATTGCCCTGTAGAATTGCCCTGTAGAATTGCCCTGTAGAATTGCCCTGTAGAATTACCTTGTGGAATTACCTTGTGGAATTACCTTGTAGAATTATCCTGTAGAATTACCTTGTAGAATTATCCTGTAGAATTACCTTGTAGAATTATCCTGTGGAATTATCCTGTGGAATTACCTTGTGGAATTGCCGTGTAGAATTGCCCTGTAGAATTGCCCTGTAGAATTGCCCTGTAGAATTGCCCTGTAGAATTGCCCTGTAGAATTGCCCTGTAGAATTGCCCTGTAGAATTGCCCTGTAGAATTGCCCTGTAGAATTGCCCTGTAGAATTGCCCTGTGGAATTACCTTGTGGAATTATCTTGTGGAATTACCTTGTAGAATTACCTTGTAGAATTATCCTGTGGAATTATCCTGTAGAATTACCTTGTGGAATTACCTTGTGGAATTACCTTGGGGAATTATCTTGGGGAATTGCCTTGGGGAATTGCCTTGTGGAATTACCTTGTAGAATTACCCTGTAGAATTACCCTGTAGAATTACCCTGTAGAATTACCCTGTAGAATTACCCTGTAGAATTACCCTGTAGAATTTCATTGTAGAATTATCCTGTAGAATTATCTTGTAGAATTACCTTGCAGAATTACCGTGTCGAATTATCCTGTCGAATTATCTTGTAGAATTACCTTGTAGAATTATCCTGTAGAATTATCCTGTAGAATTACCTTGTAGAATTACCTTGTAGAATTACCTTGTAGAATTACCTTGTAGAATTATCCTGTAGAATTATCCTGTAGAATTATCCTGTAGAATTATCCTGTAGAATTACCGTGTAGAATTATCCTCTCGAATTATCCTGTAGAACTATCCTGTAGAATTACCGCATGGAATTACCGCGTAGAATTATTCTGTAGAATTATCCTGTAGAATTACCTTGTAGAATTACCTTGTAGAATTACCGTGCAGAATTACCGTGCAGAATTATCCTGTAGAATTACCGTGTAGAATTGTCCTGTAGAATTATCCTGTCGAATTATCCTGTCGAATTACCTTGTGCAATTACCTTGTGCAATTACCTTGTAGAATTGCCTTGTAGAATTATCCTGTTGAATTACCTTGTAGAATTGCCTTGTAGAATTGCCTTGTAGAATTATCCTGTAGAATTACCTTGTATAATTACCTTGTAGAACCCATTAGAAATAGAACGGCACTCAGTTGAGAGCATACTTCCGCCAGGTGAACAGTTTACGTTTTGTATTCCAGGGTAGACCAGAAAATCACAATACAGAATCGCATTTAATCAAACTCATCCGTCCATAACTTTTTGAGATACCCTGCTATGTATCGTTTTTGGCCCTTTCTCCCAATGGTGAAGAATCACTTAAAAATTAAATAATTCTCATATCCGAATCCATATTCAGATCTTCACCAAAATCTAATCTATTTGTCCTTGTCAGTAGTGTAATAATGTTGCTTCTGGGACACCTCCGTTTAACATGGGAAATCCCTATCTAATGTCATTTACCCCCTTGTCTTTTTCAAAAATCATAAACACCTCTATTTCTCCCACCCTCATCTTTATGAACCTTTTGTCTGTAGTACCTATCCTTAATGTTGTTCATTAGACCACTCAAACACTACAAATATTTGTTTTCTCTTATAGACCTATCATCCTTCTTCTACATATCATCTGGCAGATTAATCTTTGACCCACTCAAACAATGACCCATTCACTTCCATATTAATTCTTTCCCTCCCTCATTGCCCCTAAACACCTCTATTTCTCTCACCCTGTTATTTACGAACCTTCTAACCTTTTGACATGTTATCCTTATTCATTAGACCACTTAAACAATGGTCCTTCTGTGTGAACCTGTGATCCTTCTGACCTTATGGACCTTTTAACCTTTTACTCTTAATATCATCTGGTGAATCATCTTTGACCCACTCAAACAACGACCCTACAAATATTTGTTTATGCGTGGGAAATAATTTAATTCTCTTGCCACTCTCTTCACCATCTAATATATTAACAAAAAATATGTTTGAGTTTGGTTCTTTATTAAGATATTTTAACTGAGCTAAGATAAAATGGTAAACCTCCCTCAATGTTCTTGTTTGAGCGCCTCCAGTGCCACATACCATTTTTAAATTAAAGTATATATTTTCCTGACAACCATCAAAGTTTTCCGTCCACTCAAAAATATTTCCATCTTTTTTACCCAATTCACCGGTATTTAAATTAATTCTCTTATTTGTTTTGTGAACTTTTTTACCAGTTGCCTTTTCAATTATACCTATTTGATATTTTTCACATTCATTATGTTTTCCATTTATATACCAAGGTTGATTACACCTCCACTCTTTAGTCTGGTTGATACTTGGTTCTATCATTTATATAATAGTAAAAAAGGTGGCGGTAGCCCGTTAAAATCCCCAACCCCCCCTTTTTAACTTATCACTTATATATATCTTATCACTTATATATATCTTATCACTTATATATATATTATCACTTATATATATATTATCACTTATATACTTATATAACCATAAGGGAGACTATCAATTCCATTTTCTAAAATAAACCTCATCATCAAAAGCCCCCAATGCTTTCTTATTTATCTCTTCTGAATATAATTTATGTTTATAACTTCTTATTCCATTAATCTTTCTAAACTCTTCTTTCTTTGTTGTTAAACAGTTATAATAATCCTTAAAGTTTATTGTTTCTTTAATAACATTTTTCTTTACACCTTTTAACTTCTTATCAGTCTTTTCAACGTTATTCACAATGTATTTATAAGCATAAGCCTTAGACCTCAATCCCACAAATTCACTCATGACATTTCCTCCTAATTCATCCTTAAACTTTCCAATCACCTTTTTATTTTTAGAAGAGAACAACTCACTCTCTGGACTGTAATTACTAGTGTCATAGATATTAATGTCCTTTTTCATGTCTGAATAAACATCATCAGTATTAATTTGCAAAATAAAACTATCTGTATCCATATAAAGTAGATTAACATCATTTTGATATTTCTTCCTCAAGTTATTATAAAAGTAATCATACATTAATGACTTTGATAAATCAAGAATTGTTGTTCCAATATAAATAGCTTTGTTCATTTCAATACTCTCTTTAATCAAATGGATCGCACAAAAGTTCTCAGTAAAGACCTCAGCTCGAGTAAAACTCGGTCTATTAATTAATTTTGATGCTTGTTCCCAAGATGTTGATAGTCTGATATTTTGTCTTTTCCTCACATTCTCCATAGTCTTACCAAAGACCGCATTATTCATCAATTTATAAAAGTCTTTCTCAAAATCTGTTTTTGACTCTGTTCTTCTTTGTGTATTAAAATCAATGTACCCCTTTAACCAATGACTTTGATTGAACTTTAGAACCCTATGGATCTTCTCTACTCTTAGACCTTTTGATAAATATTGTCGCAAATTTCTTTGGTGTAGAACATAATTTTTCTTGTTATATAATGTAGTAAGTAATTTTTCTGTTGATTCACCTATATCAAACGATCGTTGATTAATCACTCAACCATTCTTTCTTTGGACTTTCTTTCTCACAAGCAAATGGGAGATCTTTGTGTAGGTTATGGAGTTCCTCTGGATATTTTAAATCAATTTCAAAATAATAACCAACTTTTTCTTCATCCAATTCTTTTTGTGTAGAGATACATACATCTTGTAAAACGTTTTTGTAGTCTTTTTCCTTTACCCATCTAAGTTTTCCATAAGGAAGAGCCTGAGACATTGCCCAGCCATACAGGTTGTTCGCGTCATAGTACATCAAGTAAGAACTCTCTTTCGTTGGATCATAATTTGGAAGATATTTGTTATTTGCTTTTGCGTATCTACTCGAGCAGACTTGTGAAATTCCACCTCTTTTTGCCTTTTCAATCATCAAAAGCATATCAACATCGGTTATCAAATCCAAATCTTGTTTTGTCATTTTCAACATCGCACTCCAGGCCAATCCAGGTGCTGTGTAGTAGTGAGCAGGATCCAATCCATATCCAGTGCGACAAACAGATCTAAAGGCTTCAAATACATCGGCCAATAAAAGCACATCAGTTTTGAGATACAAATCGTGATACTCGCCAAGATTCTTGATGTTATATTTTTCCCAAACATTTTGTGCGTGTACATAATCTTTATCAGATATATTACTGTTGTTTAATTTGTTATAGAAATTTTATTTTGAAGGAAGTTGTGTTTCATTGAATCTCTCAAATGAGTCCATATAGTCATAGGGGTAAATTCCCTTTTGTGTTAGAAAATCTTTATCTAAAAAATACTCTGAAAGACATGGAAACTCTTTTAGATTTTGAACCAAGTTAACCAATGGACTTGCCATGAATTTAAATGTATCAAGAAATCTGATATGAGTAATAGGAGATGTGTGAATTGTTTTTGTGAATGAAATGTATTTCTGATCCGTGTTTGGAATTGCTGAGATACTTCCAGAAGTCTTTGAGAGTTCCTTGATAAATAGATGTGTATCATAATGAGCGTTGTTATGAAGAAAGACAGGAATGAAAGAGGGGAGTTGATAATTAATATTACAACTTTGATGAGCCAGACCTCTATATTTACCAGTGAGATGACAATGGTCTCTAACCTTTAGACCTTTACCAATTTTCTCCTCACAAATATGACAGACATTGTTTTTTATAAATTCCCTTTTTTCTTTACTTGTTAAGGACATTGGTTTATTGGTTTCTCTCATTATCTTGGTTAATCGAACACAGTCTTTTTCTAGTCGTTTCACAAACTCCTCTGGGGTATTTGAGCCTCTATACATCTCTAACTTGTTATATTTATCACCAACGGATGATTTGATATAATAACAAAAACCACAAGGAGTATGTTTTTGATATTTATTTGTGTATGATTCTTTTGGATCTGGAGAAGCAGTATCTATTTTTTCTAAAATACTTTCAAAATCAGCATATATAACAAATGGATGTTTGATCTTTTTATTTTCATCTTTGAATGTGATCTTTGAGCCTTCTTTAGGCATATTGATTACCGTTGATTTATGTTCGCCACAATAATTTGAATGTTTATCTAATCTTTCTTGTGAATTGAAGAAGTTAAGACAACGCAAACAAATATATATTTTATTTGTTCTCTTACAGACTTGTGGTTTTATTAATTTAGCAATATCTTTGATGTATGTATAATGTGAATTTTCGTCTGAATTAAAATATAGAAGATTAATATGAGTTTGTTTACAATTGTCAGAAAGCTTTAAAACCTGAATGTTGTTTGTTTCTGTTAGACCATAAACATTAACTGATAAATTATTCATCTTTTCAAATTTAGGAATATCATTTAAAGTCATCGGAAACTTTAGATCTTTCGTATTTAATGTATTCTCATATTTTTTATAATGAGATACTCTTTCATCATGAAAATGTGGAGGATGTAAGTGTGCTAAAATAGACCAGAGAAAACATTTATTGTCTTTATTTTTGATATTGATAACTGCTTTTCTATTTTTGATAACACTGGGTAAATCAATGTAAGAAGAAGCTTTTAGAGGATCTGATTTAAGAATATGAATGTCTATGTAAATAATTTTTCCTATATTGAATCCACTTCCTACGATTGAATTATCCACATCTTGCTCTTGTTTAATAAGTTCATCATAGACTCCTGATGTTTTAAAATCTTGATATGAAGATATAAAGTGTGGCTCAGTTCTCATGTATGGTGCATCTATAACTCCTTCATCCTTTGTCATTTCTAATTTTACTCCCATATAAAATTTAAGTGGTTTCATTTCCTTTAGTGTTTTTTCAATCAACGTTTGAACAGCAGGTTTAACTATTTCTACAGCATCAACTATAGACTCTGGTTCAGGAGGTTTGAAGTTAAAGACTCTTATTTTAATATGTCCTTTGAATGCTCCATCAGAGTTTTTAGTTGTGATAAAATTAGATAAATGTAGATTTGTTTTAAGATGTATTTTGAAGCCTTTCTTGAAGATATTTTTATTACATGTAGAACAGTGTTTTGTTTCAGGTGGAAGAGGGGAAAGTTTGTTAAAAATGTTGTATGTATGTTTTGCGGTGAGAATATGTTGTTTATAATATTTTACTTCCTTCTCGCAAGTATCACAATAAACCATATTTATAGCGTGAGAAAACGTGGTGTTTTATATATATCACTGTACTTAAAGTAAAACACTTTTGAGCTTTACAGCTCCTTTTTATATATATCGCTGTGCTTAAACTAAAACACTTTTCACTCAGAATCATCGAAGTCATAACTATCACATGAATACTCAGAATCATACTCAGTCATCAATAAAGCTACTCTCATAACTATCATCTGTGTTCAATGAAATACTATCATCACCATCGTCCAAGTTCAATGAAATACTATCATCACTATCGTCCGAGTTCAATGAAATAGTAAAATCTTCACTGCTGTATTGTCTCATATTTAATTAGCAAGAAAAATATTCCCATCAATATCTATATACTTTCTTTCATTAACAGATTCAATCTCTACAATTTTTATATCAAAAGTTATCTTTAAATAATCTCTAACTATCATAGAACGAAATGACATTTCACCAGAAATATTAACATCATTCATTTTACTTAGATCTACACCCTTTGGATTATTAAAGAAAATACAAATGTCTCCTCTAGAATTATTAATGGTCTTATCATTCTTTTTCAAAGTATCACTATCGATCACTTTTTCAAGCTTTGAATAAATTGCCAGGAGTAGAGGAGAAACTTTTGTTAGATTTACTTTAATGGATGTCTTTCCAGGTATAATTAGAGCTCTTCCTTTACATGAAATAGAGGGACTCATGTTATTTTCCATAGCTGGTTTTACCCAAAAATTTCCATATTTATCTTTGTTCAATTTAACATCTTTGACATATTTTTCTATATCTTCCACCGAAGTAGAGATTGATTGAAATTTGTCTTTTGTGTTTTGAAACATTGTATTTATTAGTTTAAAAAACTTGCATTTAGTTTAAGTAAAAATTAACTATATAAATATGATAGAAGGATATTTAGAATTTCCAGACTCTCCATATGATAAATTAGAGAATTGTCCGGCTTGTGATAGAAGATGGCTTAATAATGAGGATTCATATAAACAATGTATTTTCTGTGATTTAATTTTAATTGATGATAAAAAAATATATAGAAAAATATATAACTCTTTTAAATTAGAACCAAAAATGAAATACTTTACAGGATTAATAAGAGAGATGAATGTTAAGTATTATGGTGATAATACACCATTTCTTACAAGGAAAGAGACTCTTTGTATTGAGGAAATGTATAAGGGTTTAATGATATTTATTATTCAAAATAATTTTAATGGAAATGTTAATCCAAGATACTACATAAATAAAATAATGAATTATTTTGAAATTAAACCCGAACTCAGGATAAAATATAGAGTTTCTAAAATAGCTCAAAAAAAGTTGGATGACTTGTTTTCCAAATATATAAATGAATGATTTTTTTACCCGTTTGGGAAAATAAGATAAAATTTAATAACCATAAAAACATTCCAAATTCATTGAGATGTCTAATAGTTGGTTCAAGCGGATGTGGGAAAACCTGTTTACTTTTAAAGATGCTCCTTGGTCCTAATTTTTTAGATTATGATAATTTAATAATTTTTACAAAGTCAAGTTTTCAACCCGAGTATCAACTACTCTCACAGGGTTTTAATGCGGGTCTTAAAAAGGAAGACATTATCGGTTTATTTAAACTTCAAAACGAACTAAATGATTATAATATTGAAGATATAATACAATTATTTTGTGATACACAGAAATCAAAATCGAAACCCATAACTTGTATTCTCAGTGATAATACGGATGATATACCTTCACCTCAAGATTTAGATAAATCAAAAAAGAACCTCGTCATCTTTGATGATTGTGTTAATGAGAGAAACCAAACAGTAATGGATAGCTACTATACAAGAGGGAGACATTCTTCTTGTAATTGTATATATCTTAGTCAATCATATTTTCAACTCCCTCGACGCTCAATAAGAAACAATGCCAATACTTTTATTTTATTTAAGTTAAATTCAATAGATGTAAATAATTTTTGGAGAGATAATTGCTCTACGTTATTTAGTAAAAAAGAATTTGAAAATTATATGAAACACACGATTGGAAAATATAAATATATTGTTGTGAAACAAGATGAGATACTAAATGATATTTTTCAATAAATAAATACAGAAAATGAATACCGAAGAAAGAGCAAGAAAGTTTAAAGAACATCAAGAGTTGGTTTCAAAAGTTGTAAAGCAACAGGAAGAGATAAAGAAGAAACGGAGACAGAAACTAACTGGTGAAGAAGCCTTTGAAAGAAAACAAGAGAAATTTTTTAAACCGCTTTTAAAAACTCAACACCCTACAGTTCCCACGGTAGAATTTACTCCGAAAAAACTTCAAATGCTCAAAGATTTTAGTCAGATAACAAAACAAGAACTTGGTGAATTAGAATATGATGACGAGGGATTATTTCGGAAACTTGAGGAGGTAAATCAACCCCCTAATTATGTTGTGGAAGCTCTTCAAAACAATGAATATTCGGCGGGTTCAAAAACCAGAGCAGGTCTCATTCCAACAGAAGAACCAGCAGTGTTTCATCTTGTGGAAGGAAAGGTATTGATATTTAATGATGAATTGATGTTCTTGAGTTCTACTCAACCAAATGTTAAATTAACTCCAAGATTAATGTTTCTTCTAAGCCTGGTGTTGGCTTAGCGGTTAGGGTGCCGGCTTGGGATCCTAGCGATCCTGGGTTCGAATCCCGGTCGATCGCTGAATTAACGCCAGGGGGTTGACTCAGCCTGTCATCCTTCCGAGGTCGGCAAATTGAGCACCAGCTTGCTGGGATGAATGACCACGGTGTGTACCCCGATTTAGAATAGGTACACCGTATCCCTGCGCATCGTAAGAGGCGACCAAGGGTTGGCGTCAGGAAGGGCATCCGGCCATAAAAACATTGCCTCAAACAGGGAACCATGATTGTCATGGGGCCCGTAAGGCTAACCCCCGCTCTAGCGGGGAAAATGGCCTTAAAACGATCATTCATTAATGTTTCTTCTAACAAACCCCGGATTCAGCGGTTCAAAATATTTTGAGGAACCACTTGATATGGAAAGAGAGGAAGATAGGGTATATATTGAGTTGCTAAATGCACTTGATTATGGAGTTTCTGTTGCTGGTAAAAGTAAGAAGAATGAGAAGGAGAAACATATTATTGATGCTTTAAGTAAGCTTGGTTCGGGTGTTAGTTTTCTTCCAAATGACCCATCACAATTAGTTAATAGGCTATTATTGTTGTTAGGTAGTAAGAAGGCTGGAAACAACAATTGTTTTAATGAATCCTCAGCCATTTTAGATCAGTTGATGAATATGAAAATAATTAATAAATGTCAATACAAAGATATTTTATTAGATATTAAATAAGATGAGAAGCACAATTCTTAGTTTTAATTTCACAACGAGCGATTACACAGCTTCATTCCCTTACCCACTACAACTTGACCCCCTTACCTCATATGAGGCATCTTTATTATCGATGGAAACTTATAATAACTTGTTTAATATCACAGAGAAAAACAACAAGTTTAGTTATAATCCAGGAAGTGGATATAAGACTATAACCGTTTCACCTGGAGCTTACGAGATTTCTCAAATATCTTCAGAAGTCTCTCGCCTTATGAAAGAAAAAGGTGATGAACCAAAAAATATTGTAATAGATACTCAAAAACACACTTCAAAATCAACTATTAAACTTAAAAATAATTATAAAGTTGATTTCACGATTGAAAATTCGTTTAGAGAGCTATTGGGTTTCTCTTCAAAAAAGATTGAAAATAACGGGACGTTTTACAGTGATAATGTTATCCAAATATCCTCCGGTATAAATTCAGTATTAATTCATTGTGATTTGATTGATGGTGCTTATAACGATGGAATAAGAACAAATACAATATTTTCATTCAGTGCATACTCAACCCCGATTGGTTATAAATTTAATATGGAACCAAAAAATCTTGTCTATTTACCTGTGTCAGGAAAAACCATATACAGAGTAAATTTTAGGATAACCGACCAAGATAATCGTATGATATCCTTTAATGATGAAATTATATCCATCAGAATTCACCTACGTGAAGTTTTTCAATAAATAAATAATGGTTATTGTGAGAAAACACGAGTTGGGAAAATATAAAATAATTACAGGGGAGGGCATGTACCTTTCACCATACTATAAGGGTGAAGGTATGTTTCTTGGGAGAGGATACTATAAACCAAAGAGACAACGGGGTGTGGGACATCAATTTAGAAATAAAGGAGATGGGATAATTGATACTCTAATGGGTATTGGTTCAACCATTCTTAAACATAAAGACCTAATTGGTTCAACTGCTTCTCTCATGGGAAATGTAGCGGGTGCTGTAAAGAGTATAAAAGATGCTCAAAAGGAGTCCCATAAATTACAAGCAATCAAAGAAATAAAAAAAGGTAAAACTCAACTATCTTCACAAGAACGACAAAAAATCATTAAAATACTTGGGTCAGGGTTTCAACAATTTTAATGCTATATAAATACAAGTATGGAAGCGATTGATAGTATCTATGATTTGGATGATACGATTATCATTTCAAACTCCACTAAAAAGGAAGACTATTTTAAGGTAAATGCTATAACAGGAACAGACTGGAATTCAAACGGAACAAAAAGTTTTGAAATAAATAATCAACAAACTTACTTGAATATAGCTGATAGTTTCTTGCTGTGTAAATTTAAATTCACTAAGGCTGCGAATAATACTAATGCTGCACTCGTAAATGATTTCTTCTGGAAAATGTTTGACAGTGTCCGCCTGTATATTGGAACACAAGAGGTTGAAGCGGTTGATTATGTCTCTGCTACATCTGAAATGATGAAATTTACACTATATTCGTTTAGTGATAGAATGGGTAAGGGAGCTGTTGAAGGTTTTATTCCTGATATGTCAACGGGTACAAACGCAGACCCTGGTTATAGTCAAAGGAAGTCAATGTATAATGATGACGCAAAAGCTGAGAATAGTTTTACAGTAGCAGTACCTCTGAAAGGTATATTTGGATTTTGTGATTATGATAAAGTTTTGTATGGGCTTAAAATTAGATTTCAACTACAAAGGAATGATATAATGTAAATAGATTGCTTTTTGGGGATGAAAATGCTTTTGGAGAAAATAATAAATTTGTTATTAATGATTTGTGTTGGTATATCAGTGAATATACTCCTAATCTTAAAACGGAAGAGATGTTAAATAGAAGACTTAACTCAAAGAAACCGCTAAATGTATCATACCTTAAAAGAAGATGTCAACACGTTAAACTGGAACACACTACCTACACTTGGAATTTGGGTGTTCTTCAAGGAAAGCCACGATACCTCTGGCTCATTTTTAAAAAACCAGATGGAGAGGACGGTACTAATAAGAACAAGTGAATCCTCTTGGATTGCGCTGAGGTTCGGGCATGGAATTTCGAGCCTCGATCATGGTTCGAGCCTCGATCTTGTATACAAAAATAATAATAAAAAAAATAATAATAATAATAATAAGAACCTTGGGCCGAATCTCGCGCTTCACCAGTGCGCGTGCGCGAATTTACGTCACGTCGGCAGCGAGAAGGGGTTCCCCAACACGAACCAATCAGGAACTGCCACGTCACACTTATATGATCTCAGAATTCCTGTGACAGGAATTCACGTTACACTGGCTGGAAGTCATTCGCTAGAGGCGCTTCCTCAGCGCTAATAATGCCCTGAGTGATAATGCTAAGGTGAAACAACTTCGGGTTTCTCTTGATGGCACATTTTATCCGCGAGATAGATTGGAAATTGATTGGGAAAAAAATGATTATGCGGAAGCCTACAAGTCCTACCAAAAGGTGTGTGAAAGTAATGGTAATAATGATCCTATTTTGGATATGGTTGCGTTTCAAAAACTTTATACAATCTACGCAATTGACCTGAGTTCTCAAAAGGAAACTATAAAGTCTAATCGAGTGGATACTTCTCTATACATTGAAAGAGGGGAGAGTGAAGAGGTTAATGCATATTGTTTGCTTTTGGAGGAAACAGAATTACAGATTAATACAGATAATGGTGTTATGATTAATATCACATAGGTTTTTTCTCATAAATAAATGGTTGGGGTATATGTTAATCAAATCAATCTTAATAAATTAACATCTTGTATTCAAAATCAAAAGCCTTGTATTATTAATGTTAATACAATTCAAAGAAAAGGAGCTGTAAGAATTGATGTTTTACTCACACACACACAAGTAAAAACACTAAATGATGTTGGATCACTTAAAATTAAAATGACGAAACCTATGTTAAAGAAATATTCAATAGACGAGTCAAGAGGAGGATTTCTCCCGTTTCTAATTCCTTTATTTGCTGGTTTAAGTGCGGCGGGAGCATTGACTGGTGGTATTTCAGCAGCGGTAAAAACTGCTAACGAAAGGAAGGCACAACTAAAAGCTCAAAAAGAATTGGAAAGACATAACAAGGAGTTGGAGAAACAAATTAGTGGAAGTGGTGTAATTGTAGATTTTGCTCAAAAACTTGAAAGTCTACCTGATAAAGCTAGATTGTTGGTTGGAGATATGCTTTCCTCTATCGCTCAAGCGGGTGTTAAACTAACTAAACGGGGTAATGGATTGTATCTTTCTCATAAATAAATGGATAAATGGTTTAAACAATTTGGAAAGAATACAACGTCAATATAGAACTAGCTAAGTATTGTAAAACACTAAAAATTGATAATGTGGTTATTTGTATGAGAGATGAATTAATACATATAAATAAGAATACAAAGAATATTATTATGAATTTAGACACACAGAATGGTTCTCATTGGGTTTGTATTCATAATAGTCAGGATAAATATTATTTTGATAGTTATGGTATGCCACCACCTGTTGAAGTAATACAATTCTTACAGAATGGTGTTTATCAAACATTTCAAGTTCAAGAAATTAATTCTAAATGTTGTGGTCAATTATGTTTATATGTATTATTTCAACTCAACAATAATGAAAATTTTTATGATATCATTTTAAATCTAATATAAATGACATGTTGGAAAAGATGGTTCTATCTTTGGAAAATCCTCTCAGGATATTGATTTATCAAATTATTATACAAAGGCACAGGCTGAACGACAAAAATA
This sequence comes from Myxine glutinosa, assembly GCF_964187855.1. Classification (NCBI taxonomy): domain Eukaryota; kingdom Metazoa; phylum Chordata; class Myxini; order Myxiniformes; family Myxinidae; genus Myxine; species Myxine glutinosa. Next base: position 169,354,105 of record NC_136267.1, on the reverse strand, counting down.
TAGTGTAAGTAAAAATATTAATATGAAGAATACTTATAAATTAATCAATTATCCAAACCCTACAGATGCGAATGACTTAATGAGATTAAGTGATTTATCACAATATATATTTTTAAAGAAAACAGCACGTTTTGTTAAACAAGTAAAATTTACAACCACAACACCTGGTTATACTGACCATACACCTTTCCTCATTGAATTTAACTACCTGCTTACAATTGAATTTTATAAAGAAGGACATTTAGTTAATATGCGAATTAATAAATGGGGGTACGATATGCCTGATTTAGGGTATAATTGGTCTTTTTCAATAAACATAGAAGACCTACATGATTTGAATCAGTCTCGTAAAGAAGAATATTATCCACTTGGTGAAGATAAGGATTTATGTGGAAGTACAATTAGTAAACAACAAATACGTGATTTTAAGAAAAGAAAAATATATGATAGTATAGCGATGGTTCGCATGACAAAGAAGGAAGGTAATGAGATAAGGATAGAAAGCCGAGGAATACAAACCGATTTGGTAGTGGGAAGATGGGGTGGTATTACCTGTCATAATATTAATCTCACATATATTTCTGATACATAAATGGCAGGAAGAAGACTACAAGAGAATTATAATTTTTGTATTCAAGGATACCTACAAGAAAAGGGTGCTCGGTATTACATACCTTATGATTTGGAGCATATACATGGGAATTTTGTCATTAAAAACTGGCCTTATACTGATATTGTTAAACCCACAAATAGAGACTTGTTTAAAATATTAAATAAAAATGAACTTCTCAAAGTTATGAAATATAAAACTCTTTTAGAAATCGTCAACAAATCTTATTGGTATCCTATTATGAGAATAATAATTATAGATACAAGAATATCTCAAAATCCAGATGAGTATATGTATAATATTCTTTGGGGTTCAAACTCAAGGGTAGCAAGGGAAGGAGTTGAAGAAGAGAAGGAGGAAAGAGAGAAGGAGAAGGAGGAGAAGGAGAAGGAGGACAGGGAGGAAAAGTATAAAAAGATGGAAATCAGTGAGATTCGTAAAAGATTGAATGTATTACAGCAAATAAATCAATCTCAACGCACCGAAGAGGAAAATAAAGAAAGAATGACTCTTGTGAAGATATTGGTTTTAAAAACGGCTGAGATGAGTTCAATTTCAGGGAGGAGATTTACACGAGAAAGTGGGGAAGAAGAAGAAGAAGGAAAAGATTATGTGGTTGATGATGCTATTGACTTTAGTTAGTTTTTATTTGTAAATAAATGGAGGAGAGAGTGAAGGCATTCCTTAGGATTCTTTATGTTTTAAAAATAAAGATTGAAATGTATATGTTGAAAACCAAAAAGGTTTTGATACTCTGTCGGAATTTTTCTGATAAATAAATATGAGTTATTGTCTCAAATGTAAAAAGAAAACTAAATCTAAAAATATCTCTTATGTTAAAGCTAAAAATAATAGAGTTTATCAAAAAGGAATATGTCAAGTGTGTGGCTCTAAAAAGTGCCAATTCATCTCACCTAAAAGAGGAGGAGATATACAAAAGTTTCTGTCAGGAAGTAAATTTACAACAACTGGAATTCCAGGGGAATTACACCTTCCAGGGTATTCTTTCTGTGGTCCAGGAACAAACTTGGATAAAAGATTAGATGAGGCTGACAATCCTAAACCTTGGTCCAGACCAAAAAATAGGGTTGATGAAGTGTGTATGAAGCATGATATTGCTTATGGGGATACCACCACATTGGATGAAAAACATGAAGCAGACAGAGAAATGTTGTATAATTTGTCTTTGATACGAAATCCGACATTGAGAGAGAAAGTTGATAGGTTTATTGTGAAAAAAATGATAAGTGTTAAATTGAAACTTGGTCTTGGTTATTTCCCAAAAAACTATTAAACTCCAATGATGTTATCAAGACTGAGGAGCTTTTGGCTAATGAATTACATAAACCTATAATCACAAAGTTTAAAAGAAGGAAAGTTTATTCTAAATACACTGACCACATATGGTCCGCTGATTTAATCGAACTAAATAATGATAAGGGATACAGGTATGCTTTAACCGTTATTGATTTGAGGAGTAGATTTGCCTGGGTTGTCCCTTTAAAAAATAAAAGGGGTGATACTTTAATGTTAGCCTTTAAGCTAATATTTGATAGGGATAAAAGAAAACCAAAGAAACTGTGGACCGATGAGGGAACAGAGTTCTACAACAAAATATTCATGAAATTTCTTAAGGGGAAGGGTATTAAATTATACAGCACCTTTAATGAAGGAAAGGCAGTTGTTATTGAGCGTTTTAATCGTACTTTGAAAGAGAAATTATATAAAAAATTCACACAACTCGGTTCTCAAAAATGGGTGTATTTAATTCAGGATATTGTAGATAATTACAATAATACAGTTCATTCATCAACAAAATCAAAACCATCAGAAACATTTACAAAATTAGAATATGAAAAGGAGATTAATTTGAGAAAGCCCAAGTTCAAAGTTGGTGATATTGTAAGGATATACAAATGGAAAAGCCATTTTGAGAAAGGTTATACACAAAAATGGACTAATGAATTATTTAAAATCATTGATGTAATGGATACAGTCCCTTGGACCTACAAATTATATGATTTAAATGGAGAAGAAATCTTGGGTTCATTTTACTCGCAAGAATTACAAAAAACAAAGCTAATAATTCATTAAACAACATTTCTATTCACCCCACCCAGATTAGCTAATTTAATTCGTGGTAATAATAAAAAAAAAAAAAAAAAATCATAAGCCATGCCCACACAGACCCCGCCCACACAGACCCCGCCCACACAGACCCCGCCCACACCCATCACCCCCCCACCCCCCATGCGTTCCCCCACCCTTGATCCCCCCTCATCCCACCCCCACCTTCCCCACACACACAAGGGGAGGGGATGGGAGGGGTGGGATGGGGGGAAATCAAGGGTGGGGGAACGCACCCTCCCCCCTAACCTTTATTCTTTTCTTGTAATTAATAATTAAATAATTCTGGACAAAGCATATATATATAAATAATATTTTAAACAAAATCTTTATATTTTTAAGACATTTTTCTTGAGGTATTACACATTTAACTTCTTCCCAGCACAAATCATCAATCTCTTCCCAACATAAGTCAAAGGTAGTTTCAACAGCAGCAGATATCTTCATGTTTGGAATCTCTTTCTGTCAAAGGCAAGAGGGGTAAAACAAGGAGAGAAATAAATGAATGATATACCCTGAATCACCTCCCACAATGCGCAGGGATATGGTGTACCTATTCGAAACGGTGTACCCACACATTGACACACACATGCTTACCTCCACAAAATCAAGCTTAGCGTCCAGATCGTCGAGATGAAAATTAAGGATATCACAGGATGACAGGAAATAACCATTCCTATGGAGTCCAAAATCGTCCCACTCCAAGCTTTGGTCTTCGAGGCTGCAAACAAAATAAGGAGAAATTACTATGCTGAAGTAAGCTTGACAAAACATCACACACACGCACACACACAAACACATACACACACGAACACACACACACACTAAGGCAGCGTCGTTTAACACAAATGTATTAATATTTAGTATCTTACCTTGCATATGAATCTTCCAAGAACGGTGAAATAGGCAAATGGTTTAAATGCTCATTCGCCTCGTTGTAAATCTCTTTCGGAAAAACTTCATTTTCTGCCAAGACCAGGTCATTTTCAAAACCTGAATTGCTGTAATAAAAAAAATATATCATGTCATATAAATTTAAATTAATCACATACAAAGCTCTCACCAACAGTTCAATTCTGAATGCAACTTACCCTTGTGAGTATTCTTCATCACTGGAATAAGACAAGTTGTCGTTCATCTTCGTCGATTCACAATGTTTAAAATTGAACTGAATACGGCTTTTTATAATGTAAAATGTATTCAGGGAAGAGAACTGGCTGACAGCATTTCGAGGAATCTCAAGGCGTGTGTGAAAACAGGAAACGAAACAATGAAAACTTTCTGGGAAGTTATCCAAGTCAGTGAAACAACGTCATTTCTCAAAAGCGAATAATTAATTTTAAAAAGGTTTGAGTATGGTGATGGAAGTTGGAGGAGAATTAAATTATTTCCCACGCATAAACAAATATTTGTAGGGTCGTTGTTTGAGTGGGTCAAAGATGATTCACCAGATGATATTAAGAGTAAAAGGTTAAAAGGTCCATAAGGTCAGAAGGATCACAGGTTCACACAGAAGGACCATTGTTTAAGTGGTATAATGAATAAGGATAACATGTCAAAAGGTTAGAAGGTTCGTAAATTTTCCCTACATTCCCTTCTACATTGTCGTTCATCTTCGTCGATTCCTCATTCCCTCATTCCCGTCGATTTCTACATTCCCTAAACTCTCCTGCACTCCATCCTCCATCCAGCGTCCTTAAACGTATTTTTAACTCGAAGGTCACAAGAAACTCATTTTGCAATAAATGTTCGTTTCCCATAAATCGTACACTTTCAAAAATCCAATCTCACCCCTCCCCTCCAAATCTTCCCCATAACCCCTCCCCTCCAAATCTTCCCCATCACCCCTCCCCTCCAAATCTTCCCCATCACCCATCCCTTTCAAATCTCCCCCCTTGCCCCCTCCCTCCTAAACTACCCCCTCACCCCTCCCCGCCAAGACGCCCCCTCGCCCCTCCCCTCCTAGACTCCTGCCTCACCCCTCCCCTCCAAATCTCCCCCATATCCCATCCCTTTCAAATCCCTCCCCTTGTCCCTTCCCTCCCAAACTCCCCCCTCACCCCTCCCCTTCAAATCTCCCCACCCTCATTGCTTCTCAATTTCCCCCCTCTCACTCCCCCTCCTCAAAGCGTCCTCCCCGCTTCTTCCCCCTTCAAACTCTCACCTCCATCTCCCCCAACCTTCTGCCTCGCTCTTCCCCCTCCTCAAATAACACCTCATTGTGGCTCACCCAATCACCATCAAACCTTTTGTCCGCCCCATCCTTCCCTTTCTCCGAGCTATTCTGAAATCTCTGACACACCTTCAACAGCTCTCCCTACCTCTTCCACCTCTTCTACATCTTACCCTACCCCTCCTCCCCCCTGTTCTGTATCTGATGCTCCCCCTTCCTCTTCATTAACGGTATGGACCTCAAACATCCGGGGCCTTCGTTCAAACTTAACTGATCTCTCCATACAGGTTGCTTCTGTCAAACCAGACGTGATCTGCTTAACAGAAACTTTCCTCCTTTATGATGTCTCTGATTCCATAGTATCTCTCCCGGGCTACTCCCTCCTCCGGTATGATAGACCTGAGCCTCGTCCTGGAGGCGGGGTTGCTATCTTTATCAAAAACTCTCTTCCTCACTCGCCCTGCACTGCACTCTCTCCACCTCACCCCCAGGAATACCTCTGGCTACGGCTTCCCCTTCGCTCCCACCTCTTGTTCATATGTGTGTTGTACCGTCCACCAAACAGTGATGACGCCATCTACATCTCGCTGTCTGATGATATGGACCAACTTCTATCTACTCATCCCAACTCTCTCTTCCTCATATGTGGTGATTTCAACTGTCATCATGCCAGTTGGCTGGGTGTGGGTACCTCTCTCACCAGCCATGGCTCCTCAGCAAAGGACTTCTGCGACTCACTGGGACTGACACAATCTGTCAATTTCCCGACCCGGATCTCAGTCAACGGAACATCTTCTCTTCTGGACTTGGTTATGACTAACTTCCCTGAAAATGTCTGCTGCTCTTCTTCTGCTCCGATCGGATCATCTGATCATGTCCTTGTTAAAGTGGACATCTCTCTGACCATCCTCAGGGAGCCTGCTCAGCGTCGACGAGTCTGGCATTTCACTCAGGCCAACTGGCACGGTCTTCAAGCAGCCATCAATCATCTGGACTGGTCTCCCATCTCTACCACCTCTGACATCAACTCATCCTGGGAATTCTTCCAAAGTAAATTGCTCTCTCTCATGCACAGATTTATCCCATCTCGTCTTCAGTTGTCATACCCTTCCTCCCGTCCATGGTACACGGAATCTTGTGGTGAGGCTGTTGCCAAGAAACAACTTGCCTTCGTCTCCTGGAAAGCAAATCCAACGGAAGGAAATCTCATTTCCTTTCACAAAGCCCGAAACAAGTGTGTGTCCACCCTCAGGAGAGCCAGGAAACAATATCTCTCCGTTCTCAAGACCGAACTCTCTTATCTGTCTCCCTCTTCCAAATCCTGGTGGCGTCTGGTCAAATCCGTTTCTGGTGTTTGTTCCCCCTCCATCCCCTCCCTTACCTCAAACAGCTACACAGCTGACTCCGCACGTGAAAAAGCTGAATGCCTCAACTCTGTGTTTGCCTCTAAATCTTGTGTCCCAAACCCATCCCTCTCTGTACCCACCATACCCAGTCGTACCCTGCTGCTCCTGGACTCCGTGTCCTTTCCTCCTGACAAGGTGGAAAAGTTTCTGTCAACCCTCGACTCTGATTCTGCAACTGGACCCGACGGCATCAGCCCACGGGTCCTAAAATCCTGCTCTGCTGCTCTATCTCACCCTCTCTCTGTTCTCTTCACCCTCTCTTTTGCTCAAGGTCAACTGCCATCTGCTTGGAAATCAGCCAACATCACCGCTTTGCACAAAAAAGGTGCAAAAACAGATCCTAGCAACTACAGACCAATCAGCCTTCTCCCAATTATCAGCAAAGTCATGGAATCCATCATTGCTTCTGATATGAAATCTTTCCTCTTCTCCAATGGCTTGATCTCTGATCATCAATTTGGTTTCAGACCAGGTCACTCTACTCTGGACATGCTGCTTCTGCTGTCTCAACAATGGATGGAGGTCCTCAATGCCAAACAGGAAATTAGAGCTGTCTCCCTCGACATATCACGTGCCTTCGACACGGTCTGGCACCCCGCTCTGCTCACCAAACTCTCCTCCTTTGGTATCCATGGAAATCTCCACGCATGGCTGGCGGACTTCCTCTCTAGTCGTCGTCAACGTGTGGCCCTGAATGGGTTTCTCTCATCTCCTCTTCCTGTTCAGGCCGGAGTTCCCCAAGGCAGTGTTCTGGGCCCCGTGCTTTTTCTGGTCTTCATCAATGATCTCTCTGACTCTCTCGAAAATCCTCTCTATCTCTTTGCTGATGACTCCACTCTCTGCCGCTCCATTCCTCTTCCCTCAGATCGGCAGTCTGCTGCCTCCTCACTCTCTGAAGACCTGGACAAAATCACAGACTGGTCAAACAAGTGGAACATGTCTTTCAATCCTGACAAATCTCACACTCTTACTATGTCTCTCCGAAAAGATCGACTGGACAACCCTCCCATCTACTTTCTCAACAATCCTCTCCAAGAAGTTCTGTCGCTCAAGATTTTGGGTCTCACTATCTGCCATGATCTTTCTTGGGAAAACCACATTTCCAAGCTGGCCTCCAAAGCCAGTCGCCGACTGGGAATCCTCCGTCGTGCGAAGTCCTTCCTCGGCACACCTGAGCTCCTCACCACATACAAGGCTTTCATCTGCAGCTCAATGGAATACTGTTCTCCCCTATGGGCCGGTGCTCCTGCCTCACACCTAGCTCGGCTTCACGCTGTTGAAACCAAAGCTTTCAGAATTATTGGAATCTCCCGCGATGAAGCTATCTCTGAGGGCCTTTCACTCACTCACCGCAGGCAGGTAGGTGGTCTTTCTGTCTTCTACCGACTCCTCTCCGGCCTTGCACCCCCAGCTCTCTCTGTGCTCTGTCCCCCAAATATTCCTACAGGTCGCACAAGATCTGCCAGCAACCCTCTGATGGTTAAACTGCCGAAATCTCGGCTCTCCGCTCACCTTCACTCTTTCATTCCTCTTTTCTCCCGCTTCTGGAACAAACTCCCTCACTCCCTTCAATCCCACTCCTCCCTCCAGGTCTTTAAAACAGCTGTTCACCACCATCTCTTATCTTCCCCCATCCAAAACCTTGATCTTTTCTACCCCCGCTAATTCACCCCAGATCCACCTTGTTTGAAATTCCAACTTCTTTCCTGGAAGTCCTGGCAGTGTCCATATGTTTTATACCTCTCCCACTGCCCCCTTCCCACGCCCCCCCCCCCCCAAAGCCCTCGCCCTCTCTCAGATCTCTCGATGTCTCCATGTCTCTCGGTCCCTGCTCTCAAATGTTGTGTTTGTGTCCTTCCCCCTCTCTCCCCATCTTGTCTACCGCTCCCTATGTTATATGTTTTATGTGTCGGTTTGTCTTTCTGTGTGATTAATGTTCGCTCTTTCACGAGCCTCGATCTTGTATACAAATAACAGGGTGAGAGAAATAGAGGTGTTTAGGGGCAATGAGGGAGGGAAAGAATTAATATGGAAGTGAATGGGTCAATGTTTGAGTGGGTCAAAGATTAATCTGCCAGATGATATGTAGAAGAAGGATGATAGGTCTATAAGAGAAAACAAATATTTGTAGTGTTTGAGTGGTCTAATGAACAACATTAAGGATAGGTACTACAGACAAAAGGTTCATAAAGATGAGGGTGGGAGAAATAGAGGTGTTTATGATTTTTGAAAAAGACAAGGGGGTAAATGACATTAGATAGGGATTTCCCATGTTAAACGGAGGTGTCCCAGAAGCAACATTATTACACTACTCTTGTCAGACACCCAACCGGTCCATCAAGTTTCGTCAAACTCCGTCCATAACTTTTTGAGATATCCTGCTATGTATCGTTTTTGGCTCTTTCTCCCAATGGTGAAGAATCACTTAAAAATTAAATAATTCTCATATCCGAATCCATATTCAGATCTTCACCAAAATCTAATCTATTTGTCCTTGTCAGACACCCAACCGGTCCATCAAGTTTCGTCAAACTCCGTCCATAACTTTTTGAGATATCCTGCTCGGTATCGTTTTTGGCCCGATCTCCCAATGGTGAAGAATCACTTAAAAATTAAATAATTCTCATATCCGAATCCCTATTCAGATCTTCACCAAAATCTAATCTATTTGTCCTTGTCAGACACCCAACCGGTCCATCAAGTTTCGTCAAACTCCGTCCATAACTTTTTGAGATACCCTGCTATGTATCGTTTTTGGCTCTTTCTCCCAATGGTGAAGAATCACTTAAAAATTAAATAATTCTCATATCCGAATCCATATTCAGATCTTCACCAAAATCTAATCTATTTGTCCTTGTCAGACACCCAACCGGTCCATCAAGTTTCGTCAAACTCCGTCCATAACTTTTTGAGATATCCTGCTAGGTATCGTTTTTGGCCCGATCTCCCAATGGCGAAGAATCACTTAAAAATTAAATAATTCTCATATCCGAATCCCTATTCAGATCTTCACCAAAATCTAATCTACTTGTCCTTGTCAGACACCCAACCGGTCCATCAAGTTTCGTCAAACTCCGTCCATAACTTTTTGAGATATTTTGTTCACTAACGGACAGACAGACAAACAGGGGTGAAAACGTAACCAACATCCACCTTTGGTGGTGGAGGTAAAAATGCTCTTTTGCATTGTAGTTTTAACCGAAGTGGATGAAGTTCCATTGATTCCTTTGTAGAGGATGACAGGGGTTTGGGGGAGAGGAGGAAGGGGAATGGAGGTGGTGGTAATAACCTTTCTGCCATATTTAGCCACGTTTATATATATAAACCACGCTCGGTGGTGTCATGGTGTCATGGTGACAGGGCGCTGTCTTTGAGGAGTCTGGGGGCCGAACATGTCACACCCAAGACTCTAAAGATGGAACGTGCTGCTTCCTTGCTTGAAGGCAATGGCAAACCACCCAGTGTAACCCTTGCCAAGATAGTGATCGGCAGCGCAATCCCCACCGAGTGTGGCACACGAATGTAATCTCCAATCAAAAGAGGAACCGTCTCGTTCAGCCAATGGAAAGTCTCCAGAGGCGTGTGGTGGTTTGGTGTTGCGCACTTTGTATAAAAGTAACCCCTGAGCATTTACTTCTGCATTTGGACACCTGCAGCCTTTCATCATGGCCGACTGGTCCCACGGCCTATGCAGTTGTTGCGAGGACTGTGGACTCTGCATACAGACCTATTTTTGTCCTTGTGTTACAGCCGGACAGAATGCCGAGGCGGCCGACGTCGGAGGGTGCTGTCTGTGCGGACTGGCTTTCTTTTGTCCGATTGCAGGATGTTTCTTCACCGCGCAAAGTCGCAAGAATACGCGCCAGATGAAGAATATCAAGGTAAGACAAGATCCTTCACAAGTCTTCACATAAATGTGCCGTTTGGTCCTCGATTTGAAGGTGAATTTGTATCTTGTCCAGATGTCCATCTCAGCTTACGTACCGTACGTACGTGTCTTGCAGGGTTCATTTCTGGGAGACCTCTGTTACACCATGTGTTGTCCACTGTGCGTGCTCGTACAGACGGCCAGGGTAAGAATGGATCATTTTGTGTGTTGTTGACGTTATACAAATGGACCGGGAAGATCCCTAAGTGGACCGGGAAGATCCCGAAGTGGACCGGGAAGATCCCTAAGTGTCCAAGATTTGACTTGCCTTTAAAAATCCCAAACTTCAAGGATATAAAAGGATTGCCGAGCCTAATCAAGAAAACTGTTCCTATTTTACGAGAAATCAATGTAAGTTTGGAAAAATGATTTCACAAAAACAATCCGGCCTTCTTGGAATTTGGATATTAATTATATTAATTGGTGCTCAGCGGACATTTTGGGATCTATCCAGGAAGTGGCGTCCTTTCCACAATTGTTTTTTTTAGCCATGGAAATTGTCCTGAAAACATGGACGCTCTATCACCACCACCCATATTAATTTGTACTGAGATGTTAGGCTCGTTGGTCGCACAGGTATCGTCCCATCCAGGTTTAAGTCACACCACACCTATAAACAGTTGGAATTGTTTTGGGCGTTTCCTCAATGGCTGCGCTGTTCTCAAGAGGGATGGCAAATCTGGCTTTTCTGTCCTCTCGCAATCCCTGGTACACGTTGAAAGATCCCACGGTGCCAACGCGTGCGGGTAACCGGTCAAATTGCCCTAATTCTTACTCGGCGTTCAGCACGACGCGATTGAATATTGACCTGTACAGAGAGCCACCCACAAACTCCTTAGGCAGACCCACATTGGAAATTGAGCTTTCCTTGCTTTTTTGGGGTTTTTTTTGTATACAAGTTCGAGGCTCGTGTAAGAGCTAACATTAATCACAAGAGAAAAATTACCAGAGTGTGGTCACCAGCTGCGACGTGTAGAATCATGAGGATATCCATTGCAATATGCGCTACCAAATTCGACCAGTCATTAAATTATTTTCTTCTTTCAAACAAATCGCGATTTTAGTCCGCGATGTTCTTACCTCATACCAACGCACGTCCGAGTGTATGCGCATGCGCTATTCAATAATTACACCTAATTTGTGTCAAGTTCTGTGAAACGAGATTGATATGAAAACATTCATGTTATGTTGTCTTTGTTGCTAAATTTATTCTGGTTTCTTCAAACAAATCGCGATTTTAGTCCGCGATGTTCTTACCTCATACCAACGCACGTCCGAGTGTATGTGTATGCGCATGCGCTGTTCAAAAAGGCACCCCAACAACAACAACAACGCGGTCTTCTCATAGAGCTGCTCGTCGCAGCTAAAAAGACAAACTGACACATAAAACATATAATAAAGGGAGCGGGAGACAAGATGGGGAGAGAGAGAAGCACACAAGTACAAAATTTGAGAGCAGGGACATCGGGAGATCTGTGGGAGGGAGAGGGCTTGGGGCGAGGAGGCACGGGAAGGGGTGGGGGGTGGCTTTGGCCTCTTGCGGCCAAATATACTGAGACCGTTTCAAAACTACCGTCAAATTCGATTAACCTGTGTATGGTTTTACAAAATGCTGATTACTTACCTTTGGATCATTACCTACTTGACGACCCCATAACTTTTTGGAGTGCATTTGCTATATTTTGTCGTTGTATTTTTTGATACATTATGGAGGATATGTCAAGTTATGTTTCCACCTGTTATACATTTGCAATGGCCTAACCAGATCCACTAATTGGCATGCGATTTATTGCAGGAGTTGAAGAGTCCCACACCACAGCAAATCGAGCGGGCCTAACTTCCCCAATAAATAACGTTGCTTTTATGACCAAGACTTGCATGTTGAAATGTTTTTGAAATTGCATTTCCTGTCTTTTTACACAGCCATTGTCAAACATATTTGAGCATCAAATAGATTTCCTAAAATATATAAAATTTGGTAAATTGTGAGGATAATAAAAATAAAAGACTACTGCTTTGTTTTTGTTCATTGAGGAATTTATTTATTTTTACATTACAACTTGTACAAAATCACGTGCAACACAACAACATGTTTTCATACAAATTAGAACGATGGTAAACAATGGGTAAATACATAATACATGTGGGATTTGAACCTGGATTCTGAGCAGCAGCATCATGAGCTGTTGGTACAGATGAAAATATTAAACACGCAAGTCTGATAAAACAGGTCATTCATATATATATACATACTCCTGTATATATATATTGTTGCGGTTTTAGAACCCACACTTGTGTAAATAATTACTTGTAAATATCCCATTATTAAAAGGTTAAAGGTAGCACCCTTAGTTAGGCCACAGCAACAAGTAGGCCACCTTAGAAATTCCAGTTATTTCATTATTATGTGTTTTAGTTAAGGCCGTGTTTCCAATAGTTGAATCTGCGTTGCATCAATTAAATAAGGAGTAGGTCCCATTTCATTTCGTCCATTTTGCGACCTCCCTCTCCAAGCGCCGCCATTACGCGCCTTGTTAGCAGTGTTCGCTGCCTTTCGTTCAAACGACGCCATCAACCATGCGGTCGGCCCGAGGAAGGAGGGGGCGGAACGCCAAGAACAAGGTGGGGCCTGTCAACTAGCCGTCAAAGGCATGGCCGGTAAGCCCTCACCAGCCAACCAAGGCTGAGGCAATATCACCGACGGGCGTGGCTTTTTGGCTGGCGGTGTGATATTGGCGTGCGTTATATAAGCGCAAACGCAAAGCCCTTTCA